>NW_027286857.1:0-253066 GCF_022747635.1 Hetaerina americana
CCCAGAATAAATCATTAAAGACAGGAAATGAGCATAAAAGATGCCTCAGCGCAAGTGTTAATGTTAGTCAAAGAGCCCAAATTTCAAAAAATATTGCGAAAAACAACAATCTTCCATTATAGAGTGAATGTTTGAGGTGTATAGAAGGCATTTATTTCATTTTTAGAAATTTTAATTTTTTACATTTTTCCATGAAAAGTGCCAATACCCCCCCCTTTCAGTTCTAGGTGAAATTCTCACTCGGCACAAATCAAACAAAAATGTTTCCATGGTGTGTATTGTTGTTCATTTTCATCAAATAAACAAAATAAAACCCAGAATAAATCATTAAAGACAGGAAATGAGCATAAAAGATGCCTCAGCGCAAGTGTTAATGTTAGTCAAAGAGCCCAAATTTCAAAAATATTGCGAAAAACAACAGTCTTCCATTATAGAGTGAATGTTTGAGGTGTATAGAAGGCATTTATTTCATTTTTAGAAATTTTAATTTTTTACATTTTTCCATGAAAAGTGCCAATACCCCCCCCTTTGGGTTCTAGGTGAAATTCTCACTCGGCACAAATCAAACAAAAATGTTTCCATGGTGTGTATTGTTGTTCATTTTCATCAAATAAACAAAATAAAACCCAGAATAAATCATTAAAGACAGGAAATGAGCATAAAAGATGCCTCAGCGCAAGTGTTAATGTTAGTATAAGAGCCCAAATTTCTAAAAATATTGCGAAAAACAACAATCTTCCATTATAGAGTGAATGTTTGAGGTGTATAGAAGGCATTTATTTCATTTTTAGAAATTTTAATTTTTCTCATTTTTCCATGAAAAGTGCCAATAACCCCCCCCATTGGGTTCTAGGTGAAATTCTCACTCGGCACATATCAAACAATAATGTTTCCATGGTGTGTTTTTTTTTTCATTTTCATCAAATAAACAAAATAAAACCCAGAGTTAATCATTAAAGACAAGAAATGAGCATAAAAGATGCCTCAGCGCAGGTGTTAATGTTAGTCAAAGATCCCAAATTTCAAAAAATATTGCGAAAAACAACAATCTTCCATTATAGAGTGAATGTTTGAGATATATAGAAGGCATTTATTTCATTTTTCGAAATTTTAATTTTTCACATTTTTCATTGAAAAATTCCAATAACCCCCCTCTTTGGGTTCTAGGTGAAATTCTCACTCGACACAATTCAAACAAAAATGTTTCCATGGTGTGTATTGTTGTTCATTTTCATATAATAAACAAAATAAAACCCAGAATATATCATTAAAGACAAGAAATGAGCATAAAAGATGCCTCAGCGCAAGTGTTAATGTTAGTAAAAGAGCCCAAATTTCCAAAAATATTGCGAAAAACAACAATCTTCCATTATAGAGTGAATGTTTGAGGTGTATAGAAGGCATTTATTTCATTTTTAGAAATTTTAATTTTTCACATTTTTCCATGAAAAGTGCCAATACCCCCCCTTTTGGTTCTAGGTGAAAATCTCACTCGACACAAATCAAACAAAAATGTTTCCATGGTGTGTATTGTTGTTCATTTTCATCAAATAAACAAAATAAAACCCAGAATAAATCATTAAAGACAGGATATTTGCATAACAGATCCCTCAGCGCAAGTGTTAATGTTAGTCAAAGAGCCCAAATTTCAAAAAATATTGCGAAAAACAACCATCTTCCATTATAGAGTGAATGTTTGAGGTGTATAGAAGGCATTTTTTTCATTTTTAGAAATTTTAATTTTTTACATTTTTCCATGAAAAGTGCCAATTCCCCCCCCCTTTGGGTTCTAGGTGAAAATCTCACTCGATACGAATCAAACAAAAATGTTTCCATGGTGTGTATTGTTGTTCATTTTCATCAAATAAACAAAATTAAACCCAGAGTTAATCATTAAAGACAAGAAATGAACATAAAAGATGCCTCAGCGCAAGTGTTAATGTTAGTAAAAGAGCCCAAATTTCCAAAAATATTGCGAAAAACAACAATCTTCCATTATAGAGTGAATGTTTGAGGTGTATAGAAGGCATTTATTTCATTTTTAGAAATTTTAATTTTTTACATTTTTCCATGAAAAGTGCCAATACCCCCCCCTTTGGGTTCTAGGTGAAAATCTCACTCGATACGAATCAAACAAAAATGTTTCCATGGTGTGTATTGTTGTTCATTTTCATCAAATAAATAAAATAAAACCCAGAATATATCATTAAACAAGAAATGAGCATAAAAGATGCCTCAGCGCAAGTGTTAATGTTAGTAAAAGAGCCCAAATTTCAAAAAATATTGCGAAAAACAACAATCTTCCATTATAGAGTGAATGTTTGAGATATATAGAAGGCATTTATTTCATTTTTAGAAATTTTAATTTTTCACATTTTTCCATGAAAAGTGCCAATACCCCCCCCTTTTTGTTCTAGGTGAAATTCTCACTCGACACAAATCAAACAAAAATGTTTCCATGGTGTGTATTGTTGTTCATTTTCATCAAATAAACAAAATTAAACCCAGAGTTAATCATTAAAGACAAGAAATGAACATAAAAGATGCCTCAGCGCAAGTGTTAATGTTAGTAAAAGAGCCCAAATTTCAAAAAATATTGCGAAAAACAACAATCTTCCATTATAGAGTGAATGTTTGAGGTGTATAGAAGGCTTTTATTTCATTTTTAGAAATTTTAATTTTTCACATTTTTCCATGAAAAGTGCCAATACCCCCCCTTTGGGTTCTAGGTGAAAATCTCACTCGATACGAATCAAACAAAAATGTTTCCATGGTGTGTATTGTTGTTCATTTTCATCAAATAAACAAAATTAAACCCAGAGTTAATCATTAAAGACAAGAAATGAACATAAAAGATGCCTCAGCGCAAGTGTTAATGTTAGTAAAAGAGCCCAAATTTCCAAAAATATTGCGAAAAACAACAATCTTCCATTATAGAGTGAATGTTTGAGGTGTATAGAAGGCATTTATTTCATTTTTAGAAATTTTAATTTTTTACATTTTTCCATGAAAATTGCCAATACCCCCCCCTTTGGGTTCTAGGTGAAAATCTCACTCGATACGAATCAAACAAAAATGTTTCCATGGTGTGTATTGTTGTTCATTTTCATCAAATAAATAAAATAAAACCCAGAATATATCATTAAACAAGAAATGAGCATAAAAGATGCCTCAGCGCAAGTGTTAATGTTAGTAAAAGAGCCCAAATTTCAAAAAATATTGCGAAAAACAACAATCTTCCATTATAGAGTGAATGTTTGAGATATATAGAAGGCATTTATTTCATTTTTAGAAATTTTAATTTTTCACATTTTTCCATGAAAAGTGCCAATACCCCCCCCTTTTTGTTCTAGGTGAAATTCTCACTCGACACAAATCAAACAAAAATGTTTCCATGGTGTGTATTGTTGTTCATTTTCATCAAATAAACAAAATTAAACCCAGAGTTAATCATTAAAGACAAGAAATGAACATAAAAGATGCCTCAGCGCAAGTGTTAATGTTAGTAAAAGAGCCCAAATTTCAAAAAATATTGCGAAAAACAACAATCTTCCATTATAGAGTGAATGTTTGAGGTGTATAGAAGGCTTTTATTTCATTTTTAGAAATTTTAATTTTTCACATTTTTCCATGAAAAGTGCCAATACCCCCCCTTTGGGTTCTAGGTGAAATTCTCATTCGACACAATTCAAACAAAAATGTTTCCATGGTGTGTATTGTTGTTCATTTTCATCAAATAAACAAAATAAAACCCAGATTAAATCATTAAAGATAAGAAATGAGCATAAAAGATACCTCAGCGCAAGTGTTAATGTTAGTAAAAGAGCCCAAATTTCAAAAAATATTGCGAAAAACAACAATCTTCCATTATAGAGTGAATGTTTGAGGTGTATACAAGGCATTTATTTCATTTTTAGAAATTTTAATTTTTCACATTTTTCCATGAAAAGTGCCAATACCCCCCCCTTTTCCATGAAAAGTGCCAATACCCCTTTGGGTTCTACACGAAAATCACCCTCGACACAAATCAAACAAAAATGTTTCCATGGTGTGTCTTGTTGTTCATTTTCATATAATAAACAAAATAAAACCCAGAATATATCATTAAAGATAAGAAATGAGCATAAAAGATGCCTCAGCGCAAGTGTTAATGTTAGTAAAACAGCCCAAATTTCCAAAAATATTGCGAAAAACAACAATCTTCCATTATAGAGTGAATGTTTGAGGTGTATAGAAGGCATTTATTTCATTTTTAGAAATTTTAATTTTTTACATTTTTCCATGAAAAGTGCCAATACCCCCCCCTTTGGGTTCTAGGTGAAATTCTCACTCGGCACAAATCAAACAAAAATGTTTCCATGGTGTGTATTGTTGTTCATTTTCATCAAATAAACAAAATAAAACCCAGAATAAATCATTAAAGACAGGAAATAAGCATAAAAGATGCCTCAGCGCAAGTGTTAATGTTAGTCAAAGAGCCCAAATTTCAAAAAATATTGCGAAAAACAACAATCTTCCATTATAGAGTGAATGTTTGAGGTGTATAGAAGGCATTTATTTCATTTTTAGAAATTTTAATTTTTTACATTTTTCCATGAAAAGTGCCAATACCCCCCCCTTTGGGTTCTAGGTGAAATTCTCACTCGGCACAAATCAAACAAAAATGTTTCCATGGTGTGTATTGTTGTTCATTTTCATCAAATAAACAAAATAAAACCCAGAATAAATCATTAAAGACAGGAAATGAGCATAAAAGATGCCTCAGCGCAAGTGTTAATGTTAGTCAAAGAGCCCAAATTTCAAAAAATATTGCGAAAAACAACAATCTTCCATTATAGAGTGAATGTTTGAGGTGTATAGAAGGCATTTATTTCATTTTTAGAAATTTTAATTTTTTACATTTTTCCATGAAAAGTGCCAATACCCCCCCCTTTGGGTTCTAGGTGAAATTCTCACTCGGCACAAATCAAACAAAAATGTTTCCATGGTGTGTATTGTTGTTCATTTTCATCAAATAAACAAAATAAAACCCAGAATAAATCATTAAAGACAGGAAATGAGCATAAAAGATGCCTCAGCGCAAGTGTTAATGTTAGTCAAAGAGCCCAAATTTCAAAAAATATTGCGAAAAACAACAATCTTCCATTATAGAGTGAATGTTTGAGGTGTATAGAAGGCATTTATTTCATTTTTAGAAATTTTAATTTTTTACATTTTTCCATGAAAAGTGCCAATACCCCCCCCTTTGGGTTCTAGGTGAAAATCTCACTCGATACGAATCAAACAAAAATGTTTCCATGGTTTGTATTGTTGTTCATTTTCATCAAATAAACAAAATAAAACCCAGAATATATCATTAAACAAGAAATGAGCATAAAAGATGCCTCAGCGCAAGTGTTAATGTTAGTAAAAGAGCCCAAATTTCCAAAAATATTGCGAAAAACAACAATCTTCCATTATAGAGTGAATGTTTTAGGTGTATAGAAGGCATTTATTTCATTTTTAGAAATTTTAATTTTTTACATTTTTCCATGAAAAGTGCCAATACCCCCCCCTTTGGGTTCTAGGTGAAAATCTCACTCGATACGAATCAAACAAAAATGTTTCCATGGTGTGTATTGTTGTTCATTGTCATCAAATAAACAAAATAAAACCCAGAATATATCATTAAACAAGAAATGAGCATAAAAGATGCCTCAGCGCAAGTGTTAATGTTAGTAAAAGAGCCCAAATTTCAAAAAATATTGCGAAAAACAACAATCTTCCATTATAGAGTGAATGTTTGAGATATATAGAAGGCATTTATTTCATTTTTAGAAATTTTAATTTTTCACATTTTTCCATGAAAAGTGCCAATACCCCCCCTTTTTGTTCTAGGTGAAATTCTCACTCGACACAAATCAAACAAAAATGTTTCCATGGTGTGTATTGTTGTTCATTTTCATCAAATAAACAAAATAAAACCCAGAGTTAATCATTAAAGACAAGAAATGAACATAAAAGATGCCTCAGCGCAAGTGTTAATGTTAGTCAAAGAGCCAAAATTTAAAAAAAAATTGCGAAAAACAACAATCTTCCATTATAGAGTGAATGTTTGAGGTGTATAGAAGGCATTTATTTCAATTTTAGAAATTTTAATTTTTCACATTTTTCCATGAAAAGTGCCAATACCCCCCCTTTGGGTTCTAGGTGAAATTCTCACTCGACACAATTCAAACAAAAATGTTTCCATGGTGTGTATTGTTGTTCATTTTCATCAAATAAACAAAATAAAGCCCAAAATAAATCATTAAAGACAAGAAATGAGCATAAAAGATGCCTCACCGCAAGTGTTAATGTTAGTAAAAGAGCCCAAATTTCAAAAAATATTGCGAAAAACAACAATCTTCCATTATAGAGTGAATGTTTGAGGTGTATAGAAGGCTTTTATTTCATTTTTAGAAATTTTAATTTTTCACATTTTTCCATGAAAAGTGCCAATACCCCCCCTTTGGGTTCTAGGTGAAATTCTCACTCGACACAATTCAAACAAAAATGTTTCCATGGTGTGTATTGTTGTTCATTTTCATCAAATAAACAAAATAAAACCCAGAATAAATCATTAAAGACAAGAAATGAGCATAAAAGATACCTCAGCGAAAGTGTTAATGTTAGTAAAAGAGCCCAAATTTCAAAAAATATTGCGAAAAACAACAATCTTCCATTATAGAGTGAATGTTTGAGGTGTATACAAGGCATTTATTTCATTTTTAGAAATTTTAATTTTTCACATTTTTCCATGAAAAGTGCCAATACCCCCCCCTTTTCCATGAAAAGTGCCAATACCCCTTTGGGTTCTACACGAAAATCACCCTCGTCACAAATCAAACAAAAATGTTTCCATGGTGTGTCTTGTTGTTCATTTTCATATAATAAACAATATAAAACCCAGAATATATCATTAAAGATAAGAAATGAGCATAAAAGATGCCTCAGCGCAAGTGTTAATGTTAGTAAAACAGCCCAAATTTCCAAAAATATTGCGAAAAACAACAATCTTCCATTATAGAGTGAATGTTTGAGGTGTATAGAAGGCATTTATTTCATTTTTAGAAATTTTAATTTTTTACATTTTTCCATGAAAAGTGCCAATACCCCCCCCTTTGGGTTCTAGGTGAAATTCTCACTCGGCACAAATCAAACAAAAATGTTTCCATGGTGTGTATTGTTGTTCATTTTCATCAAATAAACAAAATAAAACCCAGAATAAATCATTAAAGACAGGAAATGAGCATAAAAGATGTCTCAGCGCAAGTGTTAATGTTAGTCAAAGAGCCCAAATTTCAAAAAATATTGCAAAAAACAACAATCTTCCATTATAGAGTGAATGTTTGAGGTGTATAGAAGGCATTTATTTCATTTTTAGAAATTTTAATTTTTTACATTTTTCCATGAAAAGTGCCAATACCCCCCCCTTTGGGTTCTAGGTGAAAATCTCACTCGACACAAATCAAACAAAAATGTTTCCATGGTGTGTATTGTTGTTCATTTTCATCAAATAAACAAAATAAAACCTAGAATATATCATTAAACAAGAAATGAGCATAAAAGATGCCTCAGCGCAAGTGTTAATGTTAGTAAAAGAGCCCAAATTTCCAAAAATATTGCGAAAAAGAAATCTCTTCCATTATAGAGTGAATGTTTGAGGTGTATAGAAGGCATTTATTTCATTTTTAGAAATTTTAATTTTTTACATTTTTCCATGAAAAGTGCCAATACCCCCCCCTTTGGGTTCTAGGTGAAAATCTCACTCGATACGAATCAAACAAAATGTTTCAATGGTGTGTATTGTTGTTCATTTTCATCAAATAAACAAAATAAAACCCAGAATATATCATTAAACAAGAAATGAGCATAAAAGATGCCTCAGCGCAAGTGTTAATGTTAGTAAAAGAGCCCAAATTTCAAAAAATATTGCGAAAAACAACAATCTTCCATTATAGAGTGAATGTTTGAGATATATAGAAGGCATTTATTTCATTTTTAGAAATTTTAATTTTTCACATTTTTCCATGAAAAGTGCCAATACCCTTCCCTTTTTGTTCTAGGTGAAATTCTCACTCGACACAAATCAAACAAAAATGTTTCCATGGTGTGTATTGTTGTTCATTTTCATCAAATAAACAAAATAAAACCCAGAGTTAATCATTAAAGACAAGAAATGAACATAAAAGATGCCTCAGCGCAAGTGTTAATGTTAGTCAAAGAGCCCAAATTTCAAAAAAAATTGCGAAAAACAACAATCTTCCATTATAGAGTGAATGTTTGAGGTGTATAGAAGGCATTTATTTCAATTTTAGAAATTTTAATTTTTCACATTTTTCCATGAAAAGTGCCAATACCCCCCCTTTGGGTTCTAGGTGAAATTCTCACTCGACACAATTCAAACAAAAATGTTTCCATGGTGTATTGTTGTTCATTTTCATCAAATAAACAAAATTAAACCCAGAGTTAATCATTAGAGACAATTAATGAACATAAAAGATGCCTCAGCGCAAGTGTTAATGTTAGTAAAAGAGCCCAAATTTCAAAAAATATTGCGATAAACAACAATCTTCCATTATAGAGTGAATCTTTGAGGTGTATAGAAGGCATTTATTTCATTTTAGAAATTTTAATTTTTCACATTTTTCCATGAAAAGTGTCAATACACCCCCTTTGGGTTCTAGGTGAAATTCTCACTCGACACAAATCAAACAAAAATGTTTCCATGGTGTGTATTGTTGTTCATTTTCATCAAATAAACAAAATAAAACCCTGAGTTAATCATTAAAGACAAGAAATGAACATAAAAGATGCCTCAGCGCAAGTGTTAATGTTAGTAAAAGAGCCCAAATTTCAAAAAATATTGCGAAAAACAACAATCTTCCATTATAGAGTGAATGTTTGAGATATATAGGAGGCATTTATTTCATTTTTAGAAATTTTAATTTTTCACATTTTTCCATGAAAAGTGCCAATACCCCCCCCTTTGGGTTCTAGGTGAAAATCTCACTCGTACCAATCAAACAAAAATGTTTCCATGGTGTGTATTGTTGTTCATTTTCATCAAATAAACAAAATAAAACCCAGAATAAATCATTAAAGACAAGAAATGAGCTTAAAAGATGCCTCAGCGCAAGTGTTAATTTTAGTAAAAGAGCCCAAATTTCCAAAAAATATTGCGAAAAACAACAATCTTCCATTATAGAGTGAATGTTTGACGTGTATAGAAGGCATTTATTTCATTTTTGAAAAATTTTAATTTTTCACATTTCTCCATGAAAAGTGCCAATACCCCCCCTTTGGGTTCTAGGTGAAATTCTCACTCGACACAATTCAAACAAAAATGTTTCCATTGTGTGTATTGTTGTTCATTTTCATCAAATAAACAAAATAAAACCCAGAGTTAATTATTAAAGACAAGAAATGAGCATAAAAGATGCCTCAGCGCAAGTGTTAATGTTAGTAAAAGAGCCCAAATTTCAAAAAATATTGCGAAAAACAACAATCTTCCATTATAGGGTGAATGTTTGAGGTGTATAGAAGGCATTTATTTCATTTTTAGAAATTTTAATTTTTCACATTTTTCCATGAAAAGTGTCAATACCCCCCCCTTGGGTTCTAGGTGAAATTCTCACTCGACACAATTCAAACAAAAATGTTTCCATGGTGTGTATTGTTGTTCATTTTCATCAAATAAACAAAATTAAACCCAGAGTTAATCATTAAAGACAAGAAATGAACATAAAAGATGCCTCAGCGCAAGTGTTAATGTTAGTAAAAGAGCCCAAATTTCAAAAAATATTGCGAAAAACACCAATCTTCCATTATAGAGTGAATGTTTGAGGTGTATAGAAGGCATTTATTTCATTTTTAGAAATTTTAATTTTTCACATTTTTCCATGAAAAGTGCCAATACCCCCCCCTTTGGGTTCTACAGGAAAAACACCCTCGACACAAATCAAACAAAAATGTTTCCATGGTGTGTATTGTTGTTCATTTTCATCAAATAAACAAAATAAAACCTAGAGTTAATCATTAAAGACAGGAAATGAGCATAAAAGACGCCTCAGCGCAATTGTTAATGTTAGTAAAAGAGCTCAAATTTCAAAAAATATTGCGAAAAACAACAATCTTCCATTATAGAGTGAATGTTTGAGATATATAGAAGGCATTTATTTCATTTTTAGAAATTTTAATTTTTCACATTTTTCCATGAAAAGTGCCAATACCCCCCCCTTTGGGTTCTAGGTGAAATTCTCACTCGACACCAATCAAACAAAAATGTTTCCATGGTGTGTATTGTTGTTCATTTTCATCAAATAAACAAAATAAAACCCAGAGTTAATCATTAAAGACAGGAAATGAGCATAAAAGATGCAGCAGCGCAAGTGTTAATGTTAGTCAAAGAGCCCAAATTTCAAAAAAAATTGCGAAAAACCACAATCTTCCATTATAGAGTGAATGTTTGAGGTGTATACAAGGCATTTATTTCATTTTTAGAAATTTTAATTTTTCACATTTTTCCATGAAAAGTGCCAATACCCCCCCCTTTGGGTTCTAGGTGAAATTCTCACTCGACACAATTCAAACAAAAATGTTTCCATGGTGTGTATTGTTGTTCATTTTCATCAAATAAACAAAATAAAACCCAGAGTTAATCATTAAAGACAAGAAATGAGCATAAAAGATGCCTCAGCGCAAGTGTTAATGTTAGTAAAAGAGCCCAAATTTCAAAAAATATTGCGAAAAACAACAATCTTCCATTATAGAGTGAATGTTTGAAGTGTATAGAAGGCATTTATTTCATTTTTAGAAATTTTAATTTTTCACATTTTTCCATGAAAAGTGCCAATACCCCCCCCTTTGGGTTCTAGGTGAAATTCTCACTCGACACAAATGAAACAAAAATGTTTCCATGGTGTGTATTGTTGTTCATTTTCATCGAATAAACAAAATAAAACCCAGAGTTAATCATTAAAGACAAGAAATGAGCATAAAAGATGCCTCAGCGCAAGTGTTAATGTTAGTAAAAGAGTCCAAATTTCAAAAAATATTGCGAAAAACAACAATCTTCCATTATAGAGTGAATGTTTGAGGTGTATACAAGGCATTTATTTCATTTTTAGAAATTTTAATTTTTCACATTTTTCCATGAAAAGAGCCAAAACCCCCCACTTTCGGTTCTACACGAAAATCACCCTCGACACAATTCAAACAAAAATGTTTCCATGGTGTGTCTTGTTGTTCATTTTCATCAAATAAACAAAATAAAACCCAGAATAAATCATTAAAGACAGGAAATGAGCATAAAAGATGCCTCAGCGCAAGTGTTAATGTTAGTATAAGAGCCCAAATTTGTAAAAATATTGCGAAAAACAACAATCTTCCATTATAGAGTGAATGTTTGAGGTGTATAGAAGGCATTTATTTCATTTTTAGAAATTTTAATTTTTCACATTTTTCCTTGAAAAGTGCCAATACCCCTCCTTTGGGTTCTTGGTGAAATTCTCACTCGACACAAATCAAACAAAAATGTTTCCATGGTGTGTATTGTTGTTCATTTTCATCAAATAAACAAAATAAAACCCAGAGTTAATCATTAAAGACAGGAAATGAGCATAAAAGATGCCTCAGCGCAAGTGTTAACGTTAGTAAAAGAGCCCAAACTTCTAAAAATATTGCGAAAAACAACAATCTTCCATTATAGAGTGAATGTTTGAGGTGTATAGAAGGCATTTATTTCATTTTTAGAAATTTTAATTTTTCACATTTTTCCATGAAAAGTGCCAATACCCCCCCCTTTGGGATCTACATGAAAATCACACTCGACACATATAAAAAAAAAATGTTTCCATGGTTTGTATTGTTGTTCATTTTCATCAAATAAAAAAAATAAAACCCAGAGTTAATCATTAAAGACAAGAAATGAGCATAAAAGATGCCTCAGCGCAAGTGTTAATGTTAGTAAAAGAGCCCTAATTTCAAAAAATATTGCGAAAAACAACAATCTTCCATTATAGAGTGAATCTTTGAGGTGTATAGAAGGCATTTATTTCATTTTTAGAAATTTTAATTTTTCACATTTTTACATGAAAAGTGCCAATACCCTCCCCTTTGGGTTCTAGGTGAAATTCTCACTCGACACAAATCAAACAAAAATGTTTCCATGGTGTGTATTGTTGTTCATTTTCTTCAAATAAACAAAATAAAACCCAGAGTTAATCATTAAAGACAGGAAATGAGCGAAAAAGATGCCTCAGCGCAAGCGTTAATGTTAGTAGAAGAGCCCAAATTTCAAAAAATATTGCGAAAAACAACAATCTTCCATTATAGAGTGAATGTTTGAGGTGTATACAAGGCATTTATTTCATTTTTAGAAATTTTAATTTTTCACATTTTTCCATGAAAAGTGCCAAAACCCCCCCCTTTGGGTTCTACACGAAAATCACCCTCGACACAAATCAAACAAAAATGTTTCCATGGTGCGTATTGCTGTTCATTTTCATCAAATAAACAAAATTAAACCCAGAGTTAATCATTAAAGACAAGAAATGAGCATAAAAGATGCCTCAGCGCAAGTGTTAATGTTAGTAAAAGAGCCCAAATTTCAAAAAATATTGCGAAAAACAACAATCTTCCATTATAGAGTGAATCTTTGAGGTGTATAGAAGGCATTTATTTCATTTTTAGAAATTTTAATTTTTCACATTTTTCCATGAAAAGTGTCAATACCCCCCCCTTTGGGTTCTAGGTGAAATTCTCACTCGACACAAATCAAACAAAAATGTTTCCATGGTGTGTATTGTTGTTCATTTTCATCAAATAAACAAAATAAAACCCAGAGTTAATCATTAAAGACAAGAAATGAACATAAAAGATGCCTCAGCGCAAGTGTTAATGTTAGTAAAAGAGCCCAAATTTCAAAAAATATTGCGAAAAACAACAATCTTCCATTATAGAGTGAATGTTTGAGATATATAGAAGGCATTTATTTCATTTTTAGAAATTTTAATTTTTCACATTTTTCCATGAAAAGTGCCAATACCCCTCCTTTGGGTTCTAGGTGAAATTCTCACTCGACACAATTCAAACAAAAATGTTTCCATGGTGTGTATTGTTGTTCATTTTCATCAAATAAACAAAATTAAACCCAGAGTTAATCATTAGAGACAAGAAATGAACATAAAAGATGCCTCAGCGCAAGTGTTAATGTTAGTAAAAGAGCCCAAATTTCAAAAAATATTGCGAAAAACAACAATCTTCCATTATAGAGTGAATCTTTGAGGTGTATAGAAGGCATTTATTTCATTTTTAGAAATTTTAATTTTTCACATTTTTCCATGAAAAGTGTCAATACCCCCCCCTTTGGGTTCTAGGTGAAATTCTCACTCGACACAAATCAAACAAAAATGTTTCCATGGTGTGTATTGTTGTTCATTTTCATCAAATAAACAAAATAAAACCCAGAGTTAATCATTAAAGACAAGAAATGAACATAAAAGATGCCTCAGCGCAAGTGTTAATGTTAGTAAAAGAGCCCAAATTTCAAAAAATATTGCGAAAAACAACAATCTTCCATTATAGAGTGAATGTTTGAGATATATAGAAGGCATTTATTTCATTTTTAGAAATTTTAATTTTTCACATTTTTCCATGAAAAGTGCCAATACCCCCCCCTTTGGGTTCTAGGTGAAAATCTCACTCGTACCAATCAAACAAAAATGTTTCCATGGTGTGTATTGTTGTTCATTTTCATCAAATAAACAAAATAAAACCCAGAATAAATCATTAAAGACAAGAAATGAGCTTAAAAGATGCCTCAGCGCAAGTGTTAATTTTAGTAAAAGAGCCCAAATTTCCAAAAAATATTGCGAAAAACAACAATCTTCCATTATAGAGTGAATGTTTGACGTGTATAGAAGGCATTTATTTCATTTTTGAAAAATTTTAATTTTTCACATTTCTCCATGAAAAGTGCCAATACCCCCCCTTTGGGTTCTAGGTGAAATTCTCACTCGACACAATTCAAACAAAAATGTTTCCATTGTGTGTATTGTTGTTCATTTTCATCAAATAAACAAAATAAAACCCAGAGTTAATTATTAAAGACAAGAAATGAGCATAAAAGATGCCTCAGCGCAAGTGTTAATGTTAGTAAAAGAGCCCAAATTTCAAAAAATATTGCGAAAAACAACAATCTTCCATTATAGGGTGAATGTTTGAGGTGTATAGAAGGCATTTATTTCATTTTTAGAAATTTTAATTTTTCACATTTTTCCATGAAAAGTGTCAATACCCCCCCCTTGGGTTCTAGGTGAAATTCTCACTCGACACAATTCAAACAAAAATGTTTCCATGGTGTGTATTGTTGTTCATTTTCATCAAATAAACAAAATTAAACCCAGAGTTAATCATTAAAGACAAGAAATGAACATAAAAGATGCCTCAGCGCAAGTGTTAATGTTAGTAAAAGAGCCCAAATTTCAAAAAATATTGCGAAAAACAACAATCTTCCATTATAGAGTGAATGTTTGAGGTGTATAGAAGGCATTTATTTCATTTTTAGAAATTTTAATTTTTCACATTTTTCCATAAAAAGTGCCAATACCCCCCCCTTTGGGTTCTACAGGAAAAACACCCTCGACACAAATCAAACAAAAATGTTTCCATGGTGTGTATTGTTGTTCATTTTCATCAAATAAACAAAATAAAACCCAGAGTTAATCATTAAAGACAGGAAATGAGCATAAAAGACGCCTCAGCGCAATTGTTAATGTTAGTAAAAGAGCTCAAATTTCAAAAAATATTGCGAAAAACAACAATCTTCCATTATAGAGTGAATGTTTGAGATATATAGAAGGCATTTATTTCATTTTTAGAAATTTTAATTTTTCACATTTTTCCATGAAAAGTGCCAATACCCCCCCCTTTGGGTTCTAGGTGAAATTCTCACTCGACACCAATCAAACAAAAATGTTTCCATGGTGTGTATTGTTGTTCATTTTCATCAAATAAACAAAATAAAACCCAGAGTTAATCATTAAAGACAAGAAATGAGCATAAAAGATGCAGCAGCGCAAGTGTTAATGTTAGTCAAAGAGCCCAAATTTCAAAAAAAATTGCGAAAAACCACAATCTTCCATTATAGAGTGAATGTTTGAGGTGTATACAAGGCATTTATTTCATTTTTAGAAATTTTAATTTTTCACATTTTTCCATGAAAAGTGCCAATACCCCCCCCTTTGGGTTCTAGGTGAAATTCTCACTCGACACAATTCAAACAAAAATGTTTCCATGGTGTGTATTGTTGTTCATTTTCATCAAATAAACAAAATAAAACCCAGAGTTAATCATTAAAGACAAGAAATGAGCATAAAAGATGCCTCAGCGCAAGTGTTAATGTTAGTAAAAGAGCCCAAATTTCAAAAAATATTGCGAAAAACAACAATCTTCCATTATAGAGTGAATGTTTGAAGTGTATAGAAGGCATTTATTTCATTTTTAGAAATTTTAATTTTTCACATTTTTCCATGAAAAGTGCCAATACCCCCCCCTTTGGGTTCTAGGTGAAATTCTCACTCGACACAAATGAAACAAAAATGTTTCCATGGTGTGTATTGTTGTTCATTTTCATCAAATAAACAAAATAAAACCCAGAGTTAATCATTAAAGACAAGAAATGAGCATAAAAGATGCCTCAGCGCAAGTGTTAATGTTAGTAAAAGAGTCCAAATTTCAAAAAATATTGCGAAAAACAACAATCTTCCATTATAGAGTGAATGTTTGAGGTGTATACAAGGCATTTATTTCATTTTTAGAAATTTTAATTTTTCACATTTTTCCATGAAAAGAGCCAAAACCCCCCACTTTCGGTTCTACACGAAAATCACCCTCGACACAATTCAAACAAAAATGTTTCCATGGTGTGTCTTGTTGTTCATTTTCATCAAATAAACAAAATAAAACCCAGAATAAATCATTAAAGACAGGAAATGAGCATAAAAGATGCCTCAGCGCAAGTGTTAATGTTAGTATAAGAGCCCAAATTTGTAAAAATATTGCGAAAAACAACAATCTTCCATTATAGAGTGAATGTTTGAGGTGTATAGAAGGCATTTATTTCATTTTTAGAAATTTTAATTTTTCACATTTTTCCATGAAAAGTGCCAATACCCCTCCTTTGGGTTCTTGGTGAAATTCTCACTCGACACAAATCAAACAAAAATGTTTCCATGGTGTGTATTGTTGTTCATTTTCATCAAATAAACAAAATAAAACCCAGAGTTAATCATTAAAGACAGGAAATGAGCATAAAAGATGCCTCAGCGCAAGTGTTAACGTTAGTAAAAGAGCCCAAACTTCTAAAAATATTGCGAAAAACAACAATCTTCCATTATAGAGTGAATGTTTGAGGTGTATAGAAGGCATTTATTTCATTTTTAGAAATTTTAATTTTTCACATTTTTCCATGAAAAGTGCCAATACCCCCCCCTTTGGGATCTACATGAAAATCACACTCGACACATATAAAAAAAAAATGTTTCCATGGTTTGTATTGTTGTTCATTTTCATCAAATAAAAAAAATAAAACCCAGAGTTAATCATTAAAGACAAGAAATGAGCATAAAAGATGCCTCAGCGCAAGTGTTAATGTTAGTAAAAGAGCCCGAATTTCAAAAAATATTGCGAAAAACAACAATCTTCCATTATAGAGTGAATCTTTGAGGTGTATAGAAGGCATTTATTTCATTTTTAGAAATTTTAATTTTTCACATTTTTACATGAAAAGTGCCAATACCCCCCCCTTTGGGTTCTAGGTGAAATTCTCACTCGACACAAATCAAACAAAAATGTTTCCATGGTGTGTATTGTTGTTCATTTTCTTCAAATAAACAAAATAAAACCCAGAGTTAATCATTAAAGACAGGAAATGAGCGAAAAAGATGCCTCAGCGCAAGCGTTAATGTTAGTAGAAGAGCCCAAATTTCAAAAAATATTGCGAAAAACAACAATCTTCCATTATAGAGTGAATGTTTGAGGTGTATACAAGGCATTTATTTCATTTTTAGAAATTTTAATTTTTCACATTTTTCCATGAAAAGTGCCAAAACCCCCCCCTTTGGGTTCTACACGAAAATCACCCTCGACACAAATCAAACAAAAATGTTTCCATGGTGCGTATTGCTGTTCATTTTCATCAAATAAACAAAATTAAACCCAGAGTTAATCATTAAAGACAAGAAATGAGCATAAAAGATGCCTCAGCGCAAGTGTTAATGTTAGTAAAAGAGCCCAAATTTCAAAAAATATTGCGAAAAACAACAATCTTCCATTATAGAGTGAATGTTTGAGGTGTATAGAAGGCATTTATTTCATTCTTAGAAATTTTAATTTTTCACATTTTTCCATGAAAAGTGCCAATACCCCCCCCTTTGGCTTCTAGGTGAAAATCTCACTCGACACAAATCAAACAAAAATGTTTCCATGGTATGTATTGTTGTTCATTTTCATCAAATAAACAAAATAAAACCCAGAGTTAATCATTAAAGACATGAAATGAGCATAAAAGATGCCTCAGCGCTTAGTAAAAGTGCCCAAATTTCAAAAAATATTGCGAAAAACAACAATCTTCCATTATAGAGTGAATGTTTGAGGTGTATACAAGGCAATTATTTCATTTTTAGAAATTTTAATTTTTCACATTTTTCCATGAAAAGTGCCAATACCCTCCTTTGGGTTCTACATGAAAATCTCACTCGACACAAATCAAACAAAAATGTTTCCATGGTGCGTATTGTTGTTCATTTTCATCAAATAAACAAAATAAAACCCAGAATAAATCATTAGAGACAAGAAATGAGCATAAAAGATACCTCAGCGCAAGTGTTAATGTTAGTAAAAGAGCCCAAATTTCAAAAAATATTGCGAAAAACAACAATCTTCCATTATAGAGTGAATGTTTGAGGTGTTTAGAAGGCATTTATTTCATTTTTGGAAATTTTCATTTTTCACATTTTTCCATGAAAAGTGCCAATATCCCCTCCTTTGGGTTCTACACGAAAATCACCCTCGACACAAATCAAACAAAAATGTTTCCATGGTGTGTCTTGTTGTTCATTTTCATATAATAAACAAAATAAAACCCAGAATATATCATTAAAGATAAGAAATGAGCATAAAAGATGCCTCAGCGCAAGTGTTAATGTTAGTAAAACAGCCCAAATTTCCAAAAATATTGCGAAAAACAACAATCTTCCATTATAGAGTGAATGTTTGAGGTGTATAGAAGGCATTTATTTCATTTTTAGAAATTTTAATTTTTTACATTTTTCCATGAAAAGTGCCAATACCCCCCCCTTTGGGTTCTAGGTGAAATTCTCACTCGGCACAAATCAAACAAAAATGTTTCCATGGTGTGTATTGTTGTTCATTTTCATCAAATAAACAAAATAAAACCCAGAATAAATCATTAAAGACAGGAAATAAGCATAAAAGATGCCTCAGCGCAAGTGTTAATGTTAGTCAAAGAGCCCAAATTTCAAAAAATATTGCGAAAAACAACAATCTTCCATTATAGAGTGAATGTTTGAGGTGTATAGAAGGCATTTATTTCATTCTTAGAAATTTTAATTTTTCACATTTTTCCATGAAAAGTGCCAATACCCCCCCCTTTGGCTTCTAGGTGAAAATCTCACTCGACACAAATCAAACAAAAATGTTTCCATGGTATGTATTGTTGTTCATTTTCATCAAATAAACAAAATAAAACCCAGAGTTAATCATTAAAGACATGAAATGAGCATAAAAGATGCCTCAGCGCTTAGTAAAAGTGCCCAAATTTCAAAAAATATTGCGAAAAACAACAATCTTCCATTATAGAGTGAATGTTTGAGGTGTATACAAGGCAATTATTTCATTTTTAGAAATTTTAATTTTTCACATTTTTCCATGAAAAGTGCCAATACCCTCCTTTGGGTTCTACATGAAAATCTCACTCGACACAAATCAAACAAAAATGTTTCCATGGTGCGTATTGTTGTTCATTTTCATCAAATAAACAAAATAAAACCCAGAATAAATCATTAGAGACAAGAAATGAGCATAAAAGATACCTCAGCGCAAGTGTTAATGTTAGTAAAAGAGCCCAAATTTCAAAAAATATTGCGAAAAACAACAATCTTCCATTATAGAGTGAATGTTTGAGGTGTTTAGAAGGCATTTATTTCATTTTTGGAAATTTTCATTTTTCACATTTTTCCATGAAAAGTGCCAATATCCCCTCCTTTGGGTTCTAGGTGAAAATCTCACTCGACACAAATCAAACAAAAATGTTTCCATGGTGTGTATTGTTGTTCATTTTCATCAAATAAACAAAATAAAACCCAGAATAAATCATTAAAGACAAGAAATGAGCTTAAAAGATGCCTCAGCGCAAGTGTTAATGTTAGTAAAAGAGCCCAAATTTCAAAAAATATTGCGAAAAACAACAATCTTCCATTATAGAGTGAATGTTTGAGGTGTATAGAAGGCATTTATTTCATTTTTAGAAATTTTAATTTTTCACATTTTTCCATGAAAAGTGCCAATACCCCCCCCTTTGGGTTCTAGGTGAAATTCTCACTCAACACAAATCAAACAAAAATGTTTCCATGGTGTGTATTGTTGTTCATTTTCATCAAATAAACAAAATAAAACCCAGAGTTAATCATTAAAGACAGGAAATGAGCGAAAAAGATGCCTCAGCGCAAGCGTTAATGTTAGTAGAAGAGCCCAAATTTCAAAAAATATTGCGAAAAACAACAATCTTCCATTATAGAGTGAATGTTTGAGGTGTATACAAGGCATTTATTTCATTTTTAGAAATTTTAATTTTTCACATTTTTCCATGAAAAGTGCCAAAACCCCCCCCTTTGGGTTCTACACGAAAATCACCCTCGACACAAATCAAACAAAAATGTTTCCATGGTGCGTATTGCTGTTCATTTTCATCAAATAAACAAAATAAAACCCAGAATAAATCATTAAAGACAAGAAATGAGCATAAAAGATGCCTCAGCGCAAGTGTTAATGTTAGTAAACGAGCCCAAATTTCAAAAAATATTGCGAAAAACAACAATCTCCCTCGACACAAATCAAACAAAAATGTTTCCATGGTGTGTATTGTTGTTCATTTTCATCAAATAAACAAAATAAAACCCAGAATAAATCATTAAAGACAAGAAATGACCATAAAAGATGCCTCAGCGCAAGTGTTAATGTTAGTAAAAGAGCCCAAATTTGAAAAATTTTTGCGAAAAACCACAATCTTCAATTATAGAGTGAATGTTTGAGGTGTATAGAAGGCATTTATTTCATTTTTAGAAATTTTAATTTCTCATATTTTTCCATGAAAAGTGCCAATACCCCCCCCTTTGGGTTCTACACGAAAATCACACTCGACACAAATCAAACAAAAATGTTTCCATGGTGTGTATTGTTGTTCATTTTCATCATATAAACAAAATAAAACCCAGAGTTAATCATTAAAGACAGGAAATGAGCATAAAAGATGCCTCAGCGCAAGTGTTAACGTTAGTAAAAGAGCCCAAACTTCTAAAAATATTGCGAAAAACAACAATCTTCCATTATAGAGTGAATGTTTGAGGTGTATAGAAGGCTTTTATTTCATTTTTAGAAATTTTAATTTTTCACATTTTTCCATGAAAAGTGCCAATACCCCCCCCTTTGGCTTCTAGGTGAAAATCTCACTCGACACAAATCAAACAAAAATGTTTCCATGGTGTGTATTGTTGTTCATTTTCATCAAATAAAAAAAATAAAACCCAGAGTTAATCATTAAAGACAAGAAATGAGCATAAAAGATGCCTCAGCGCAAGTGTTAATGTTGGTAAAAGAGCCCAAATTTAAAAAAATATTGCAAAAAACTACAATCTTCCATTATAGAGTGAATGTTTGAGGTGTATAGAAGGCATTTATATCATTTTTCGAAATTTTAATTTTTCACCTTTTTCCATGAAAAGTGCCAATACCCCCCTCTTTGGGTTCTAGCTGAAAATCACACTCGACACATATCAAAAAAAAATGTTTCCATGGTTTGTATTGTTGTTCATTTTCATCAAATAAAAAAAATAAAACCCAGAGTTAATCATTAAAGACAAGAAATGAGCATAAAAGATGCCTCAGGGCAAGTGTTAATGTTGGTAAAAGAGCCCAAATTTCAAAAAATATTGAAAAAAACACAAATCTTCCATTATAGAGTGAATGTTTGAGGTGTATAGAAGGCATTTATTTCATTTTTAGAAATTTTAATTTTTCACATTTTTCCATGAAAAGTGCCAATACCCCCCCCTTTGGGTTCTTGGTGAAATTCTCACTCGGAACAAATCAAACAAAAATGTTTCCATGGTGTGTATTGTTGTTCATTTTTATCAAATAAACAAAATAAAACCCAGAATAAATCTTTAAAGACAAGAAATGAGCATAAAAGATGCCTCAGCGCAAGGGTTAATGTTAGTAAAAGTGCCCAAATTTCAAAAAATATTGCGAAAAACAACAATCTTCCATTATAGAGTGAATGTTTGAGGTGTATACAAGGCATTTATTTCATTTTTAGAAATTTTAATTTTTCACATTTTTCCATGAAAAGTGCCAATACCCCCCCCTTTGGGTTCTAGGTGAAATTCTCACTCGACTCAAATCAAACAAAAATGTTTCCATGGCGTGTACTGTTGTTCATTTTCATCAAATAAACAAAATAAAACCCAGAAATAATCATTAAAGACAGGAAATGAGCATAAAAGATGCCTCAGCGCAAGCGTTAATGTTAGTAAAAGAGCCCAAATTTCAAAAAATATTGCGAAAAACAACAATCTTCCATTATAGAGTGAATGTTTGAGGTGTATACAAGGCATTTATTTCATTTTTAGAAATTTTAATTTTTCACATTTTTCCATGAAAAGTGCCAATACCCCCCCCTTTGGGTTCTAGGTGAAATTCTCACTCGACACAATTCAAACAAAAATGTTTCCATGGTGTGTATTGTTGTTCATTTTCATCAAATAAACAAAATAAAACCCAGAGTTAATCATTAAAGACAAGAAATGAGCATAAAAGATGCCTCAGCGCAAGTGTTAATGTTAGTAAAAGAGCCCAAATTTCAAAAAATATTGCGAAAAACAACAATCTTCCATTATAGAGTGAATGTTTGAGGTGTATAGAAGGCATTTATTTCATTTTTAGAAATTTTAATTTTTCACATTTTTCCATGAAAAGTGCCAATACCCCACCCTTTGGGTTCTAGGTGAAATTCTCACTCGACACAAATGAAACAAAAATGTTTCCATGGTGTGTATTGTTGTTCATTTTCATCAAATAAACAAAATAAAACCCAGAGTTAATCATTAAAGACAAGAAATGAGCATAAAAGATGCCTCAGCGCAAGTGTTAATGTTAGTAAAAGAGTCCAAATTTCAAAAAATATTGCGAAAAACAACAATCTTCCATTATAGAGTGAATGTTTGAGGTGTATAGAAGGCATTTATTTCATTTTTAGAAATTTTAATTTTTCACATTTTTCCATGAAAAGTGCCAATACCCCCCCCTTTGGGTTCTAGGTGAAATTCTCACTCGACACAAATGAAACAAAAATGTTTCCATGGTGTGTATTGTTGTTCATTTTCATCAAATAAACAAAATAAAACCCAGAGTTAATCATTAAAGACAAGAAATGAGCATAAAAGATGCCTCAGCGCAAGTGTTAATGTTAGTAAAAGAGTCCAAATTTCAAAAAATAATGCGAAAAACAACAATCTTCCATTATAGAGTGAATGTTTGAGGTGTATACAAGGCATTTATTTCATTTTTAGAAATTTTAATTTTTCACATTTTTCCATGAAAAGTGCCAATACCCCCCCTTTGGGTTCTAGGTGAAATTCTCACTCGACTCAAATCAAACAAAAATGTTTCCATGGCGTGTACTGTTGTTCATTTTCATCAAATAAACAAAATAAAACCCAGAAATAATCATTAAAGACAGGAAATGAGCATAAAAGATGCCTCAGCGCAAGCGTTAATGTTAGTAAAAGAGCCCAAATTTCAAAAAATATTGCGAAAAACAACAATCTTCCATTATAGAGTGAATGTTTGAGGTGTATACAAGGCATTTATTTCATTTTTAGAAATTTTAATTTTTCACATTTTTCCATGAAAAGTGCCAATACCCCCCCTTTGGGTTCTAGGTGAAATTCTCACTCGACACAATTCAAACAAAAATGTTTCCATGGTGTGTATTGTTGTTCATTTTCATCAAATAAACAAAATAAAACCCAGAGTTAATCATTAAAGACAAGAAATGAGCATAAAAGATGCCTCAGGGCAAGTGTTAATGTTGGTAAAAGAGCCCAAATTTCAAAAAATATTGAAAAAAACACAAATCTTCCATTATAGAGTGAATGTTTGAGGTGTATAGAAGGCATTTATTTCATTTTTAGAAATTTTAATTTTTCACATTTTTCCATGAAAAGTGCCAATACCCCCCCCTTTGGGTTCTTGGTGAAATTCTCACTCGGAACAAATCAAACAAAAATGTTTCCATGGTGTGTATTGTTGTTCATTTTTATCAAATAAACAAAATAAAACCCAGAATAAATCTTTAAAGACAAGAAATGAGCATAAAAGATGCCTCAGCGCAAGGGTTAATGTTAGTAAAAGTGCCCAAATTTCAAAAAATATTGCGAAAAACAACAATCTTCCATTATAGAGTGAATGTTTGAGGTGTATACAAGGCATTTATTTCATTTTTAGAAATTTTAATTTTTCACATTTTTCCATGAAAAGTGCCAATACCCCCCCCTTTGGGTTCTAGGTGAAATTCTCACTCGACTCAAATCAAACAAAAATGTTTCCATGGCGTGTACTGTTGTTCATTTTCATCAAATAAACAAAATAAAACCCAGAAATAATCATTAAAGACAGGAAATGAGCATAAAAGATGCCTCAACGCAAGCGTTAATGTTAGTAAAAGAGCCCAAATTTCAAAAAATATTGCGAAAAACAACAATCTTCCATTATAGAGTGAATGTTTGAGGTGTATACAAGGCATTTATTTCATTTTTAGAAATTTTAATTTTTCACATTTTTCCATGAAAAGTGCCAATACCCCCCCCTTTGGGTTCTAGGTGAAATTCTCACTCGACACAATTCAAACAAAAATGTTTCCATGGTGTGTATTGTTGTTCATTTTCATCAAATAAACAAAATAAAACCCAGAGTTAATCATTAAAGACAAGAAATGAGCATAAAAGATGCCTCAGCGCAAGTGTTAATGTTAGTAAAAGAGCCCAAATTTCAAAAAATATTGCGAAAAACAACAATCTTCCATTATAGAGTGAATGTTTGAGGTGTATAGAAGGCATTTATTTCATTTTTAGAAATTTTAATTTTTCACATTTTTCCATGAAAAGTGCCAATACCCCACCCTTTGGGTTCTAGGTGAAATTCTCACTCGACACAAATGAAACAAAAATGTTTCCATGGTGTGTATTGTTGTTCATTTTCATCAAATAAACAAAATAAAACCCAGAGTTAATCATTAAAGACAAGAAATGAGCATAAAAGATGCCTCAGCGCAAGTGTTAATGTTAGTAAAAGAGTCCAAATTTCAAAAAATATTGCGAAAAACAACAATCTTCCATTATAGAGTGAATGTTTGAGGTGTATAGAAGGCATTTATTTCATTTTTAGAAATTTTAATTTTTCACATTTTTCCATGAAAAGTGCCAATACCCCCCCCTTTGGGTTCTAGGTGAAATTCTCACTCGACACAAATGAAACAAAAATGTTTCCATGGTGTGTATTGTTGTTCATTTTCATCAAATAAACAAAATAAAACCCAGAGTTAATCATTAAAGACAAGAAATGAGCATAAAAGATGCCTCAGCGCAAGTGTTAATGTTAGTAAAAGAGTCCAAATTTCAAAAAATAATGCGAAAAACAACAATCTTCCATTATAGAGTGAATGTTTAAGGTGTATACAAGGCATTTATTTCATTTTTAGAAATTTTAATTTTTCACATTTTTCCATGAAAAGTGCCAATACCCCCCCCTTTGGGTTCTAGGTGAAATTCTCACTCGACTCAAATCAAACAAAAATGTTTCCATGGCGTGTACTGTTGTTCATTTTCATCAAATAAACAAAATAAAACTCAGAAATAATCATTAAAGACAGGAAATGAGCATAAAAGATGCCTCAGCGCAAGCGTTAATGTTAGTAAAAGAGCCCAAATTTCAAAAAATATTGCGAAAAACAACAATCTTCCATTATAGAGTGAATGTTTGAGGTGTATACAAGGCATTTATTTCATTTTTAGAAATTTTAATTTTTCACATTTTTCCATGAAAAGTGCCAATACCCCCCCCTTTGGGTTCTAGGTGAAATTCTCACTCGACACAATTCAAACAAAAATGTTTCCATGGTGTGTATTGTTGTTCATTTTCATCAAATAAACAAAATAAAACCCAGAGTTAATCATTAAAGACAAGAAATGAGCATAAAAGATGCCTCAGCGCAAGTGTTAATGTTAGTAAAAGAGCCCAAATTTCAAAAAATATTGCGAAAAACAACAATCTTCCATTATAGAGTGAATGTTTGAGGTGTATAGAAGGCATTTATTTCATTTTTAGAAATTTTAATTTTTCACATTTTTCCATGAAAAGTGCCAATACCCCCCCCTTTGGGTTCTAGGTGAAATTCTCACTCGACACAAATGAAACAAAAATGTTTCCATGGTGTGTATTGTTGTTCATTTTCATCAAATAAACAAAATAAAACCCAGAGTTAATCATTAAAGACAAGAAATGAGCATAAAAGATGCCTCAGCGCAAGTGTTAATGTTAGTAAAAGAGTCCAACTTTCAAAAAATATTGCGAAAAACAACAATCTTCCATTATAGAGTGAATGTTTGAGGTGTATAGAAGGCATTTATTTCATTTTTAGAAATTTTAATTTTTCACATTTTTCCATGAAAAGTGCCAATACCCCCCCCTTTGGGTTCTAGGTGAAATTCTCACTCGACACAAATGAAACAAAAATGTTTCCATGGTGTGTATTGTTGTTCATTTTCATCAAATAAACAAAATAAAACCCAGAGTTAATCATTAAAGACAAGAAATGAGCATAAAAGATGCCTCAGCGCAAGTGTTAATGTTAGTAAAAGAGTCCAAATTTCAAAAAATAATGCGAAAAACAACAATCTTCCATTATAGAGTGAATGTTTGAGGTGTATACAAGGCATTTATTTCATTTTTAGAAATTTTAATTTTTCACATTTTTCCATGAAAAGTGCCAAAACCCCCCCTTTGGGTTCTACACGAAAATCACCCTCGACTCAATTCAAACAAAAATGTTTCCATGGTGTGTCTTGTTGTTCATTTTCATCAAATAAACAAAATAAAACCCAGAATAAATCATTAAAGACAGGAAATGAGCATAAAAGATGCCTCAGCGCAAGTGTTAATGTTAGTATAAGAGCCCAAATTTGTAAAAATATTGCGAAAAACAACAATCTTCCATTATAGAGTGAATGTTTGAGGTGTATAGAAGGCATTTATTTCATTTTTAGAAATTTTAATTTTTCACATTTTTCCATGAAAAGTGCCAATACCCCCCCTTTGGGTTCTTGGTGAAATTCTCACTCGACACAAATCAAACAAAAATGTTTCCATGGTGTGTATTGTTGTTCATTTTCATCAAATAAACAAAATAAAACCCAGAGTTAATCATTAAAGACAGGAAATGAGCATAAAAGATGCCTCAGCGCAAGTGTTAACGTTAGTAAAAGAGCCCAAACTTCTAAAAATATTGCGAAAAACAACAATCTTCCATTATAGAGTGAATGTTTGAGGTGTATAGAAGGCTTTTATTTCATTTTTAGAAATTTTAATTTTTCACATTTTTCCATGAAAAGTGCCAATACCCCCCCCTTTGGGATCTACATGAAAATCACACTCGACACATATAAAAAAAAAATGTTTCCATGGTTTGTATTGTTGTTCATTTTCATCAAATAAAAAAAATAAAACCCAGAGTTAATCATTAAAGACAAGAAATGAGCATAAAAGATGCCTCAGCGCAAGTGTTAATGTTAGTAAAAGAGCCCGAATTTCAAAAAATATTGCGAAAAACAACAATCTTCCATTATAGAGTGAATCTTTGAGGTGTATAGAAGGCATTTATTTCATTTTTAGAAATTTTAATTTTTCACATTTTTACATGAAAAGTGCCAATACCCCCCCCTTTGGGTTCTTGGTGAAATTCTCACTCGACACAAATCAAACAAAAATGTTTCCATGGTGTGTATTGTTGTTCATTTTCATCAAATAAACAAAATAAAACCCAGAGTTAATCATTAAAGACAGGAAATGAGCATAAAAGATGCCTCAGCGCAAGTGTTAACGTTAGTAAAAGAGCCCAAACTTCTAAAAATATTGCGAAAAACAACAATCTTCCATTATAGAGTGAATGTTTGAGGTGTATAGAAGGCATTTATTTCATTTTTAGAAATTTTAATTTTTCACATTTTTCCATGAAAAGTGCCAATACCCCCCCCTTTGGGATCTACATGAAAATCACACTCGACACATATAAAAAAAAAATGTTTCCATGGTTTGTATTCTTGTTCATTTTCATCAAATAAAAAAAATAAAACCCAGAGTTAATCATTAAAGACAAGAAATGAGCATAAAAGATGCCTCAGCGCAAGTGTTAATGTTAGTAAAAGAGCCCGAATTTCAAAAAATATTGCGAAAAACAACAATCTTCCATTATAGAGTGAATGTTTGAGGTGTATAGAAGGCATTTATTTCATTTTTAGAAATTTTAATTTTTCACATTTTTCCATGAAAAGTGCCAATACCCCCCCCCTTTGGGTTCTAGGTGAAATTCTCACTCGACACAAATGAAACAAAAATGTTTCCATGGTGTGTATTGTTGTTCATTTTCATCAAATAAACAAAATAAAACCCAGAGTTAATCATTAAAGACAAGAAATGAGCATAAAAGATGCCTCAGCGCAAGTGTTAATGTTAGTAAAAGAGTCCAAATTTCAAAAAATAATGCGAAAAACAACAATCTTCCATTATAGAGTGAATGTTTGAGGTGTATACAAGGCATTTATTTCATTTTTAGAAATTTTAATTTTTCACATTTTTCCATGAAAAGTGCCAATACCCCCCCCTTTGGGTTCTAGGTGAAATTCTCACTCGACTCAAATCAAACAAAAATGTTTCCATGGCGTGTACTGTTGTTCATTTTCATCAAATAAACAAAATAAAACCCAGAAATAATCATTAAAGACAGGAAATGAGCATAAAAGATGCCTCAGCGCAAGCGTTAATGTTAGTAAAAGAGCCCAAATTTCAAAAAATATTGCGAAAAACAACAATCTTCCATTATAGAGTGAATGTTTGAGGTGTATACAAGGCATTTATTTCATTTTTAGAAATTTTAATTTTTCACATTTTTCCATGAAAAGTGCCAATACCCCCCCCTTTGGGTTCTAGGTGAAATTCTCACTCGACACAATTCAAACAAAAATGTTTCCATGGTGTGTATTGTTGTTCATTTTCATCAAATAAACAAAATAAAACCCAGAGTTAATCATTAAAGACAAGAAATGAGCATAAAAGATGCCTCAGCGCAAGTGTTAATGTTAGTAAAAGAGCCCAAATTTCAAAAAATATTGCGAAAAACAACAATCTTCCATTATAGAGTGAATGTTTGAGGTGTATAGAAGGCATTTATTTCATTTTTAGAAATTTTAATTTTTCACATTTTTCCATGAAAAGTGCCAATACCCCACCCTTTGGGTTCTAGGTGAAATTCTCACTCGACACAAATGAAACAAAAATGTTTCCATGGTGTGTATTGTTGTTCATTTTCATCAAATAAACAAAATAAAACCCAGAGTTAATCATTAAAGACAAGAAATGAGCATAAAAGATGCCTCAGCGCAAGTGTTAATGTTAGTAAAAGAGTCCAAATTTCAAAAAATATTGCGAAAAACAACAATCTTCCATTATAGAGTGAATGTTTGAGGTGTATAGAAGGCATTTATTTCATTTTTAGAAATTTTAATTTTTCACATTTTTCCATGAAAAGTGCCAATACCCCCCCCTTTGGGTTCTAGGTGAAATTCTCACTCGACACAAATGAAACAAAAATGTTTCCATGGTGTGTATTGTTGTTCATTTTCATCAAATAAACAAAATAAAACCCAGAGTTAATCATTAAAGACAAGAAATGAGCATAAAAGATGCCTCAGCGCAAGTGTTAATGTTAGTAAAAGAGTCCAAATTTCAAAAAATAATGCGAAAAACAACAATCTTCCATTATAGAGTGAATGTTTGAGGTGTATACAAGGCATTTATTTCATTTTTAGAAATTTTAATTTTTCACATTTTTCCATGAAAAGTGCCAAAACCCCCCCCTTTGGGTTCTACACGAAAATCACCCTCGACTCAATTCAAACAAAAATGTTTCCATGGTGTGTCTTGTTGTTCATTTTCATCAAATAAACAAAATAAAACCCAGAATAAATCATTAAAGACAGGAAATGAGCATAAAAGATGCCTCAGCGCAAGTGTTAATGTTAGTATAAGAGCCCAAATTTGTAAAAATATTGCGAAAAACAACAATCTTCCATTATAGAGTGAATGTTTGAGGTGTATAGAAGGCATTTATTTCATTTTTAGAAATTTTAATTTTTCACATTTTTCCATGAAAAGTGCCAATACCCCCCCCTTTGGGTTCTTGGTGAAATTCTCACTCGACACAAATCAAACAAAAATGTTTCCATGGTGTGTATTGTTGTTCATTTTCATCAAATAAACAAAATAAAACCCAGAGTTAATCATTAAAGACAGGAAATGAGCATAAAAGATGCCTCAGCGCAAGTGTTAACGTTAGTAAAAGAGCCCAAACTTCTAAAAATATTGCGAAAAACAAAAATCTTCCATTATAGAGTGAATGTTTGAGGTGTATAGAAGGCTTTTATTTCATTTTTAGAAATTTTAATTTTTCACATTTTTCCATGAAAAGTGCCAATACCCCCCCCTTTGGGATCTACATGAAAATCACACTCGACACATATAAAAAAAAATGTTTCCATGGTTTGTATTGTTGTTCATTTTCATCAAATAAAAAAAATAAAACCCAGAGTTAATCATTAAAGACAAGAAATGAGCATAAAAGATGCCTCAGCGCAAGTGTTAATGTTAGTAAAAGAGCCCGAATTTCAAAAAATATTGCGAAAAACAACAATCTTCCATTATAGAGTGAATCTTTGAGGTGTATAGAAGGCATTTATTTCATTTTTAGAAATTTTAATTTTTCACATTTTTACATGAAAAGTGCCAATACCCCCCCCTTTGGGTTCTTGGTGAAATTCTCACTCGACACAAATCAAACAAAAATGTTTCCATGGTGTGTATTGTTGTTCATTTTCATCAAATAAACAAAATAAAACCCAGAGTTAATCATTAAAGACAGGAAATGAGCATAAAAGATGCCTCAGCGCAAGTGTTAACGTTAGTAAAAGAGCCCAAACTTCTAAAAATATTGCGAAAAACAACAATCTTCCATTATAGAGTGAATGTTTGAGGTGTATAGAAGGCATTTATTTCATTTTTAGAAATTTTAATTTTTCACATTTTTCCATGAAAAGTGCCAATACCCCCCCCTTTGGGATCTACATGAAAATCACACTCGACACATATAAAAAAAAAATGTTTCCATGGTTTGTATTCTTGTTCATTTTCATCAAATAAAAAAAATAAAACCCAGAGTTAATCATTAAAGACAAGAAATGAGCATAAAAGATGCCTCAGCGCAAGTGTTAATGTTAGTAAAAGAGCCCGAATTTCAAAAAATATTGCGAAAAACAACAATCTTCCATTATAGAGTGAATCTTTGAGGTGTATAGAAGGCATTTATTTCATTTTTAGAAATTTTAATTTTTCACATTTTTCCATGAAAAGTGCCAAAACCTCCCCCTTTGGGTTCTACACGAAAATCACCCTCGACACAAATCAAACAAAAATGTTTCCATGGTGCGTATTGCTGTTCATTTTCATCAAATAAACAAAATTAAACCCAGAGTTAATCATTAAAGACAAGAAATGAGCATAAAAGATGCCTCAGCGCAAGTGTTAATGTTAGTAAAAGAGCCCAAATTTCAAAAAATATTGCGAAAAACAACAATCTTCCATTATAGAGTGAATGTTTGAGGTGTATAGAAGGCATTTATTTCATTCTTAGAAATTTTAATTTTTCACATTTTTCCATGAAAAGTGCCAATACCCCCCCCTTTGGCTTCTAGGTGAAAATCTCACTCGACACAAATCAAACAAAAATGTTTCCATGGTATGTATTGTTGTTCATTTTCATCAAATAAACAAAATAAAACCCAGAGTTAATCATTAAAGACAGGAAATGAGCATAAAAGATGCCTCAGCGCTTAGTAAAAGTGCCCAAATTTCAAAAAATATTGCGAAAAACAACAATCTTCCATTATAGAGTGAATGTTTGAGGTGTATACAAGGCAATTATTTCATTTTTAGAAATTTTAATTTTTCACATTTTTCCATGAAAAGTGCCAATACCCTCCTTTGGGTTCTACATGAAAATCTCACTCGACACAAATCAAACAAAAATGTTTCCATGGTGCGTATTGTTGTTCATTTTCATCAAATAAACCAAATAAAACCCAGAATAAATCATTAAAGACAAGAAATGAGCATAAAAGATACCTCAGCGCAAGTGTTAATGTTAGTAAAAGAGCCCAAATTTCAAAAAATATTGCGAAAAACAACAATCTTCCATTATAGAGTGAATGTTTGAGGTGTTTAGAAGGCATTTATTTCATTTTTGGAAATTTTCATTTTTCACATTTTTCCATGAAAAGTGCCAATATCCCCTCCTTTGGGTTCTAGGTGAAAATCTCACTCGACACAAATCAAACAAAAATGTTTCCATGGTGTGTATTGTTGTTCATTTTCATCAAATAAACAAAATAAAACCCAGAATAAATCATTAAAGACAAGAAATGAGCTTAAAAGATGCCTCAGCGCAAGTGTTAATGTTAGTAAAAGAGCCCAAATTTCAAAAAATATTGCGAAAAACAACAATCTTCCATTATAGAGTGAATGTTTGAGGTGTATAGAAGGCATTTATTTCATTTTTAGAAATTTTAATTTTTCACATTTTTCCATGAAAAGTGCCAATACCCCCCCCTTTGGGTTCTAGGTGAAATTCTCACTCAACACAAATCAAACAAAAATGTTTCCATGGTGTGTATTGTTGTTCATTTTCATCAAATAAACAAAATAAAACCCAGAATAAATCATTAAAGACAGGAAATGAGCATAAAAGATGCCTCAGCGCAAGTGTTAATATTGGTAAAAGAGCCCAAATTTCAAAAAATATTTCGAAAAACAACAATCTTCCATTATAGAGTGAATGTTTGAGGTGTATAGAAGGCATTTATTTCATTTTTCGAAATTTTAATTTTTCACATTTTTCCATGAAAAGTGCCAATACCCCTCCCTTTGGGTTCTAGGGGAAATTCTCACTCGACACAAATCAAACAAAAATGTTTTAATGGTGTGTATTGTTGTTCATTTTCATCAAATAAACAAAATAAAACCCAGAATAAATCATTAAAGACAAGAAATGAGCATAAAAGATGCCTCAGCGCAAGTGTTAATCTTAGTAAAAGAGCCCAAATTTCAAAAAATATTGCGAAAAACAACAATCTCCCTCGACACAAATCAAACAAAAATGTTTCCATGGTGTGTATTGTTGTTCATTTTCATCAAATAAACAAAATAAAACCCAGAATAAATCATTAAAGACAAGAAATGACCATAAAATATGCCTCAGCGCAAGTGTTAATGTTAGTAAAAGAGCCCAAATTTGAAAAATTTTTGCGAAAAACAACAATCTTCCATTATAGAGTGAATGTTTGAGGTGTATAGAAGGCATTTATTTCATTTTTAGAAATTTTAATTTCTCATATTTTTCCATGAAAAGTGCCAATACCCCCCCCTTTGGGTTCTACACGAAAATCACACTCGACACAAATCAAACAAAAATGTTTCCATGGTGTGTATTGTTGTTCATTTTCATCATATAAACAAAATAAAACCCAGAGTTAATCATTAAAGACAGGAAATGAGCATAAAAGATGCCTCAGCGCAAGTGTTAACGTTAGTAAAAATGCCCAAACTTCTAAAAATATTGCGAAAAACAACAATCTTCCATTATAGAGTGAATGTTTGAGGTGTATAGAAGGCATTTATTTCATTTTTAGAAATTTTAATTTTTCACATTTTTCCATGAAAAGTGCCAATACCCCCCCCTTTGGGTTCTAGGTGAAATTCTCACTCAACACAAATCAAACAAAAATGTTTCCATGGTGTGTATTGTTGTTCATTTTCATCAAATAAACAAAATAAAACCCAGAATAAATCATTAAAGACAAGAAATGACCATAAAAGATGCCTCAGCGCAAGTGTTAATGTTAGTAAAAGAGCCCAAATTTGAAAAATTTTTGCGAAAAACAACAATCTTCCATTATAGAGTGAATGTTTGAGGTGTATAGAAGGCATTAATTTCATTTTTAGAAATTTTAATTTCTCATATTTTTCCATGAAAAGTGCCAATACCCCCCCCTTTGGGTTCTACACGAAAATCACACTCGACACAAATCAAACAAAAATGTTTCCATGGTGTGTATTGTTGTTCATTTTCATCATATAAACAAAATAAAACCCAGAGTTAATCATTAAAGACAGGAAATGAGCATAAAAGATGCCTCAGCGCAAGTGTTAACGTTAGTAAAAGAGCCCAAACTTCTAAAAATATTGCGAAAAACAACAATCTTCCATTATAGAGTGAATGTTTGAGGTGTATAGAAGGCATTTATTTCATTTTTAGAAATTTTAATTTTTCACATTTTTCCATGAAAAGTGCCAATACCCCCCCCTTTGGCTTCTAGGTGAAAATCTCACTCGACACAAATCAAACAAAAATGTTTCCATGGTGTGTATTGTTGTTCATTTTCATCAAATAAAAAAAATAAAACCCAGAGTTAATCATTAAAGACAAGAAATGAGCATAAAAGATGCCTCAGCGCAAGTGTTAATGTTGGTAAAAGAGCCCAAATTTAAAAAAATATTGCAAAAAAATACAATCTTCCATTATAGAGTGAATGTTTGAGGTGTATAGAAGGCATTTATATCATATTTCGAAATTTTAATTTTTCACCTTTTTCCATGAAAAGTGCCAATACCCCCCTCTTTGGGTTCTAGCTGAAAATCACACTCGACACATATCAAAAAAAAATGTTTCCATGGTTTGTATTGTTGTTCATTTTCATCAAATAAAAAAAATAAAACCCAGAGTTAATCATTAAAGACAAGAAATGAGCATAAAAGATGCCTCAGGGCAAGTGTTAATGTTGGTAAAAGAGCCCAAATTTCAAAAAATATTGAAAAAAACACAAATCTTCCATTATAGAGTGAATGTTTGAGGTGTATAGAAGGCATTTATTTCATTTTTAGAAATTTTAATTTTTCACATTTTTCCATGAAAAGTGCCAATACCCCCCCCTTTGGGTTCTTGGTGAAATTCTCACTCGGCACAAATCAAACAAAAATGTTTCCATGGTGTGTATTGTTGTTCATTTTTATCAAATAAACAAAATAAAACCCAGAATAAATCTTTAAAGACAAGAAATGAGCATAAAAGATGCCTCAGCGCAAGGGTTAATGTTATTAAAAAACCCAAATTTCAAAAAATATTGCGAAAAACAACAATCTTCCATTATAGAGTGAATGTTTGAGGTGTATACAAGGCATTTATTTCATTTTTAGAAATTTTAATTTTTCACATTTTTCCATGAAAAGTGCCAATACCCCCCCCTTTGGGTTCTAGGTGAAATTCTCACTCGACTCAAATCAAACAAAAATGTTTCCATGGCGTGTACTGTTGTTCATTTTCATCAAATAAACAAAATAAAACCCAGAAATAATCATTAAAGACAGGAAATGAGCATAAAAGATGCCTCAGCGCAAGCGTTAATGTTAGTAAAAGAGCCCAAATTTCAAAAAATATTGCGAAAAACAACAATCTTCCATTTTAGAGTGAATGTTTGAGGTGTATGGAAGGCATTTATTTCATTTTTAGAAATTTTAATTTTTCACATTTTTCCATTAAAAGTGCCAATACCCCCCCCTTTGGGTTCTACAGGAAAATCTCACTCGACCAAATCAAACAAAAATGTTTCCATGGTGTGTATAGTCGTTCATTTTCATCAAATAAACAAAATAAAACCCAGAATAAATCATTAAAGAAAGGAAATGAGCATAAAAGATGCCTCAGCGCAAGTGTTAATGTTAGTATAAGAGCCCAAATTTCTAAAAATATTGCGAAAAACAACAATCTTCCATTATAGAGTGAATGTTTGAGGTGTATAGAAGGCATTTATTTCATTTTTAGAAATTTTAATTTTTCACATTTTTCCATGAAAAGTGCCAATACCCCCCCCTTTGGGTTCTAGGTGAAATTCTCACTCGACACAAATCAAACAAAAATGTTTCCATGGTGTGTATTGTTGTTCATTTTCATCAAATAAACAAAATAAAACCCAGAGTTAATCATTAAAGACAGGAAATGAGCGAAAAAGATGCCTCAGCGCAAGTGTTAACGTTAGTAAAAGAGCCCAAATTTCAAAAAATATTGCGAAAAACAACAATCTTCCATTATAGAGTGAATGTTTGAGGTGTATACAAGGCATTTATTTCATTTTTAGAAATTTTAATTTTTCACATTTTTCCATGAAAAGTGCCAAAACCCCCCCCTTTGGGTTCTACATGAAAATCACACTCGACACATATAAAAAAAAATGTTTCCATGGTTTGTATTGTTGTTCATTTTCATCAAATAAAAAAAATAAAACCCAGAGTTAATCATTAAAGACAAGAAATGAGCATAAAAGATGCCTCAGCGCAAGTGTTAATGTTAGTAAAAGAGCCCGAATTTCAAAAAATATTGCGAAAAACAACAATCTTACATTATAGAGTGAATCTTTGAGGTGTATAGAAGGCATTTATTTCATTTTTAGAAATTTTAATTTTTCACATTTTTACATGAAAAGTGCCAATACCCCCCCCTTTGGGTTCTAGGTGAAATTCTCACTCGACACAAATCAAACAAAAATGTTTCCATGGTGTGTATTGTTGTTCATTTTCTTCAAATAAACAAAATAAAACCCAGAGTTAATCATTAAAGACAGGAAATGAGCGAAAAAGATGCCTCAGCGCAAGCGTTAATGTTAGTAGAAGAGCCCAAATTTCAAAAAATATTGCGAAAAACAACAATCTTCCATTATAGAGTGAATGTTTGAGGTGTATACAAGGCATTTATTTCATTTTTGGAAATTTTCATTTTTCACATTTTTCCATGAAAAGTGCCAATATCCCCTCCTTTGGGTTCTAGGTGAAAATCTCACTCTACACAAATCAAACAAAAATGTTTCCATGGTGTGTATTGTTGTTCATTTTCATCAAATAAACAAAATAAAACCCAGAATAAATCATTAAAGACAAGAAATGAGCTTATAAGATGCCTCAGCGCAAGTGTTAATGTTAGTAAAAGAGCCCAAATTTCAAAAAATATTGCGAAAAACAACAATCTTCCATTATAGAGTGAATGTTTGAGGTGTATAGAAGGCATTTATTTCATTTTTAGAAATTTTAATTTTTCACATTTTTCCATGAAAGGTGCCAATACCCCCCCCTTTGGGTTCTAGGTGAAATTCTCACTCAACACAAATCAAACAAAAATGTTTCCATGGTGTGTATTGTTGTTCATTTTCATCAAATAAACAAAATAAAACCCAGAATAAATCATTAAAGACAGGAAATGAGCATAAAAGATGCCTCAGCGCAAGTGTTAATATTGGTATAAAGAGCCCAAATTTCAAAAAATATTTCGAAAAACAACAATCTTCCATTATAGAGTGAATGTTTGAGGTGTATAGAAGGCATTTATTTCATTTTTCGAAATTTTAATTTTTCACATTTTTCCATGAAAAGTGCCAATACCCCTCCCTTTGGGTTCTAGGGGAAATTCTCACTCGAACAAAATCAAACAAAAATGTTTTAATGGTGTGTATTGTTGTTCATTTTCATCAAATAAACAAAATAAAACCCAGAATAAATCATTAAAGACAAGAAATGAGCATAAAAGATGCCTCAGCGCAAGTGTTAATGTTAGTAAAAGAGCCCAAATTTCAAAAAATATTGCGAAAAACAACAATCTCCCTCGACACAAATCAAACAAAAATGTTTCCATGGTGCGTATTGTTGTTCATTTTCATCAAATAAACAAAATAAAACCCAGAATAAATCATTAAAGACAAGAAATGACCATAAAAGATGCCTCAGCGCAAGTGTTAATGTTAGTAAAAGAGCCCAAATTTGAAAAATTTTTGCGAAAAACAACAATCTTCCATTATAGAGTGAATGTTTGAGGTGTATAGAAGGCATTTATTTCATTTTTAGAAATTTTAATTTCTCATATTTTTCCATGAAAAGTGCCAATACCCCCCCCTTTGGGTTCTACACGAAAATCACACTCGACACAAATCAAACAAAAATGTTTCCATGGTGTGTATTGTTGTTCATTTTCATCATATAAACAAAATAAAACCCAGAGTTAATCATTAAAGACAGGAAATGAGCATAGAAGATGCCTCAGCGCAAGTGTTAACGTTAGTAAAAGAGCCCAAACTTCTAAAAATATTGCGAAAAACAACAATCTTCCATTATAGAGTGAATGTTTGAGGTGTATAGAAGGCATTTATTTCATTTTTAGAAATTTTAATTTTTCACATTTTTCCATGAAAAGTGCCAATACCCCCCCCTTTGGCTTCTAGGTGAAAATCTCACTCGACACAAATCAAACAAAAATGTTTCCATGGTGTGTATTGTTGTTCATTTTCATCAAATAAAAAAAATAAAACCCAGAGTTAATCATTAAAGACAAGAAATGAGCATAAAAGATGCCTCAGCGCAAGTGTTAATGTTGGTAAAAGAGCCCAAATTTAAAAAAATATTGCAAAAAACAACAATCTTCCATTATAGAGTGAATGTTTGAGGTGTATAGAAGGCATTTATATCATTTTTCGAAATTTTAATTTTTCACCTTTTTCCATGAAAAGTGCCAATACCCCCCCCTTTGGGTTCTAGGTGAAATTCTCACTCGACAGAAATCAAACAAAAATGTTTCCATGGTGTGTATTGTTGTTCATTTTCATCAAATAAACAAAATAAAACCCAGAGTTAATCATTAAAGACAGGAAATGAGCGAAAAAGATGCCTCAGCGCAAGTGTTAACGTTAGTAAAAGAGCCCAAATTTCAAAAAATATTGCGAAAAACAACAATCTTCCATTATAGAGTGAATGTTTGAGGTGTATACAAGGCATTTATTTCATTTTTTGAAATTTTAATTTTTCACATTTTTCCATGAAAAGTGCCAAAACCCCCCCCTTTGGGTTCTACATGAAAATCACACTCGACACATATAAAAAAAAATGTTTCCATGGTTTGTATTGTTGTTCATTTTCATCAAATAAAAAATATAAAACCCAGAGTTAATCATTAAAGACAAGAAATGAGCATAAAAGATGCCTCAGCGCAAGTGTTAATGTTAGTAAAAGAGCCCGAATTTCAAAAAATATTGCGAAAAACAACAATCTTCCATTATAGAGTGAATCTTTGAGGTGTATAGAAGGCATTTATTTCATTTTTAGAAATTTTAATTTTTCACATTTTTACATGAAAAGTGCCAATACCCCCCCCCTTTGGGTTCTAGGTGAAATTCTCACTCGACACAAATCAAACAAAAATGTTTCCATGGTGTGTATTGTTGTTCATTTTCTTCAAATAAACAAAATAAAACCCAGAGTTAATCATTAAAGACAGGAAATGAGCGAAAAAGATGCCTCAGCGCAAGCGTTAATGTTAGTAGAAGAGCCCAAATTTCAAAAAATATTGCGAAAAACAACAATCTTCCATTATAGAGTGAATGTTTGAGGTGTATACAAGGCATTTATTTCATTTTTTGGAATTTTCATTTTTCACATTTTTCCATGAAAAGTGCCAATATCCCCTCCTTTTGGGTTCTAGGTGAAAATCTCACTCTACACAAATCAAACAAAAATGTTTCCATGGTGTGTATTGTTGTTCATTTTCATCATATAAACAAAATAAAACCCTGAATAATCATTAAAGACAAGAAATGAGCTTATAAGATGCCTCAGCGCAAGTGTTTATGTTAGTAAAAGAGCCCAAATTTTCAAAAAATATTGCGAAAAACAACAATCTTCCATTATAGAGTGAATGTTTGAGGTGTATAGAAGGCATTTATTTCATTTTTAGAAATTTTAATTTTTCACATTTTTCCATGAAAAGTGCCAATACCCCCCCCTTTGGGTTCTAGGTGAAATTCTCACTCAACACAAATCAAACAAAAATGTTTCCATGGTGTGTATTGTTGTTCATTTTCATCATATAAACAAAATAAAACCCAGAGTTAATCATTAAAGACAGGAAATGAGCATAGAAGATGCCTCAGCGCAAGTGTAACGTTAGTAAAAGAGCCCAAACTTCTAAAAATATTGCGAAAAACAACAATCTTCCATTATAGAGTGAATGTTTGAGGTGTATAGAAGGCATTTATTTCATTTTTAGAAATTTTAATTTTCACATTTTTCCATGAAAAGTGCCAATACCCCCCCCTTGGCTTCTAGGTGAAAATCTCACTCGACACAAATCAAACTAAAATGTTTCCATGGTGTGTATTGTTGTTCATTTTCATCAAATAAAAAAATAAAACCCAGAGTTAATCATTAAAGACAAGAAATGAGCATAAAAGATGCCTCAGCGCAAGTGTTAATGTTGGTAAAAGAGCCCAAATATAAAAAAATATTGCATAAAACAACAATCTTCCATTATAGAGTGAATGTTTGAGGTGTATGGAAGGCATTTTATATCATTTTCGAAATTTTAATTTTTCACCTTTTTCCATGAAAAGTGCCAATACCCCCCCCTTTGGGTTCTAGGTGAAATTCTCACTCGACAGAAATCAAACAAAAATGTTTCCATGGTGTGTATAGTTGTTCATTTTCATCAAATAAACAAAATAAAACCCAGAGTTAATCATTAAAGACAGGAAATGAGCGAAAAAGATGCCTCAGCGCAAGTGTTAACGTTAGTAAATGAGCCCAAATTTCAAAAAATATTGCGAAAAACAACAATCTTCCATTATAGAGTGAATGTTTGAGTGTATACAAGGCATTTATTTCATTTTTTGAAATTTTAATTTTTTCACATTTTTCCATGAAAAGTGCCAAAACCCCCCCCTTTGGTTCTACATGAAAATCACACTCGACACATATAAAAAAAAATGTTTCCATGGTTTGTATTGTTGTTCATTTTCATCAAATAAAAAAAATAAAACCCAGAGTTAATCATTAAAGACAAGAAATGAGCATAAAAGATGCCTCAGCGCAAGTGTTAATGTTAGTAAAAGAGCCCGAATTTCAAAAATATTGCGAAAAACAACAATCTTCCATTATAGAGTGAATCTTTGAGGTGTATAGAAGGCATTTATTTCATTTTTAGAAATTTTAATTTTTCACATTTTTACATGAAAAGTGCCAATACCCCCCCCTTTGGGTTCTAGGTGAAATTCTCACTCGACACAAATCAAACAAAAATGTTTCCATGGTGTGTATTGTTGTTCATTTTCTTCAAATAAACAAAATAAAACCCAGAGTTAATCATTAAAGACAGCAAATGAGCGAAAAAGATGCCTCAGCGCAAGCGTTAATGTTAGTAGAAGAGCCCAAATTTCAAAAAATATTGCGAAAAACAACAATCTTCCATTATAGAGTGAATGTTTGAGGTGTATACAAGGCATTTATTTCATTTTTGGAAATTTTCATTTTTCACATTTTTCCATGAAAAGTGCCAATATCCCCTCCTTTGGGTTCTAGGTGAAAATCTCACTCTACACAAATCAAACAAAAATGTTTCCATGGTGTGTATTGTTGTTCATTTTCATCAAATAAACAAAATAAAACCCAGAATAAATCATTAAAGACAAGAAATGAGCTTATAAGATGCCTCAGCGCAAGTGTTAATGTTAGTAAAAGAGCCCAAATTTCAAAAATATTGCGAAAAACAACAATCTTCCATTATAGAGTGAATGTTTGAGGTGTATAGAAGGCATTTATTTCATTTTTAGAAATTTTAATTTTTCACATTTTTCCATGAAAAGTGCCAATACCCCCCCTTTGGGTTCTAGGTGAAATTCTCACTCAACACAAATCAAACAAAAATGTTTCCATGGTGTGTATTGTTGTTCATTTTCATCATATAAACAAAATAAAACCCAGAGTTAATCATTAAAGACAGGAAATGAGCATAAAAGATGCCTCAGCGCAAGTGTTAACGTTAGTAAAAGAGCCCAAACTTCTAAAAATATTGCGAAAAACAACAATCTTCCATTATAGAGTGAATGTTTGAGGTGTATAGAAGGCATTTATTTCATTTTTAGAAATTTTAATTTTTCACATTTTTCCATGAAAAGTGCCAATACCCCCCCTTTGGCTTCTAGGTGAAAATCTCACTCGACACAAATCAAACAAAAATGTTTCCATGGTGTGTATTGTTGTTCATTTTCATCAAATAAAAAAAATAAAACCCAGAGTTAATCATTAAAGACAAGAAATGAGCATAAAAGATGCCTCAGCGCAAGTGTTAATGTTGGTAAAAGAGCCCAAATTTAAAAAAATATTGCAAAAAACTACAATCTTCCATTATAGAGTGAATGTTTGAGGTGTATAGAAGGCATTTATATCATATTTCGAAATTTTAATTTTTCACCTTTTTCCATGAAAAGTGCCAATACCCCCCTCTTTGGGTTCTAGCTGAAAATCACACTCGACACATATCAAAAAAAAATGTTTCCATGGTTTGTATTGTTGTTCATTTTCATCAAATAAAAAAAATAAAACCCAGAGTTAATCATTAAAGACAAGAAATGAGCATAAAAGATGCCTCAGGGCAAGTGTTAATGTTGGTAAAAGAGCCCAAATTTCAAAAAATATTGAAAAAAACACAAATCTTCCATTATAGAGTGAATGTTTGAGGTGTATAGAAGGCATTTATTTCATTTTTAGAAATTTTAATTTTTCACATTTTTCCATGAAAAGTGCCAATACCCCCCCCTTTGGGTTCTTGGTGAAATTCTCACTCGGCACAAATCAAACAAAAATGTTTCCATGGTGTGTATTGTTGTTCATTTTTATCAAATAAACAAAATAAAACCCAGAATAAATCTTTAAAGACATGAAATGAGCATAAAAGATGCCTCAGCGCAAGGGTTAATGTTAGTAAAAGTGCCCAAATTTCAAAAAATATTGCGAAAAACAACAATCTTCCATTATAGAGTGAATGTTTGAGGTGTATACAAGGCATTTATTTCATTTTTAGAAATTTTAATTTTTCACATTTTTCCATGAAAAGTGCCAATACCCCCCCCTTTGGGTTCTAGGTGAAATTCTCACTCGACTCAAATCAAACAAAAATGTTTCCATGGCGTGTACTGTTGTTCATTTTCATCAAATAAACAAAATAAAACCCAGAAATAATCATTAAAGACAGGAAATGAGCATAAAAGATGCCTCAGCGCAAGCGTTAATGTTAGTAAAAGAGCCCAAATTTCAAAAAATATTGCGAAAAACAACAATCTTCCATTTTAGAGTGAATGTTTGAGGTGTATGGAAGGCATTTATTTCATTTTTAGAAATTTTAATTTTTCACATTTTTCCATGAAAAGTGCCAATACCCCCCCCTTTGGGTTCTACAGGAAAATCTCACTCGACCAAATCAAACAAAAATGTTTCCATGGTGTGTATAGTCGTTCATTTTCATCAAATAAACAAAATAAAACCCAGAATAAATCATTAAAGAAAGGAAATGAGCATAAAAGATGCCTCAGCGCAAGTGTTAATGTTAGTATAAGAGCCCAAATTTCTAAAAATATTGCGAAAAACAACAATCTTCCATTATAGAGTGAATGTTTGAGGTGTATAGAAGGCATTTATTTCATTTTTAGAAATTTTAATTTTTCACATTTTTCCATGAAAAGTGCCAATACCCCCCCCTTTGGTTCTAGGTGAAATTCTCACTCGACACAAATCAAACAAAAATGTTTCCATGGTGTGTATTGTTGTTCATTTTCATCAAATAAACAAAATAAAACCCAGAGTTAATCATTAAAGACAGGAAATGAGCGAAAAAGATGCCTCAGCGCAAGTGTTAACGTTAGTAAAAGAGCCCAAATTTCAAAAAATATTGCGAAAAACAACAATCTTCCATTATAGAGTGAATGTTTGAGGTGTATACAAGGCATTTATTTCATTTTTAGAAATTTTAATTTTTCACATTTTTCCATGAAAAGTGCCAAAACCCCCCCCTTTGGGTTCTACATGAAAATCACACTCGACACATATAAAAAAAAATGTTTCCATGGTTTGTATTGTTGTTCATTTTCATCAAATAAAAAAAATAAAACCCAGAGTTAATCATTAAAGACAAGAAATGAGCATAAAAGATGCCTCAGCGCAAGTGTTAATGTTAGTAGAAGAGCCCAAATTTCAAAAAATATTGCGAAAAACAACAATCTTCCATTATAGAGTGAATGTTTGAGGTGTATACAAGGCATTTATTTCATTTTTAGAAATTTTAATTTTTCACATTTTTCCATGAAAAGTGCCAAAACCCCCCCCTTTGGGTTCTACACGAAAATCACCCTCGACACAAATCAAACAAAAATGTTTCCCTGGTGCGTATTGCTGTTCATTTTCATCAAATAAACAAAATAAAACCCAGAGTTAATCATTAAAACCAAGAAATGAGCATAAAAGATGCCTCAGCGCTTAGTAAAAGTGCCCAAATTTCAAAAAATATTGCGAAAAACAACAATCTTCCATTATAGAGTGAATGTTTGAGGTGTATACAAGGCAATTATTTCATTTTTAGAAATTGTAATTTTTCACATTTTTCCATGAAAAGTGCCAATACCCTCCTTTGGGTTCTACATGAAAATCTCACTCGACACAAATCAAACAAAAATGTTTCCATGGTGCGTATTGTTGTTCATTTTCATCAAATAAACAAAATAAAACCCAGAATAAATCATTAAAGACAAGAAATGAGCATAAAAGATACCTCAGCGCAAGTGTTAATGTTAGTAAAAGAGCCCAAATTTCAAAAAATATTGCGAAAAACAACAATCTTCCATTATAGAGTGAATGTTTGAGGTGTTTAGAAGGCATTTATTTCATTTTTGGAAATTTTCATTTTTCACATTTTTCCATGAAAAGTGCCAATATCCCCTCCTTTGGGTTCTAGGTGAAAATCTCACTCTACACAAATCAAACAAAAATGTTTCCATGGTGTGTATTGTTGTTCATTTTCATCAAATAAACAAAATAAAACCCAGAATAAATCATTAAAGACAAGAAATGAGCTTATAAGATGCCTCAGCGCAAGTGTTAATGTTAGTAAAAGAGCCCAAATTTCAAAAAATATTGCGAAAAACAACAATCTTCCATTATAGAGTGAATGTTTGAGGCGTATAGAAGGCATTTATTTCATTTTTAGAAATTTTAATTTTTCACATTTTTCCATGAAAAGTGCCAATACCCCCCCCTTTGGGTTCTAGGTGAAATTCTCACTCAACACAAATCAAACAAAAATGTTTCCATGGTGTGTATTGTTGTTCATTTTCATCATATAAACAAAATAAAACCCAGAATAAATCATTAAAGACAGGAAATGAGCATAAAAGATGCCTCAGCGCAAGTGTTAATATTGGTAAAAGAGCCCAAATTTCAAAAAATATTTCGAAAAACAACAATCTTCCATTATAGAGTGAATGTTTGAGGTGTATAGAAGGCATTTATTTCATTTTTCGAAATTTTAATTTTTCACATTTTTCCATGAAAAGTGCCAATACCCCTCCCTTTGGGTTCTAGGGGAAATTCTCACTCGAACAAAATCAAACAAAAATGTTTTAATGGTGTGTATTGTTGTTCATTTTCATCAAATAAACAAAATAAAACCCAGAATAAATCATTAAAGACAAGAAATGAGCATAAAAGATGCCTCAGCGCAAGTGTTAATGTTAGTAAAAGAGCCCAAATTTCAAAAAATATTGCGAAAAACAACAATCTCCCTCGACACAAATCAAACAAAAATGTTTCCATGGTGTGTATTGTTGTTCATTTTCATCAAATAAACAAAATAAAACCCAGAATAAATCATTAAAGACAAGAAATGACCATAAAAGATGCCTCAGCGCAAGTGTTAATGTTAGTAAAAGAGCCCAAATTTGAAAAATTTTTGCGAAAAACAACAATCTTCCATTATAGAGTGAATGTTTGAGGTGTATAGAAGGCATTTATTTCATTTTTAGAAATTTTAATTTCTCATATTTTTCCATGAAAAGTGCCAATACCCCCCTTTGGGTTCTACACGAAAATCACACTCGACACAAATCAAACAAAAATGTTTCCATGGTGTGTATTGTTGTTCATTTTCATCATATAAACAAAATAAAACCCAGAGTTAATCATTAAAGACAGGAAATGAGCATAGAAGATGCCTCAGCGCAAGTGTTAACGTTAGTAAAAGAGCCCAAACTTCTAAAAATATTGCGAAAAACAACAATCTTCCATTATAGAGTGAATGTTTGAGGTGTATAGAAGGCATTTATTTCATTTTTAGAAATTTTAATTTTTCACATTTTTCCATGAAAAGTGCCAATACCCCCCCCTTTGGCTTCTAGGTGAAAATCTCACTCGACAGAAATCAAACAAAAATGTTTCCATGGTGTGTATTGTTGTTCATTTTCATCAAATAAAAAAAATAAAACCCAGAGTTAATCATTAAAGACAAGAAATGAGCATAAAAGATGCCTCAGCGCAAGTGTTAATGTTAGTAAAAGAGCCCGAATTTCAAAAAATATTGCGAAAAACAACAATCTTCCATTATAGAGTGAATCTTTGAGGTGTATAGAAGGCATTTATTTCATTTTTAGAAATTTTAATTTTTCACATTTTTACATGAAAAGTGCCAATACCCCCCCCTTTGGGTTCTAGGTGAAATTCTCACTCGACACAAATCAAACAAAAATGTTTCCATGGTGTGTATTGTTGTTCATTTTCTTCAAATAAACAAAATAAAACCCAGAGTTAATCATTAAAGACAGGAAATGAGCGAAAAAGATGCCTCAGCGCAAGCGTTAATGTTAGTAGAAGAGCCCAAATTTCAAAAAATATTGCGAAAAACAACAATCTTCCATTATAGAGTGAATGTTTGAGGTGTATACAAGGCATTTATTTCATTTTTAGAAATTTTAATTTTTCACATTTTTCCATGAAAAGTGCCAAAACCCCCCCCTTTGGGTTCTACACGAAAATCACCCTCGACACAAATCAAACAAAAATGTTTCCCTGGTGCGTATTGCTGTTCATTTTCATCAAATAAACAAAATAAAACCCAGAGTTAATCATTAAAGACAAGAAATGAGCATAAAAGATGCCTCAGCGCTTAGTAAAAGTGCCCAAATTTCAAAAAATATTGCGAAAAACAACAATCTTCCATTATAGAGTGAATGTTTGAGGTGTATACAAGGCAATTATTTCATTTTTAGAAATTGTAATTTTTCACATTTTTCCATGAAAAGTGCCAATACCCTCCTTTGGGTTCTACATGAAAATCTCACTCGACACAAATCAAACAAAAATGTTTCCATGGTGCGTATTGTTGTTCATTTTCATCAAATAAACAAAATAAAACCCAGAATAAATCATTAAAGACAAGAAATGAGCATAAAAGATACCTCAGCGCAAGTGTTAATGTTAGTAAAAGAGCCCAAATTTCAAAAAATATTGCGAAAAACAACAATCTTCCATTATAGAGTGAATGTTTGAGGTGTTTAGAAGGCATTTATTTCATTTTTGGAAATTTTCATTTTTCACATTTTTCCATGAAAAGTGCCAATATCCCCTCCTTTGGGTTCTAGGTGAAAATCTCACTCTACACAAATCAAACAAAAATGTTTCCATGGTGTGTATTGTTGTTCATTTTCATCAAATAAACAAAATAAAACCCAGAATAAATCATTAAAGACAAGAAATGAGCTTATAAGATGCCTCAGCGCAAGTGTTAATGTTAGTAAAAGAGCCCAAATTTCAAAAAATATTGCGAAAAACAACAATCTTCCATTATAGAGTGAATGTTTGAGGTGTATAGAAGGCATTTATTTCATTTTTAGAAATTTTAATTTTTCACATTTTTCCATGAAAAGTGCCAATACCCCCCCCTTTGGGTTCTAGGTGAAATTCTCACTCAACACAAATCAAACAAAAATGTTTCCATGGTGTGTATTGTTGTTCATTTTCATCAAATAAACAAAATAAAACCCAGAATAAATCATTAAAAACAGGAAATGAGCATAAAAGATGCCTCAGCGCAAGTGTTAATATTGGTAAAAGAGCCCAAATTTCAAAAAATATTTCGAAAAACAACAATCTTCCATTATAGAGTGAATGTTTGAGGTGTATAGAAGGCATTTATTTCATTTTTCGAAATTTTAATTTTTCACATTTTTCCATGAAAAGTGCCAATACCCCTCCCTTTGGGTTCTAGGGGAAATTCTCACTCGAACAAAATCAAACAAAAATGTTTTAATGGTGTGTATTGTTGTTCATTTTCATCAAATAAACAAAATAAAACCCAGAATAAATCATTAAAGACAAGAAATGAGCATAAAAGATGCCTCAGCGCAAGTGTTAATGTTAGTAAAAGAGCCCAAATTTCAAAAAATATTGCGAAAAACAACAATCTCCCTCGACACAAATCAAACAAAAATGTTTCCATGGTGTGTATTGTTGTTCATTTTCATCAAATAAACAAAATAAAACCCAGAATAAATCATTAAAGACAAGAAATGACCATAAAAGATGCCTCAGCGCAAGTGTTAATGTTAGTAAAAGAGCCCAAATTTGAAAAAATTTTGCGAAAAACAACAATCTTCCATTATAGAGTGAATGTTTGAGGTGTATAGAAGGCATTTATTTCATTTTTAGAAATTTTAATTTCTCATATTTTTCCATGAAAAGTGCCAATACCCCCCCCTTTGGGTTCTACACGAAAATCACACTCGACACAAATCAAACAAAAATGTTTCCATGGTGTGTATTGTTGTTCATTTTCATCATATAAACAAAATAAAACCCAGAGTTAATCATTAAAGACAGGAAATGAGCATAAAAGATGCCTCAGCGCAAGTGTTAACGTTAGTAAAAGAGCCCAAACTTCTAAAAATATTGCGAAAAACAACAATCTTCCATTATAGAGTGAATGTTTGAGGTGTATAGAAGGCATTTATTTCATTTTTAGAAATTTTAATTTTTCACATTTTTCCATGAAAAGTGCCAATACCCCCCTGTTTGGCTTCTAGGTGAAAATCTCACTCGACACAAATCAAACAAAAATGTTTCCATGGTGTGTATTGTTGTTCATTTTCATCAAATAAACAAAATAAAACCCAGAAATAATCATTAAAGACAGGAAATGAGCATAAAAGATGCCTCAGCGCAAGCGTTAATGTTAGTAAAAGAGCCCAAATTTCAAAAAATATTGCGAAAAACAACAATCTTCCATTTTAGAGTGAATGTTTGAGGTGTATGGAAGGCATTTATTTCATTTTTAGAAATTTTAATTTTTCACATTTTTCCATGAAAAGTGCCAATACCCCCCCCTTTGGGTTCTACGGGAAAATCTCACTCGACCAAATCAAACAAAAATGTTTCCATGGTGTGTATAGTCGTTCATTTTCATCAAATAAACAAAATAAAACCCAGAATAAATCATTAAAGAAAGGAAATGAGCATAAAAGATGCCTCAGCGCAAGTGTTAATGTTAGTATAAGAGCCCAAATTTCTAAAAATATTGCGAAAAACAACAATCTTCCATTATAGAGTGAATGTTTGAGGTGTATAGAAGGCATTTATTTCATTTTTAGAAATTTTAATTTTTCACATTTTTCCATGAAAAGTGCCAATACCCCCCCCTTTGGGTTCTAGGTGAAATTCTCACTCGACACAAATCAAACAAAAATGTTTCCATGGTGTGTATTGTTGTTCATTTTCATCAAATAAACAAAATAAAACCCAGAGTTAATCATTAAAGACAGGAAATGAGCATAAAAGATGCCTCAGCGCAAGTGTTAACGTTAGTAAAAGAGCCCAAATTTCAAAAAATATTGCGAAAAACAACAATCTTCCATTATAGAGTGAATGTTTGAGGTGTATAGAAGGCATTTATTTCATTTTTCGAAATTTTAATATTTCACATTTTTCCATGAAAAGTGCCAATACCCCTCCCTTTGGGTTCTAGGGGAAATTCTCACTCGAACAAAATCAAACAAAAATGTTTTAATGGTGTGTATTGTTGTTCATTTTCATCAAATAAACAAAATAAAACCCAGAATAAATCATTAAAGACAAGAAATGAGCATAAAAGATGCCTCAGCGCAAGTGTTAATGTTAGTAAAAGAGCCCAAATTTCAAAAAATATTGCGAAAAACAACAATCTCCCTCGACACAAATCAAACAAAAATGTTTCCATGGTGTGTATTGTTGTTCATTTTCATCAAATAAACAAAATAAAACCCAGAATAAATCATTAAAGACAAGAAATGACCATAAAAGATGCCTCAGCGCAAGTGTTAATGTTAGTAAAAGAGCCCAAATTTGAAAAATTTTTGCGAAAAACAACAATCTTCCATTATAGAGTGAATGTTTGAGGTGTATAGAAGGCATTTATTTCATTTTTAGAAATTTTAATTTCTCATATTTTTCCATGAAAAGTGCCAATACCCCCCCCTTTGGGTTCTACACGAAAATCACACTCGACACAAATCAAACAAAAATGTTTCCATGGTGTGTATTGTTGTTCATTTTCATCATATAAACAAAATAAAACCCAGAGTTAATCATTAAAGACAGGAAATGAGCATAAAAGATGCCTCAGCGCAAGTGTTAACGTTAGTAAAAGAGCCCAAACTTCTAAAAATATTGCGAAAAACAACAATCTTCCATTATAGAGTGAATGTTTGAGGTGTATAGAAGGCATTTATTTCATTTTTAGAAATTTTAATTTTTCACATTTTTCCATGAAAAGTGCCAATACCCCCCCCTTTGGCTTCTAGGTGAAAATCTCACTCGACACAAATCAAACAAAAATGTTTCCATGGTGTGTATTGTTGTTCATTTTCATCAAATAAAAAAAATAAAACCCAGAGTTAATCATTAAAGACAAGAAATGAGCATAAAAGATGCCTCAGCGCAAGTGTTAATGTTGGTAAAAGAGCCCAAATTTAAAAAAATATTGCAAAAAACTACAATCTTCCATTATAGAGTGAATGTTTGAGGTGTATAGAAGGCATTTATATCATTTTTCGAAATTTTAATTTTTCACCTTTTTCCATGAAAAGTGCCAATACCCCCCCCTTTGGGTTCTAGGTGAAAATCTCACTCGACACAAATCAAACAAAAATGTTTCCATGGTGTGTATTGTTGTTCATTTTCATCAAATAAACAAAATAAAACCCAGAATAAATCATTAAAGACAGGAAATGAGCATAAAAGATGCCTCAGCGCAAGTGTTAATGTTAGTAAAAGAGCCCAAATTTCAAAAAATATTGCGAAAAACAACAATCTTCCATTATAGAGTGAATGTTTGAGGTGTATAGAAGGCATTTATTTCATTTTTAGAAATTTTTATTTTTCACATTTTTCCATGAAAAGTGCCAATACCCCCCCCTTTGGGTTCTACATGAAAATCACACTCGACACATATCAAAAAAAAATGTTTCCATGGTTTGTATTGTTGTTCATTTTCATCAAATAAAAAAAATAAAACCCAGAGTTAATCATTAAAGACAAGAAATGAGCATAAAAGATGCCTCAGGGCAAGTGTTAATGTTGGTAAAAGAGCCCAAATTTCAAAAAATATTGAAAAAAACAACAATCTTCCATTATAGAGTGAATGTTTGAGGTGTATAGAAGGCATTTATTTCATTTTTAGAAATTTTAATTTTTCACATATTTCCATGAAAAGTGCCAATACCCCCCCCTTTGGGTTCTTGGTGAAATTCTCACTCGGCACAAATGAAACAAAAATGTTTCCATGGTGTGTATTGTTGTTCATTTTTATCAAATAAACAAAATAAAACCCAGAATAAATCATTAAAGACAAGAAATGAGCATAAAAGATGCCTCAGCGCAAGGGTTAATGTTAGTAAAAGTGCCCAAATTTAAAAAAATATTGCGAAAAACAACAATCTTCCATTATAGAGTGAATGTTTGAGGTGTATACAAGGCATTTATTTCATTTTTAGAAATTTTAATTTTTCACATTTTTCCATGAAAAGTGCCAATACCCCCCCCTTTGGGTTCTAGGTGAAATTCTCACTCGACTCAAATCAAACAAAAATGTTTCCATGGCGTGTACTGTTGTTCATTTTCATCAAATAAACAAAATAAAACCCAGAAATAATCATTAAAGACAGGAAATGAGCATAAAAGATGCCTCAGCGCAAGCGTTAATGTTAGTAAAAGAGCCCAAATTTCAAAAAATATTGCGAAAAACAACAATCTTCCATTTTAGAGTGAATGTTTGAGGTGTATGGAAGGCATTTATTTCATTTTTAGAAATTTTAATTTTTCACATTTTTCCATGAAAAGTGCCAATACCCCCCCCTTTGGGTTCTACGGGAAAATCTCACTCGACCAAATCAAACAAAAATGTTTCCATGGTGTGTATAGTCGTTCATTTTCATCAAATAAACAAAATAAAACCCAGAATAAATCATTAAAGAAAGGAAATGAGCATAAAAGATGCCTCAGCGCAAGTGTTAATGTTGGTAAAAGAGCCCAAATTTAAAAAAATATTGCAAAAAACTACAATCTTCCATTATAGAGTGAATGTTTGAGGTGTATAGAAGGCATTTATATCATTTTTCGAAATTTTAATTTTTCACCTTTTTCCATGAAAAGTGCCAATACCCCCCCCCTTTGGGTTCTAGGTGAAAATCTCACTCGACACAAATCAAACAAAAATGTTTCCATGGTGTGTATTGTTGTTCATTTTCATCAAATAAACAAAATAAAACCCAGAATAAATCATTAAAGACAGGAAATGAGCATAAAAGATGCCTCAGCGAAAGTGTTAATGTTAGTAAAAGAGCCCAAATTTCAAAAAATATTGCGAAAAACAACAATCTTCCATTATAGAGTGAATGTTTGAGGTGTATAGAAGGCATTTATTTCATTTTTAGAAATTTTTATTTTTCACATTTTTCCATGAAAAGTGCCAATACCCCCCCCTTTGGGTTCTACATGAAAATCACACTCGACACATATCAAAAAAAAATGTTTCCATGGTTTGTATTGTTGTTCATTTTCATCAAATAAAAAAAATAAAACCCAGAGTTAATCATTAAAGACAAGAAATGAGCATAAAAGATGCCTCAGGGCAAGTGTTAATGTTGGTAAAAGAGCCCAAATTTCAAAAAATATTGAAAAAAACAACAATCTTCCATTATAGAGTGAATGTTTGAGGTGTATAGAAGGCATTTATTTCATTTTTAGAAATTTTAATTTTTCACATATTTCCATGAAAAGTGCCAATACCCCCCCCTTTGGGTTCTTGGTGAAATTCTCACTCGGCACAAATGAAACAAAAATGTTTCCATGGTGTGTATTGTTGTTCATTTTTATCAAATAAACAAAATAAAACCCAGAATAAATCATTAAAGACAAGAAATGAGCATAAAAGATGCCTCAGCGCAAGGGTTAATGTTAGTAAAAGTGCCCAAATTTCAAAAAATATTGCGAAAAACAACAATCTTCCATTATAGAGTGAATGTTTGAGGTGTATACAAGGCATTTATTTCATTTTTAGAAATTTTAATTTTTCACATTTTTCCATGAAAAGTGCCAATACCCCCCCCTTTGGGTTCTAGGTGAAATTCTCACTCGACTCAAATCAAACAAAAATGTTTCCATGGCGTGTACTGTTGTTCATTTTCATCAAATAAACAAAATAAAACCCAGAAATAATCATTAAAGACAGGAAATGAGCATAAAAGATGCCTCAGCGCAAGCGTTAATGTTAGTAAAAGAGCCCAAATTTCAAAAAATATTGCGAAAAACAACAATCTTCCATTTTAGAGTGAATGTTTGAGGTGTATGGAAGGCATTTATTTCATTTTTAGAAATTTTAATTTTTCACATTTTTCCATGAAAAGTGCCAATACCCCCCCCTTTGGGTTCTACGGGAAAATCTCACTCGACCAAATCAAACAAAAATGTTTCCATGGTGTGTATAGTCGTTCATTTTCATCAAATAAACAAAATAAAACCCAGAATAAATCATTAAAGAAAGGAAATGAGCATAAAAGATGCCTCAGCGCAAGTGTTAATGTTAGTATAAGAGCCCAAATTTCTAAAAATATTGCGAAAAACAACAATCTTCCATTATAGAGTGAATGTTTGAGGTGTATAGAAGGCATTTATTTCATTTTTAGAAATTTTAATTTTTCACATTTTTCCATGAAAAGTGCCAATACCCCCCCCTTTGGGTTCTAGGTGAAATTCTCACTCGACACAAATCAAGCAAAAATGTTTCCATGGTGTGTATTGTTGTTCATTTTCATCAAATAAACAAAATAAAACCCAGAGTTAATCATTAAAGACAGGAAATGAGCATAAAAGATGCCTCAGGGCAAGTGTTAATGTTAGTAAATGAGCCCAAATTTCAAAAAATATTGCGAAAAACAACAATCTTCCGTTATAGAGTGAATGTTTAAAGTGTATAGAAGGCATTTATTTCATTTTTAGAAATTTTAATTTTTCACATTTTTCCATGAAAAGTGCCAATACCCCCCCTTTGGCTTCTAGGTGAAAATCTCACTCGACACAAATCAAACAAAAATGTTTCCATGGTATGTATTGTTGTTCATTTTCATCAAATAAACAAAATAAAACCCAGAGTTAATCATTAAAGACAGGAAATGAGCATAAAAGATGCCTCAGCGCTTAGTAAAAGTGCCCAAATTTCAAAAAATATTGCGAAAAACAACAATCTTCCATTATAGAGTGAATGTTTGAGGTGTATACAAGGCAATTATTTCATTTTTAGAAATTTTAATTTTTCACATTTTTCCATGAAAAGTGCCAATACCCTCCTTTGGGTTCTACATGAAAATCTCACTCGACACAAATCAAACAAAAATGTTTCCATGGTGTGTATTGTTGTTCATTTTCATCAAATAAACAAAATAAAACCCAGAGTTAATCATTAAAGACAGGAAATGAGCATAAAAGACGCCTCAGCGCAATTGTTAATGTTAGTAAAAGAGCTCAAATTTCAAAAAATATTGCGAAAAACAACAATCTTCCATTAAAGAGTGAATGTTTGAGGTGTATACAAGGCATTTATTTCATTTTTAGAAATTTTAATTTTTCACATTTTTCCATGAAAAGTGCCAATACCCCCCCCTTTGGGTTCTAGGTGAAATTCTCACTCGACACCAATCAAACAAAAATGTTTCCATGGTGTGTATTGTTGTTCATTTTCATCAAATAAACAAAATAAAACCCAGAGTTAATCATTAAAGACAAGAAATGAGCATAAAAGATGCAGCAGCGCAAGTGTTAATGTTAGTCAAAGAGCCCAAATTTCAAAAAATATTGCGAAAAACCACAATCTTCCATTATAGAGTGAATGTTTGAGGTGTATACAAGGCATTTATTTCATTTTTAGAAATTTTAATTTTTCACATTTTTCCATGAAAAGTGCCAATACCCCCCCCTTTGGGTTCTAGGTGAAATTCTCACTCGACACAATTCAAACAAAAATGTTTCCATGGTGTGTATTGTTGTTCATTTTCATCAAATAAACAAAATAAAACCCAGAGTTAATCATTAAAGACAAGAAATGAGCATAAAAGATGCCTCAGCGCAAGTGTTAATGTTAGTAAAAGAGCCCAAATTTCAAAAAATATTGCGAAAAACAACAATCTTCCATTATAGAGTGAATGTTTGAGGTGTATAGAAGGCATTTATTTCATTTTTAGAAATTTTAATTTTTCACATTTTTCCATGAAAAGTGCCAATACCCCCCCCTTTGGGTTCTAGGTGAAATTCTCACTCGACACAAATGAAACAAAAATGTTTCCATGGTGTGTATTGTTGTTCATTTTCATCAAATAAACAAAATAAAACCCAGAGTTAATCATTAAAGACAAGAAATGAGCATAAAAGATGCCTCAGCGCAAGTGTTAATGTTAGTAAAAGAGTCCAAATTTCAAAAAATATTGCGAAAAACAACAATCTTCCATTATAGAGTGAATGTTTGAGGTGTATACAAGGCATTTATTTCATTTTTAGAAATTTTAATTTTTCACATTTTTCCATGAAAAGTGCCAAAACCCCCCCCTTTGGGTTCTACACGAAAATCACCCTCGACACAATTCAAACAAAAATGTTTCCATGGTGTGTCTTGTTGTTCATTTTCATCAAATAAACAAAATAAAACCCAGAATAAATCATTAAAGACAGGAAATGAGCATAAAAGATGCCTCAGCGCAAGTGTTAATGTTAGTATAAGAGCCCAAATTTGTAAAAATATTGCGAAAAACAACAATCTTCCATTATAGAGTGAATGTTTGAGGTGTATAGAAGGCATTTATTTCATTTTTAGAAATTTTAATTTTTCACATTTTTCCATGAAAAGTGCCAATACCCCCCTCTTTGGCTTCTAGGTGAAAATCTCACTCGACACAAATCAAACAAAAATGTTTCCATGGTATGTATTGTTGTTCATTTTCATCAAATAAACAAAATAAAACCCAGAGTTAATCATTAAAGACAGGAAATGAGCATAAAAGATGCCTCAGCGCTTAGTAAAAGTGCCCAAATTTCAAAAAATATTGCGAAAAACAACAATCTTCCATTATAGAGTGAATGTTTGAGGTGTATAGAAGGCATTTATTTCATTTTTAGAAATTTTAATTTTTCACATTTTTCCATGAAAAGTGCCAATACCCTCCTTTGGGTTCTACATGAAAATCTCACTCGACACAAATCAAACAAAAATGTTTCCATGGTGTGTATTGTTGTTCATTTTCATCAAATAAACAAAATAAAACCCAGAGTTAATCATTAAAGACAGGAAATGAGCATAAAAGACGCCTCAGCGCAATTGTTAATGTTAGTAAAAGAGCTCAAATTTCAAAAAATATTGCGAAAAACATCTTCCATTATAGAGTGAATGTTTGAGATATATAGAAGGCATTTATTTCATTTTTAGAAATTTTAATTTTTCACATTTTTCCATGAAAAGTGCCAATACCCCCCCCTTTGGGTTCTAGGTGAAATTCTCACTCGACACCAATCAAACAAAAATGTTTCCATGGTGTGTATTGTTGTTCATTTTCATCAAATAAACAAAATAAAACCCAGAGTTAATCATTAAAGACAAGAAATGAGCATAAAAGATGCAGCAGCGCAAGTGTTAATGTTAGTCAAAGAGCCCAAATTTCAAAAAATATTGCGAAAAACCACAATCTTCCATTATAGAGTGAATGTTTGAGGTGTATACAAGGCATTTATTTCATTTTTAGAAATTTTAATTTTTCACATTTTTCCATGAAAAGTGCCAATACCCCCCCCTTTGGGTTCTAGGTGAAATTCTCACTCGACACAAATGAAACAAAAATGTTTCCATGGTGTGTATTGTTGTTCATTTTCATCAAATAAACAAAATAAAACCCAGAGTTAATCATTAAAGACAAGAAATGAGCATAAAAGATGCCTCAGCGCAAGTGTTAATGTTAGTAAAAGAGTCCAAATTTCAAAAAATATTGCGAAAAACAACAATCTTCCATTATAGAGTGAATGTTTGAGGTGTATACAAGGCATTTATTTCATTTTTAGAAATTTTAATTTTTCACATTTTTCCATGAAAAGTGCCAAAACCCCCCCCTTTGGGTTCTACACGAAAATCACCCTCGACACAATTCAAACAAAAATGTTTCCATGGTGTGTCTTGTTGTTCATTTTCATCAAATAAACAAAATAAAACCCAGAATAAATCATTAAAGACAGGAAATGAGCATAAAAGATGCCTCAGCGCAAGTGTTAATGTTAGTATAAGAGCCCAAATTTGTAAAAATATTGCGAAAAACAACAATCTTCCATTATAGAGTGAATGTTTGAGGTGTATAGAAGGCATTTATTTCATTTTTAGAAATTTTAATTTTTCACATTTTTCCATGAAAAGTGCCAATACCCCCCCCTTTGGGTTCTTGGTGAAATTCTCACTCGACACAAATCAAACAAAAATGTTTCCATGGTGTGTATTGTTGTTCATTTTCATCAAATAAACAAAATAAAACCCAGAGTTAATCATTAAAGACAGGAAATGAGCATAAAAGATGCCTCAGCGCAAGTGTTAACGTTAGTAAAAGAGCCCAAACTTCTAAAAATATTGCGAAAAACAACAATCTTCCATTATAGAGTGAATGTTTGAGGTGTATAGAAGGCATTTATTTCATTTTTCGAAATTTTAATTTTTCACATTTTTCCATGAAAAGTGCCAATACCCCCCCCTTTGGGATCTACATGAAAATCACACTCGACACATATAAAAAAAAAATGTTTCCATGGTTTGTATTGTTATTCATTTTCATCAAATAAAAAAAATAAAACCCAGAGTTAATCATTAAAGACAAGAAATGAGCATAAAAGATGCCTCAGCGCAAGTGTTAATGTTAGTAAAAGAGCCCGAATTTCAAAAAATATTGCGAAAAACAACAATCTTCCATTATAGAGTGAATCTTTGAGGTGTATAGAAGGCATTTATTTCATTTTTAGAAATTTTAATTTTTCACATTTTTACATGAAAAGTGCCAATACCCCCCCCTTTGGGTTCTAGGTGAAATTCTCACTCGACACAAATCAAACAAAAATGTTTCCATGGTGTGTATTGTTGTTCATTTTCTTCAAATAAACAAAATAAAACCCAGAGTTAATCATTAAAGACAGGAAATGAGCGAAAAAGATGCCTCTGCGCAAGCGTTAATGTTAGTAGAAGAGCCCAAATTTCAAAAGATATTGCGAAAAACAACAATCTTCCATTATAGAGTGAATGTTTGAGGTGTATACAAGGCATTTATTTCATTTTTAGAAATTTTAATTTTTCACATTTTTCCATGAAAAGTGCCAAAACCCCCCCCCTTTGGGTTCTACACGAAAATCACCCTCGACACAAATCAAACAAAAATGTTTCCATGGATCGTATTGCTGTTCATTTTCATCAAATAAACAAAATTAAACCCAGAGTTAATCATTAAAGACAAGAAATGAGCATAAAAGATGCCTCAGCGCAAGTGTTAATGTTAGTAAAAGAGCCCAAATTTCAAAAAATATTGCGAAAAACAACAATCTTCCATTATAGAGTGAATGTTTGAGGTGTATAGAAGGCATTTATTTCATTCTTAGAAATTTTAATTTTTCACATTTTTCCATGAAAAGTGCCAATACCCCCCCCTTTGGCTTCTAGGTGAAAATCTCACTCGACACAAATCAAACAAAAATGTTTCCATGGTATGTATTGTTGTTCATTTTCATCAAATAAACAAAATAAAACCCAGAGTTAATCATTAAAGACAGGAAATGAGCATAAAAGATGCCTCAGCGCTTAGTAAAAGTGCCCAAATTTCAAAAAATATTGCGAAAAACAACAATCTTCCATTATAGAGTGAATGTTTGAGGTGTATACAAGGCAATTATTTCATTTTTAGAAATTTTAATTTTTCACATTTTTCCATGAAAAATGCCAATACCCTCCTTTGGGTTCTACATGAAAATCTCACTCGACACAAATGAAACAAAAATGTTTCCATGGTGCGTATTGTTGTTCATTTTCATCAAATAAACAAAATAAAACCCAGAATAAATCATTAAAGACAAGAAATGAGCATAAAAGATGCCTCAGCGCAAGTGTTAATGTTAGTAAAAGAGCCCAAATTTCAAAAAATATTGCGAAAAACAACAATCTCCCTCGACACAAATCAAACAAAAATGTTTCCATGGTGTGTATTGTTGTTCATTTTCATCAAATAAACAAAATAAAACCCAGAATAAATCATTAAAGACAAGAAATGACCATAAAAGATGCCTCAGCGCAAGTGTTAATGTTAGTAAAAGAGCCCAAATTTGAAAAATTTTTGCGAAAAACAACAATCTTCCATTATAGAGTGAATGTTTGAGGTGTATAGAAGGCATTTATTTCATTTTTAGAAATTTTAATTTCTCATATTTTTCCATGAAAAGTGCCAATACCCCCCCCTTTGGGTTCTACACGAAAATCACACTCGACACAAATCAAACAAAAATGTTTCCATGGTGTGTATTGTTGTTCATTTTCATCATATAAACAAAATAAAACCCAGAGTTAATCATTAAAGACAGGAAATGAGCATAAAAGATGCCTCAGCGCAAGTGTTAACGTTAGTAAAAGAGCCCAAACTTCTAAAAATATTGCGAAAAACAACAATCTTCCATTATAGAGTGAATGTTTGAGGTGTATAGAAGGCATTTATTTCATTTTTAGAAATTTTAATTTTTCACATTTTTCCATGAAAAGTGCCAATACCCCCCCCTTTGGCTTCTAGGTGAAAATCTCACTCGACACAAATCAAACAAAAATGTTTCCATGGTGTGTATTGTTGTTCATTTTCATCAAATAAAAAAAATAAAACCCAGAGTTAATCATTAAAGACAAGAAATGAGCATAAAAGATGCCTCAGCGCAAGTGTTAATGTTGGTAAAAGAGCCCAAATTTAAAAAAATATTGCAAAAAACTACAATCTTCCATTATAGAGTGAATGTTTGAGGTGTATAGAAGGCATTTATATCATTTTTCGAAATTTTAATTTTTCACCTTTTTCCATGAAAAGTGCCAATACCCCCCCCCTTTGGGTTCTAGGTGAAAATCTCACTCGACACAAATCAAACAAAAATGTTTCCATGGTGTGTATTGTTGTTCATTTTCATCAAATAAACAAAATAAAACCCAGAATAAATCATTAAAGACAGGAAATGAGCATAAAAGATGCCTCAGCGCAAGTGTTAATGTTAGTAAAAGAGCCCAAATTTCAAAAAATATTGCGAAAAACAACAATCTTCCATTATAGAGTGAATGTTTGAGGTGTATAGAAGGCATTTATTTCATTTTTAGAAAATTTTATTTTTCACATTTTTCCATGAAAAGTGCCAATACCCCCCCCTTTGGGTTCTACATGAAAATCACACTCGACACATATCAAAAAAAAATGTTTCCATGGTTTGTATTGTTGTTCATTTTCATCAAATAAAAAAAATAAAACCCAGAGTTAATCATTAAAGACAAGAAATGAGCATAAAAGATGCCTCAGGACAAGTGTTAATGTTGGTAAAAGAGCCCAAATTTCAAAAAATATTGAAAAAAACAACAATCTTCCATTATAGAGTGAATGTTTGAGGTGTATAGAAGGCATTTATTTCATTTTTAGAAATTTTAATTTTTCACATATTTCCATGAAAAGGGCCAATACCCCCCCCTTTGGGTTCTTGGTGAAATTCTCACTCGGCACAAATCAAACAAAAATGTTTCCATGGTGTGTATTGTTGTTCATTTTTATCAAATAAACAAAATAAAACCCAGAATAAATCATTAAAGACAAGAAATGAGCATAAAAGATGCCTCAGCGCAAGGGTTAATGTTAGTAAAAGTGCCCAAATTTCAAAAAATATTGCGAAAAACAACAATCTTCCATTATAGAGTGAATGTTTGAGGTGTATACAAGGCATTTATTTCATTTTTAGAAATTTTAATTTTTCACATTTTTCCATGAAAAGTGCCAATACCCCCCCCTTTGGGTTCTAGGTGAAATTCTCACTCGACTCAAATCAAACAAAAATGTTTCCATGGCGTGTACTGTTGTTCATTTTCATCAAATAAACAAAATAAAACCCAGAAATAATCATTAAAGACAGGAAATGAGCATAAAAGATGCCTCAGCGCAAGCGTTAATGTTAGTAAAAGAGCCCAAATTTCAAAAAATATTGCGAAAAACAACAATCTTCCATTTTAGAGTGAATGTTTGAGGTGTATGGAAGGCATTTATTTCATTTTTAGAAATTTTAATTTTTCACATTTTTCCATGAAAAGTGCCAATACCCCCCCCTTTGGGTTCTACGGGAAAATCTCACTCGACCAAATCAAACAAAAATGTTTCCATGGTGTGTATAGTCGTTCATTTTCATCAAATAAACAAAATAAAACCCAGAATAAATCATTAAAGAAAGGAAATGAGCATAAAAGATGCCTCAGCGCAAGTGTTAATGTTAGTATAAGAGCCCAAATTTCTAAAAATATTGCGAAAAACAACAATCTTCCATTATAGAGTGAATGTTTGAGGTGTATAGAAGGCATTTATTTCATTTTTAGAAATTTTAATTTTTCACATTTTTACATGAAAAGTGCCAATACCCCCCCCTTTGGGTTCTAGGTGAAATTCTCACTCGACACAAATCAAACAAAAATGTTTCCATGGTGTGTATTGTTGTTCATTTTCATCAAATAAACAAAATAAAACCCAGAGTTAATCATTAAAGACAAGAAATGAGCATAAAAGATGCCTCAGCGCAAGTGTTAACGTTAGTAAAAGAGCCCAAACTTCTAAAAATATTGCGAAAAACAACAATCTTCCATTATAGAGTGAATGTTTGAGGTGTATAGAAGGCATTTATTTCATTTTTAGAAATTTTAATTTTTCACATTTTTCCATGAAAAGTGCCAATACCCCCCCCTTTGGGTTCTACATGAAAATCACACTCGACACATATCAAAAAAAAATGTTTCCATGGTTTGTATTGTTGTTCATTTTCATCAAATAAAAAAAATAAAACCCAGAGTTAATCATTAAAGACAAGAAATGAGCATAAAAGATGCCTCAGGGCAAGTGTTAATGTTAGTAAATGAGCCCAAATTTCAAAAAATATTGCGAAAAACAACAATCTTCCGTTATAGAGTGAATGTTTAAAGTGTATAGAAGGCATTTATTTCATTTTTAGAAATTTTAATTTTTCACATTTTTCCATGAAAAGTGCCAATACCCCCCCCTTTGGCTTCTAGGTGAAAATCTCACTCGACACAAATCAAACAAAAATGTTTCCATGGTATGTATTGTTGTTCATTTTCATCAAATAAACAAAATAAAACCCAGAGTTAATCATTAAAGACAGGAAATGAGCATAAAAGATGCCTCAGCGCTTAGTAAAAGTGCCCAAATTTCAAAAAATATTGCGAAAAACAACAATCTTCCATTATAGAGTGAATGTTTGAGGTGTATACAAGGCAATTATTTCATTTTTAGAAATTTTAATTTTTCACATTTTTCCATGAAAAGTGCCAATACCCTCCTTTGGGTTCTACATGAAAATCTCACTCGACACAAATCAAACAAAAATGTTTCCATGGTGTGTATTGTTGTTCATTTTCATCAAATAAACAAAATAAAACCCAGAGTTAATCATTAAAGACAGGAAATGAGCATAAAAGACGCCTCAGCGCAATTGTTAATGTTAGTAAAAGAGCTCAAATTTCAAAAAATATTGCGAAAAACAACAATCTTCCATTAAAGAGTGAATGTTTGAGGTGTATACAAGGCATTTATTTCATTTTTAGAAATTTTAATTTTTCACATTTTTCCATGAAAAGTGCCAATACCTATATTATACCTATAATAGTGGGTTCTAGGTGAAATTCTCACTCGACACCAATCAAACAAAAATGTTTCCATGGTGTGTATTGTTGTTCATTTTCATCAAATAAACAAAATAAAACCCAGAGTTAATCATTAAAGACAAGAAATGTGCATAAAAGATGCAGCAGCGCAAGTGTTAATGTTAGTCAAAGAGCCCAAATTTCAAAAAATATTGCGAAAAACCACAATCTTCCATTATAGAGTGAATGTTTGAGGTGTATACAAGGCATTTATTTCATTTTTAGAAATTTTAATTTTTCACATTTTTCCATGAAAAGTGCCAATACCCCCCCCTTTGGGTTCTAGGTGAAATTCTCACTCGACACAATTCAAACAAAAATGTTTCCATGGTGTGTATTGTTGTTCATTTTCATCAAATAAACAAAATAAAACCCAGAGTTAATCATTAAAGACAAGAAATGAGCATAAAAGATGCCTCAGCGCAAGTGTTAATGTTAGTAAAAGAGCCCAAATTTCAAAAAATATTGCGAAAAACAACAATCTTCCATTATAGAGTGAATGTTTGAGGTGTATAGAAGGCATTTATTTCATTTTTAGAAATTTTAATTTTTCACATTTTTCCATGAAAAGTGCCAATACCCCCCCTTTGGGTTCTAGGTGAAATTCTCACTCGACACAAATGAAACAAAAATGTTTCCATGGTGTGTATTGTTGTTCATTTTCATCAAATAAACAAAATAAAACCCAGAGTTAATCATTAAAGACAAGAAATGAGCATAAAAGATGCCTCAGCGCAAGTGTTAATGTTAGTAAAAGAGTCCAAATTTCAAAAAATATTGCGAAAAACAACAATCTTCCATTATAGAGTGAATGTTTGAGGTGTATACAAGGCATTTATTTCATTTTTAGAAATTTTAATTTTTCACATTTTTCCATGAAAAGTGCCAAAACCCCCCCCTTTGGGTTCTACACGAAAATCACACTCGACACAATTCAAACAAAAATGTTTCCATGGTGTGTCTTGTTGTTCATTTTCATCAAATAAACAAAATAAAACCCAGAATAAATCATTAAAGACAGGAAATGAGCATCAAAGATGCCTCAGCGCAAGTGTTAATGTTAGTATAAGAGCCCAAATTTGTAAAAATATTGCGAAAAACAACAATCTTCCATTATAGAGTGAATGTTTGAGGTGTATAGAAGGCATTTATTTCATTTTTAGAAATTTTAATTTTTCACATTTTTCCATGAAAAGTGCCAATACCCCCCCCTTTGGGATCTAGGTGAAATTCTCACTCGACACAAATGAAACAAAAATGTTTCCATGGTGTGTATTGTTGTTCATTTTCATCAAATAAACAAAATAAAACCCAGAGTTAATCATTAAAGACAAGAAATGAGCATAAAAGATGCCTCAGCGCAAGTGTTAATGTTAGTAAAAGAGTCCAAATTTCAAAAAATATTGCGAAAAACAACAATCTTCCATTATAGAGTGAATGTTTGAGGTGTATACAAGGCATTTATTTCATTTTTAGAAATTTTAATTTTTCACATTTTTCCATGAAAAGTGCCAAAACCCCCCCCTTTGGGTTCTACACGAAAATCACCCTCGACACAATTCAAACAAAAATGTTTCCATGGTGTGTCTTGTTGTTCATTTTCATCAAATAAACAAAATAAAACCCAGAATAAATCATTAAAGACAGGAAATGAGCATCAAAGATGCCTCAGCGCAAGTGTTAATGTTAGTATAAGAGCCCAAATTTGTAAAAATATTGCGAAAAACAACAATCTTCCATTATAGAGTGAATGTTTGAGGTGTATAGAAGGCATTTATTTCATTTTTAGAAATTTTAATTTTTCACATTTTTCCATGAAAAGTGCCAATACCCCCCCCTTTGGGTTCTTGGTGAAATTCTCACTCGACACAAATCAAACAAAAATGTTTCCATGGTGTGTATTGTTGTTCATTTTCATCAAATAAACAAAATAAAACCCAGAGTTAATCATTAAAGACAAGAAATGAGCATAAAAGATGCCTCAGCGCAAGTGTTAATGTTAGTAAAAGAGCCCGAATTTCAAAAAATATTGCGAAAAACAACAATCTTCCATTATAGAGTGAATCTTTGAGGTGTATAGAAGGCATTTATTTCATTTTTAGAAATTTTAATTTTTCACATTTTTACATGAAAAGTGCCAATACCCCCCCCTTTGGGTTCTAGGTGAAATTCTCACTCGACACAAATCAAACAAAAATGTTTCCATGGTGTGTATTGTTGTTCATTTTCTTCAAATAAACAAAATAAAACCCAGAGTTAATCATTAAAGACAGGAAATGAGCGAAAAAGATGCCTCAGCGCAAGTGTTAATGTTAGTAAAAGAGCCCGAATTTCAAAAAATATTGCGAAAAACAACAATCTTCCATTATAGAGTGAATCTTTGAGGTGTATAGAAGGCATTTATTTCATTTTTAGAAATTTTAATTTTTCACATTTTTACATGAAAAGTGCCAATACCCCCCCCTTTGGGTTCTAGGTGAAATTCTCACTCGACACAAATCAAACAAAAATGTTTCCATGGTGTGTATTGTTGTTCATTTTCTTCAAATAAACAAAATAAAACCCAGAGTTAATCATTAAAGACAGGAAATGAGCGAAAAAGATGCCTCAGCGCAAGCGTTAATGTTAGTAGAAGAGCCCAAATTTCAAAAGATATTGCGAAAAACAACAATCTTCCATTATAGAGTGAATGTTTGAGGTGTATACAAGGCATTTATTTCATTTTTAGAAATTTTAATTTTTCACATTTTTCCATGAAAAGTGCCAAAACCCCCCCCTTTGGGTTCTACACGAAAATCACCCTCGACACAAATCAAACAAAAATGTTTCCATGGTGCGTATTGCTGTTCATTTTCATCAAATAAACAAAATTAAACCCAGAGTTAATCATTAAAGACAAGAAATGAGCATAAAAGATGCCTCAGCGCAAGTGTTAATGTTAGTAAAAGAGCCCAAATTTCAAAAAATATTGCGAAAAACAACAATCTTCCATTATAGAGTGAATGTTTGAGGTGTATAGAAGGTATTTATTTCATTCTTAGAAATTTTAATTTTTCACATTTTTCCATGAAAAGTGCCAATACCCCCCCCTTTGGCTTCTAGGTGAAAATCTCACTCGACACAAATCAAACAAAAATGTTTCCATGGTATGTATTGTTGTTCATTTTCATCAAATAAACAAAATAAAACCCAGAGTTAATCATTAAAGACAGGAAATGAGCATAAAAGATGCCTCAGCGCTTAGTAAAAGTGCCCAAATTTCAAAAAATATTGCGAAAAACAACAATCTTCCATTATAGAGTGAATGTTTGAGGTGTATACAAGGCAATTATTTCATTTTTAGAAATTTTAATTTTTCACATTTTTCCATGAAAAGTGCCAATACCCTCCTTTGGGTTCTACATGAAAATCTCACTCGACACAAATGAAACAAAAATGTTTCCATGGTGCGTATTGTTGTTCATTTTCATCAAATAAACAAAATAAAACCCAGAATAAATCATTAAAGACAAGAAATGAGCATAAAAGATACCTCAGCGCAAGTGTTAATGTTAGTAAAAGAGCCCAAATTTCAAAAAATATTGCGAAAAACAACAATCTTCCATTATAGAGTGAATGTTTGAGGTGTTTAGAAGGCATTTATTTCATTTTTGGAAATTTTCATTTTTCACATTTTTCCATGAAAAGTGCCAATATCCCCTCCTTTGGGTTCTAGGTGAAAATCTCACTCGACACAAATGAAACAAAAATGTTTCCATGGTGTGTATTGTTGTTCATTTTCATCAAATAAACAAAATAAAACCCAGAGTTAATCATTAAAGACAAGAAATGAGCATAAAAGATGCCTCAGCGCAAGTGTTAATGTTAGTAAAAGAGTCCAAATTTCAAAAAATATTGCGAAAAACAACAATCTTCCATTATAGAGTGAATGTTTGAGGTGTATACAAGGCATTTATTTCATTTTTAGAAATTTTAATTTTTCACATTTTTCCATGAAAAGTGCCAAAACCCCCCCCTTTGGGTTCTACACGAAAATCACCCTCGACACAATTCAAACAAAAATGTTTCCATGGTGTGTCTTGTTGTTCATTTTCATCAAATAAACAAAATAAAACCCAGAATAAATCATTAAAGACAGGAAATGAGCATCAAAGATGCCTCAGCGCAAGTGTTAATGTTAGTATAAGAGCCCAAATTTGTAAAAATATTGCGAAAAACAACAATCTTCCATTATAGAGTGAATGTTTGAGGTGTATAGAAGGCATTTATTTCATTTTTAGAAATTTTAATTTTTCACATTTTTCCATGAAAAGTGCCAATACCCCCCCTTTGGGTTCTAGGTGAAATTCTCACTCGACACAAATGAAACAAAAATGTTTCCATGGTGTGTATTGTTGTTCATTTTCATCAAATAAACAAAATAAAACCCAGAGTTAATCATTAAAGACAAGAAATGAGCATAAAAGATGCCTCAGCGCAAGTGTTAATGTTAGTAAAAGAGTCCAAATTTCAAAAAATATTGCGAAAAACAACAATCTTCCATTATAGAGTGAATGTTTGAGGTGTATACAAGGCATTTATTTCATTTTTAGAAATTTTAATTTTTCACATTTTTCCATGAAAAGTGCCAAAACCCCCCCCTTTGGGTTCTACACGAAAATCACCCTCGACACAATTCAAACAAAAATGTTTCCATGGTGTGTCTTGTTGTTCATTTTCATCAAATAAACAAAATAAAACCCAGAATAAATCATTAAAGACAGGAAATGAGCATCAAAGATGCCTCAGCGCAAGTGTTAATGTTAGTATAAGAGCCCAAATTTGTAAAAATATTGCGAAAAACAACAATCTTCCATTATAGAGTGAATGTTTGAGGTGTATAGAAGGCATTTATTTCATTTTTAGAAATTTTAATTTTTCACATTTTTCCATGAAAAGTGCCAATACCCCCCCCTTTGGGATCTAGGTGAAATTCTCACTCGACACAAATGAAACAAAAATGTTTCCATGGTGTGTATTGTTGTTCATTTTCATCAAATAAACAAAATAAAACCCAGAGTTAATCATTAAAGACAAGAAATGAGCATAAAAGATGCCTCAGCGCAAGTGTTAATGTTAGTAAAAGAGTCCAAATTTCAAAAAATATTGCGAAAAACAACAATCTTCCATTATAGAGTGAATGTTTGAGGTGTATACAAGGCATTTATTTCATTTTTAGAAATTTTAATTTTTCACATTTTTCCATGAAAAGTGCCAAAACCCCCCCCTTTGGGTTCTACACGAAAATCACCCTCGACACAATTCAAACAAAAATGTTTCCATGGTGTGTCTTGTTGTTCATTTTCATCAAATAAACAAAATAAAACCCAGAATAAATCATTAAAGACAGGAAATGAGCATCAAAGATGCCTCAGCGCAAGTGTTAATGTTAGTATAAGAGCCCAAATTTGTAAAAATATTGCGAAAAACAACAATCTTCCATTATAGAGTGAATGTTTGAGGTGTATAGAAGGCATTTATTTCATTTTTAGAAATTTTAATTTTTCACATTTTTCCATGAAAAGTGCCAATACCCCCCCCTTTGGGTTCTTGGTGAAATTCTCACTCGACACAAATCAAACAAAAATGTTTCCATGGTGTGTATTGTTGTTCATTTTCATCAAATAAACAAAATAAAACCCAGAGTTAATCATTAAAGACAAGAAATGAGCATAAAAGATGCCTCAGCGCAAGTGTTAATGTTAGTAAAAGAGCCCGAATTTCAAAAAATATTGCGAAAAACAACAATCTTCCATTATAGAGTGAATCTTTGAGGTGTATAGAAGGCATTTATTTCATTTTTAGAAATTTTAATTTTTCACATTTTTACATGAAAAGTGCCAATACCCCCCCCTTTGGGTTCTAGGTGAAATTCTCACTCGACACAAATCAAACAAAAATGTTTCCATGGTGTGTATTGTTGTTCATTTTCTTCAAATAAACAAAATAAAACCCAGAGTTAATCATTAAAGACAGGAAATGAGCGAAAAAGATGCCTCAGCGCAAGTGTTAATGTTAGTAAAAGAGCCCGAATTTCAAAAAATATTGCGAAAAACAACAATCTTCCATTATAGAGTGAATCTTTGAGGTGTATAGAAGGCATTTATTTCATTTTTAGAAATTTTAATTTTTCACATTTTTACATGAAAAGTGCCAATACCCCCCCCTTTGGGTTCTAGGTGAAATTCTCACTCGACACAAATCAAACAAAAATGTTTCCATGGTGTGTATTGTTGTTCATTTTCTTCAAATAAACAAAATAAAACCCAGAGTTAATCATTAAAGACAGGAAATGAGCGAAAAAGATGCCTCAGCGCAAGCGTTAATGTTAGTAGAAGAGCCCAAATTTCAAAAGATATTGCGAAAAACAACAATCTTCCATTATAGAGTGAATGTTTGAGGTGTATACAAGGCATTTATTTCATTTTTAGAAATTTTAATTTTTCACATTTTTCCATGAAAAGTGCCAAAACCCCCCCCTTTGGGTTCTACACGAAAATCACCCTCGACACAAATCAAACAAAAATGTTTCCATGGTGCGTATTGCTGTTCATTTTCATCAAATAAACAAAATTAAACCCAGAGTTAATCATTAAAGACAAGAAATGAGCATAAAAGATGCCTCAGCGCAAGTGTTAATGTTAGTAAAAGAGCCCAAATTTCAAAAAATATTGCGAAAAACAACAATCTTCCATTATAGAGTGAATGTTTGAGGTGTATAGAAGGTATTTATTTCATTCTTAGAAATTTTAATTTTTCACATTTTTCCATGAAAAGTGCCAATACCCCCCCCTTTGGCTTCTAGGTGAAAATCTCACTCGACACAAATCAAACAAAAATGTTTCCATGGTATGTATTGTTGTTCATTTTCATCAAATAAACAAAATAAAACCCAGAGTTAATCATTAAAGACAGGAAATGAGCATAAAAGATGCCTCAGCGCTTAGTAAAAGTGCCCAAATTTCAAAAAATATTGCGAAAAACAACAATCTTCCATTATAGAGTGAATGTTTGAGGTGTATACAAGGCAATTATTTCATTTTTAGAAATTTTAATTTTTCACATTTTTCCATGAAAAGTGCCAATACCCTCCTTTGGGTTCTACATGAAAATCTCACTCGACACAAATGAAACAAAAATGTTTCCATGGTGCGTATTGTTGTTCATTTTCATCAAATAAACAAAATAAAACCCAGAATAAATCATTAAAGACAAGAAATGAGCATAAAAGATACCTCAGCGCAAGTGTTAATGTTAGTAAAAGAGCCCAAATTTCAAAAAATATTGCGAAAAACAACAATCTTCCATTATAGAGTGAATGTTTGAGGTGTTTAGAAGGCATTTATTTCATTTTTGGAAATTTTCATTTTTCACATTTTTCCATGAAAAGTGCCAATATCCCCTCCTTTGGGTTCTAGGTGAAAATCTCACTCGACACAAATGAAACAAAAATGTTTCCATGGTGTGTATTGTTGTTCATTTTCATCAAATAAACAAAATAAAACCCAGAGTTAATCATTAAAGACAAGAAATGAGCATAAAAGATGCCTCAGCGCAAGTGTTAATGTTAGTAAAAGAGTCCAAATTTCAAAAAATATTGCGAAAAACAACAATCTTCCATTATAGAGTGAATGTTTGAGGTGTATACAAGGCATTTATTTCATTTTTAGAAATTTTAATTTTTCACATTTTTCCATGAAAAGTGCCAAAACCCCCCCCTTTGGGTTCTACACGAAAATCACCCTCGACACAATTCAAACAAAAATGTTTCCATGGTGTGTCTTGTTGTTCATTTTCATCAAATAAACAAAATAAAACCCAGAATAAATCATTAAAGACAGGAAATGAGCATCAAAGATGCCTCAGCGCAAGTGTTAATGTTAGTATAAGAGCCCAAATTTGTAAAAATATTGCGAAAAACAACAATCTTCCATTATAGAGTGAATGTTTGAGGTGTATAGAAGGCATTTATTTCATTTTTAGAAATTTTAATTTTTCACATTTTTCCATGAAAAGTGCCAATACCCCCCCCTTTGGGATCTAGGTGAAATTCTCACTCGACACAAATGAAACAAAAATGTTTCCATGGTGTGTATTGTTGTTCATTTTCATCAAATAAACAAAATAAAACCCAGAGTTAATCATTAAAGACAAGAAATGAGCATAAAAGATGCCTCAGCGCAAGTGTTAATGTTAGTAAAAGAGTCCAAATTTCAAAAAATATTGCGAAAAACAACAATCTTCCATTATAGAGTGAATGTTTGAGGTGTATACAAGGCATTTATTTCATTTTTAGAAATTTTAATTTTTCACATTTTTCCATGAAAAGTGCCAAAACCCCCCCCTTTGGGTTCTACACGAAAATCACCCTCGACACAATTCAAACAAAAATGTTTCCATGGTGTGTCTTGTTGTTCATTTTCATCAAATAAACAAAATAAAACCCAGAATAAATCATTAAAGACAGGAAATGAGCATCAAAGATGCCTCAGCGCAAGTGTTAATGTTAGTATAAGAGCCCAAATTTGTAAAAATATTGCGAAAAACAACAATCTTCCATTATAGAGTGAATGTTTGAGGTGTATAGAAGGCATTTATTTCATTTTTAGAAATTTTAATTTTTCACATTTTTCCATGAAAAGTGCCAATACCCCCCCCTTTGGGTTCTTGGTGAAATTCTCACTCGACACAAATCAAACAAAAATGTTTCCATGGTGTGTATTGTTGTTCATTTTCATCAAATAAACAAAATAAAACCCAGAGTTAATCATTAAAGACAAGAAATGAGCATAAAAGATGCCTCAGCGCAAGTGTTAATGTTAGTAAAAGAGCCCGAATTTCAAAAAATATTGCGAAAAACAACAATCTTCCATTATAGAGTGAATCTTTGAGGTGTATAGAAGGCATTTATTTCATTTTTAGAAATTTTAATTTTTCACATTTTTACATGAAAAGTGCCAATACCCCCCCCTTTGGGTTCTAGGTGAAATTCTCACTCGACACAAATCAAACAAAAATGTTTCCATGGTGTGTATTGTTGTTCATTTTCTTCAAATAAACAAAATAAAACCCAGAGTTAATCATTAAAGACAGGAAATGAGCGAAAAAGATGCCTCAGCGCAAGTGTTAATGTTAGTAAAAGAGCCCGAATTTCAAAAAATATTGCGAAAAACAACAATCTTCCATTATAGAGTGAATCTTTGAGGTGTATAGAAGGCATTTATTTCATTTTTAGAAATTTTAATTTTTCACATTTTTACATGAAAAGTGCCAATACCCCCCCCTTTGGGTTCTAGGTGAAATTCTCACTCGACACAAATCAAACAAAAATGTTTCCATGGTGTGTATTGTTGTTCATTTTCTTCAAATAAACAAAATAAAACCCAGAGTTAATCATTAAAGACAGGAAATGAGCGAAAAAGATGCCTCAGCGCAAGCGTTAATGTTAGTAGAAGAGCCCAAATTTCAAAAGATATTGCGAAAAACAACAATCTTCCATTATAGAGTGAATGTTTGAGGTGTATACAAGGCATTTATTTCATTTTTAGAAATTTTAATTTTTCACATTTTTCCATGAAAAGTGCCAAAACCCCCCCCTTTGGGTTCTACACGAAAATCACCCTCGACACAAATCAAACAAAAATGTTTCCATGGTGCGTATTGCTGTTCATTTTCATCAAATAAACAAAATTAAACCCAGAGTTAATCATTAAAGACAAGAAATGAGCATAAAAGATGCCTCAGCGCAAGTGTTAATGTTAGTAAAAGAGCCCAAATTTCAAAAAATATTGCGAAAAACAACAATCTTCCATTATAGAGTGAATGTTTGAGGTGTATAGAAGGTATTTATTTCATTCTTAGAAATTTTAATTTTTCACATTTTTCCATGAAAAGTGCCAATACCCCCCCCTTTGGCTTCTAGGTGAAAATCTCACTCGACACAAATCAAACAAAAATGTTTCCATGGTATGTATTGTTGTTCATTTTCATCAAATAAACAAAATAAAACCCAGAGTTAATCATTAAAGACAGGAAATGAGCATAAAAGATGCCTCAGCGCTTAGTAAAAGTGCCCAAATTTCAAAAAATATTGCGAAAAACAACAATCTTCCATTATAGAGTGAATGTTTGAGGTGTATACAAGGCAATTATTTCATTTTTAGAAATTTTAATTTTTCACATTTTTCCATGAAAAGTGCCAATACCCTCCTTTGGGTTCTACATGAAAATCTCACTCGACACAAATGAAACAAAAATGTTTCCATGGTGCGTATTGTTGTTCATTTTCATCAAATAAACAAAATAAAACCCAGAATAAATCATTAAAGACAAGAAATGAGCATAAAAGATACCTCAGCGCAAGTGTTAATGTTAGTAAAAGAGCCCAAATTTCAAAAAATATTGCGAAAAACAACAATCTTCCATTATAGAGTGAATGTTTGAGGTGTTTAGAAGGCATTTATTTCATTTTTGGAAATTTTCATTTTTCACATTTTTCCATGAAAAGTGCCAATATCCCCTCCTTTGGGTTCTAGGTGAAAATCTCACTCGACACAAAACAAACAAAAATGTTTCCATGGTGTGTATTGTTGTTCATTTTCATCAAATAAACAAAATAAAACCCAGAATAAATCATTAAAGACAAGAAATGAGCTTAAAAGATGCCTCAGCGCAAGTGTTAATGTTAGTAAAAGAGCCCAAATTTCAAAAAATATTGCGAAAAACAACAATCTTCCATTATAGAGTGAATGTTTGAGGTGTATAGAAGGCATTTATTTCATTTTTCGAAATTTTAATTTTTCACATTTTTCCATGAAAAGTGCCAATACCCCTCCCTTTGGGTTCTAGGTGAAAATCTCACTCGACACAAATCAAACAAAAATGTTTCCATGGTGTGTATTGTTGTTCATTTTCATCAAATAAACAAAATAAAACCCAGAATAAATCATTAAAGACAAGAAATGAGCATAAAAGATACCTCAGCGCAAGTGTTAATGTTAGTAAAAGAGCCCAAATTTCAAAAAATATTGCGAAAAACAACAATCTTCCATTATAGAGTGAATGTTTGAGGTGTTTAGAAGGCATTTATTTCATTTTTGGAAATTTTCATTTTTCACATTTTTCCATGAAAAGTGCCAATATCCCCTCCTTTGGGTTCTAGGTGAAATTCTCACTCAACACAAATCAAACAAAAATGTTTCCATGGTGTGTATTGTTGTTCATTTTCATCAAATAAACAAAATAAAACCCAGAATAAATCATTAAAGACAGGAAATGAGCATAAAAGATGCCTCAGCGCAAGTGTTAATATTGGTAAAAGAGCCCAAATTTCAAAAAATATTTCGAAAAACAACAATCTTCCATTATAGAGTGAATGTTTGAGGTGTATAGAAGGCATTTATTTCATTTTTCGAAATTTTAATTTTTCACATTTTTCCATGAAAAGTGCCAATACCCCTCCCTTTGGGTTCTAGGGGAAATTCTCAATCGACACAAATCAAACAAAAATGTTTTAATGGTGTGTATTGTTGTTCATTTTCATCAAATAAACAAAATAAAACCCAGAATAAATCATTAAAGACAAGAAATGAGCATAAAAGATGCCTCAGCGCAAGTGTTAATGTTAGTAAAAGAGCCCAAATTTCAAAAAATATTGCGAAAAACAACAATCTCCCTCGACACAAATCAAACAAAAATGTTTCCATGGTGTGTATTGTTGTTCATTTTCATCAAATAAACAAAATAAAACCCAGAATAAATCATTAAAGACAAGAAATGACCATAAAAGATGCCTCAGCGCAAGTGTTAATGTTAGTAAAAGAGCCCAAATTTGAAAAATTTTTGCGAAAAACAACAATCTTCCATTATAGAGTGAATGTTTGAGGTGTATAGAAGGCATTTATTTCATTTTTAGAAATTTTAATTTCTCATATTTTTCCATGAAAAGTGCCAATACCCCCCCCTTTGGGTTCTACACGAAAATCACACTCGACACAAATCAAACAAAAATGTTTCCATGGTGTGTATTGTTGTTCATTTTCATCATATAAACAAAATAAAACCCAGAGTTAATCATTAAAGACAGGAAATGAGCATAAAAGATGCCTCAGCGCAAGTGTTAACGTAAGTAAAAGAGCCCAAACTTCTAAAAATATTGCGAAAAACAACAATCTTCCATTATAGAGTGAATGTTTGAGGTGTATAGAAGGCATTTATTTCATTTTTAGAAATTTTAATTTTTCACATTTTTCCATGAAAAGTGCCTTATACCCCCCCCTTTGGCTTCTAGGTGAAAATCTCACTCGACACAAATCAAACAAAAATGTTTCCATGGTGTGTATTGTTGTTCATTTTCATCAAATAAAAAAAATAAAACCCAGAGTTAATCATTAAAGACAAGAAATGAGCATAAAAGATGCCTCAGCGCAAGTGTTAATGTTGGTAAAAGAGCCCAAATTTAAAAAAATATTGCAAAAAACTACAATCTTCCATTATAGAGTGAATGTTTGAGGTGTATAGAAGGCATTTATATCATTTTTCGAAATTTTAATTTTTCACCTTTTTCCATGAAAAGTGCCAATACCCCCCTCTTTGGGTTCTAGCTGAAAATCACACTCGACACATATCAAAAAAAAATGTTTCCATGGTTTGTATTGTTGTTCATTTTCATCAAATAAAAAAAATAAAACCCAGAGTTAATCATTAAAGACAAGAAATTAGCATAAAAGATGCCTCAGGGCAAGTGTTAATGTTGGTAAAAGAGCCCAAATTTCAAAAAATATTGAAAAAAACAACAATCTTCCATTATAGAGTGAATGTTTGAGGTGTATAGAAGGCATTTATTTCATTTTTAGAAATTTTAATTTTTCACATTTTTCCATGAAAAGTGCCAATACCCCCCCCTTTGGGTTCTTGGTGAAATTCTCACTCGGCACAAATCAAACAAAAATGTTTCCATGGTGTGTATTGTTGTTCATTTTTATCAAATAAACAAAATAAAACCCAGAATAAATCTTTAAAGACAAGAAATGAGCATAAAAGATGCCTCAGCGCAAGGGTTAATGTTAGTAAAAGTGCCCAAATTTCAAAAAATATTGCGAAAAACAACAATCTTCCATTATAGAGTGAATGTTTGAGGTGTATACAAGGCATTTATTTCATTTTTAGAAATTTTAATTTTTCACATTTTTCCATGAAAAGTGCCAATACCCCCCCCCTTTGGGTTCTAGGTGAAATTCTCACTCGACTCAAATCAAACAAAAATGTTTCCATGGCGTGTACTGTTGTTCATTTTCATCAAATAAACAAAATAAAACCCAGAAATAATCATTAAAGACAGGAAATGAGCATAAAAGATGCCTCAGCGCAAGCGTTAATGTTAGTAAAAGAGCCCAAATTTCAAAAAATATTGCGAAAAACAACAATCTTCCATTTTAGAGTGAATGTTTGAGGTGTATGGAAGGCATTTATTTCATTTTTAGAAATTTTATTTTTTAAATTTTTCCATGAAAAGTGCCAATACCCCCCCCTTTGGGTTTACAGGAAAATCTCACTCGACCAAATCAAACAAAAATGTTTCCATGGTGTGTATAGTCGTTCATTTTCATCAAATAAACAAAATAAAACCCAGAATAAATCATTAAAGAAAGGAAATGAGCATAAAAGATGCCTCAGCGCAAGTGTTAATGTTAGTATAAGAGCCCAAATTTCTAAAAATATTGCGAAAAACAACAATCTTCCATTATAGAGTGAATGTTTGAGGTGTATAGAAGGCATTTATTTCATTTTTAGAAATTTTAATTTTTCACATTTTTCCATGAAAAGTGCCAATACCCCCCCCTTTGGGTTCTAGGTGAAATTCTCACTCGACACAAATCAAACAAAAATGTTTCCATGGTGTGTATTGTTGTTCATTTTCATCAAATAAACAAAATAAAACCCAGAGTTAATCATTAAAGACAGGAAATGAGCGAAAAAGATGCCTCAGCGCAAGCGTTAATGTTAGTAGAAGAGCCCAAATTTCAAAAAATATTGCGAAAAACAACAATCTTCCATTATAGAGTGAATGTTTGAGGTGTATACAAGGCATTTATTTCATTTTTAGAAATTTTAATTTTTCACATTTTTCCATGAAAAGTGCCAAAACCCCCCCCTTTGGGTTCTACATGAAAATCACACTCGACACATATAAAAAAAAAATGTTTCCATGGTTTGTATTGTTGTTCATTTTCATCAAATAAAAAAAATAAAACCCAGAGTTAATCATTAAAGACAAGAAATGAGCATAAAAGATGCCTCAGCGCAAGTGTTAATGTTAGTAAAAGAGCCCGAATTTCAAAAAATATTGCGAAAAACAACAATCTTCCATTATAGAGTGAATCTTTGAGGTGTATAGAAGGCATTTATTTCATTTTTAGAAATTTTAATTTTTCACATTTTTACATGAAAAGTGCCAATACCCCCCCCTTTGGGTTCTAGGTGAAATTCTCAGTCGACACAAATCAAACAAAAATGTTTCCATGGTGTGTATTGTTGTTCATTTTCTTCAAATAAACAAAATAAAACCCAGAGTTAATCATTAAAGACAGGAAATGAGCGAAAAAGATGCCTCAGCGCAAGCGTTAATGTTAGTAGAAGAGCCCAAATTTCAAAAAATATTGCGAAAAACAACAATCTTCCATTATAGAGTGAATGTTTGAGGTGTATACAAGGCATTTATTTCATTTTTAGAAATTTTAATTTTTCACATTTTTCCATGAAAAGTGCCAAAACCCCCCCCTTTGGGTTCTACACGAAAATCACCCTCGACTCAAATCAAACAAAAATGTTTCCCTGGTGCGTATTGCTGTTCATTTTCATCAAATAAACAAAATAAAACCCAGAGTTAATCATTAAAGACAAGAAATGAGCATAAAAGTTGCCTCAGCGCAAGTGTTAATGTTAGTAAAAGAGCCCAAATTTCAAAAAATATTGCGAAAAACAACAATCTTCCATTATAGAGTGAATGTTTGAGGTGTATAGAAGGCATTTATTTCATTCTTAGAAATTTTAATTTTTCACATTTTTCCATGAAAAGTGCCAATACCCCCCCCTTTGGCTTCTAGGTGAAAATCTCCCTCGACACAAATCAAACAAAAATGTTTCCATGGTGTGTATTGTTGTTCATTTTCATCAAATAAACAAAATAAAACCCAGAGTTAATCATTAAAGACAGGAAATGAGCATAAAAGATGCCTCAGCGCTTAGTAAAAGTGCCCAAATTTCAAAAAATATTGCGAAAAACAACAATCTTCCATTATAGAGTGAATGTTTGAGGTGTATACAAGGCAATTATTTCATTTTTAGAAATTGTAATTTTTCACATTTTTCCATGAAAAGTGCCAATACCCTCCTTTGGGTTCTACATGAAAATCTCACTCGACACAAATCAAACAAAAATGTTTCCATGGTGCGTATTGTTGTTCATTTTCATCAAATAAACAAAATAAAACCCAGAATAAATCATTAAAGACAAGAAATGAGCATAAAAGATATCTCAGCGCAAGTGTTAATGTTAGTAAAAGAGCCCAAATTTCAAAAAATATTGCGAAAAACAACAATCTTCCATTATAGAGTGAATGTTTGAGGTGTTTAGAAGGCATTTATTTCATTTTTGGAAATTTTCATTTTTCACATTTTTCCATGAAAAGTGGCAATATCCCCTCCTTTGGGTTCTAGGTGAAAATCTCACTCGACACAAATCAAACAAAAATGTTTCCATGGTGTGTATTGTTGTTCATTTTCATCAAATAAACAAAATAAAACCAGGATAAATCATTAAAGACAAGAAATGAGCTTAAAAGATGCCTCAGCGCAAGTGTTAATGTTAGTAAAAGAGCCCAAATTTCAAAAATATTGCGAAAAACAACAATCTTCCATTATAGAGTGAATGTTTGAGGTGTATTGAAGGCATTTATTTCATTTTTAGAAATTTTAATTTTTCACATTTTTCCATGAAAAGTGCCAATACCCCTCCCTTTGGGTTCTAGGGAAATTCTCACTCGACACAAATCAAACAAAAATGTTTTAATGGTGTGTATTGTTGTTCATTTTCATCAAATAAACAAAATAAAACCCGGAATAAATCATTAAAGACAAGAAATGAGCATAAAAGATGCCTCAGCGCAAGTGTTAATGTTAGTAAAGAGCCCAAATTTCAAAAAATATTGCGAAAAACAACAATCTCCCTCGACAAAAATCAAACAAAAATGTTTCCATGGTGTGTATTGTTGTTCATTTTCATCAAATAAACAAAATAAAACCCAGAATAAATCATTAAAGACAAGAAATGACCATAAAAGATGCCTCAGCGCAAGTGTTAATGTTAGTAAAAGAGCCCAAATTTGAAAAATTTTTGCGAAAAACAAACAATCTTCCATTATAGAGTGAATGTTTGAGGTGTATAGAAGGCATTTATTTCATTTTTAGAAATTTTAATTTCTCATATTTTTCCATGAAAAGTGCCAATACCCCCCCCTTTGGGTTCTACACGAAAATCACACTCGACACAAATCAAACAAAAATGTTTCCATGGTGTGTATTGTTGTTCATTTCATCATATAAACAAAATAAAACCCACAGTTAATCATTAAAGACAGGAAATGAGCATAAAAGATGCCTCAGCGCAAGTGTTAACGTTAGTAAAAGAGCCCAAACTTCTAAAATATTGCGAAAAACAACAATCTTCCATTATAGAGTGAATGTTTGAGGTGTATAGAAGGCATTTATTTCATTTTTAGAAATTTAATTTTTCACATTTTTCCATGAAAAGTGCCAATACCCCCCCCTTTGGCTTCTAGGTGAAAATCTCACTCGACACAAATCAAACAAAAATGTTTCCATGGTGTGTATTGTTGTTCATTTTCATCAAATAAAAAAAATAAAACCCAGAGTTAATCATTAAAGACAAGAAATGAGCATAAAAGATGCCTCAGCGCAAGTGTTAATTTGGTAAAAGAGCCCAAATTTAAAAAAATATTGCAAAAAACTACAATCTTCCATTATAGAGTGAATGTTTGAGGTGTATAGAAGGCATTTATATCATTTTTCGAAATTTTAATTTTTCACCTTTTTCCATGAAAAGTGCCAATACCCCCCCCCTTTGGGTTCTAGCTGAAAATCACACTCGACACATATAAAAAAAAAATGTTTCCATGGTTTGTATTGTTGTTCATTTTCATCAAATAAAAAAAATAAAACCCAGAGTTAATCATTAAAGACAAGAAATTAGCATAAAAGATGCCTCAGGGCAAGTGTTAATGTTGGTAAAAGAGCCCAAATTTCAAAAAATATTGAAAAAAACAACAATCTTCCATTATAGAGTGAATGTTTGAGGTGTATAGAAGGCATTTATTTCATTTTTAGAAATTTTAATTTTTCACATTTTTCCATGAAAAGTGCCAATACCCCCCCTTTGGGTTCTTGGTGAAATTCTCACTCGGCACAAATCAAACAAAAATGTTTCCATGGTGTGTATTGTTGTTCATTTTTATCAAATAAACAAAATAAAACCCAGAATAAATCTTTAAAGACAAGAAATGAGCATAAAAGATGCCTCAGCGCAAGGGTTAATGTTAGTAAAAGTGCCCAAATTTCAAAAAATATTGCGAAAAACAACAATCTTCCATTATAGAGTGAATGTTTGAGGTGTATACAAGGCATTTATTTCATTTTAGAAATTTTAATTTTTCACATTTTTCCATGAAAAGTGCCAATACCCCCCCCCTTTGGGTTCTAGGTGAAATTCTCACTCGACTCAAATCAAACAAAAATGTTTCCATGGCGTGTACTGTTGTTCATTTTCATCAAATAAACAAAATAAAACCCAGAAATAATCATTAAAGACAGGAAATGAGCATAAAAGATGCCTCAGCGCAAGCGTTAATGTTAGTAAAAGAGCCCAAATTTCAAAAAATATTGCGAAAAACAACAATCTTCCATTTTAGAGTGAATGTTTGAGGTGTATGGAAGGCATTTATTTCATTTTTAGAAATTTTATTTTTTAAATTTTTCCATGAAAAGTGCCAATACCCCCCCCTTTGGGTTTACAGGAAAATCTCACTCGACCAAATCAAACAAAAATGTTTCCATGGTGTGTATAGTCGTTCATTTTCATCAAATAAACAAAATAAAACCCAGAATAAATCATTAAAGAAAGGAAATGAGCATAAAAGATGCCTCAGCGCAAGTGTTAATGTTAGTATAAGAGCCCAAATTTCTAAAAATATTGCGAAAAACAACAATCTTCCATTATAGAGTGAATGTTTGAGGTGTATAGAAGGCATTTATTTCATTTTTAGAAATTTTAATTTTTCACATTTTTCCATGAAAAGTGCCAATACCCCCCCCTTTGGGTTCTAGGTGAAATTCTCACTCGACACAAATCAAACAAAAATGTTTCCATGGTGTGTATTGTTGTTCATTTTCATCAAATAAACAAAATAAAACCCAGAGTTAATCATTAAAGACAGGAAATGAGCGAAAAAGATGCCTCAGCGCAAGCGTTAATGTTAGTAGAAGAGCCCAAATTTCAAAAAATATTGCGAAAAACAACAATCTTCCATTATAGAGTGAATGTTTGAGGTGTATACAAGGCATTTATTTCATTTTTAGAAATTTTAATTTTTCACATTTTTCCATGAAAAGTGCCAAAACCCCCCCTTTGGGTTCTACATGAAAATCACACTCGACACATATAAAAAAAAATGTTTCCATGGTTTGTATTGTTGTTCATTTTCATCAAATAAAAAAAATAAAACCCAGAGTTAATCATTAAAGACAAGAAATGAGCATAAAAGATGCCTCAGCGCAAGTGTTAATGTTAGTAAAAGAGCCCGAATTTCAAAAAATATTGCGAAAAACAACAATCTTCCATTATAGAGTGAATCTTTGAGGTGTATAGAAGGCATTTATTTCATTTTTAGAAATTTTAATTTTTCACATTTTTACATGAAAAGTGCCAATACCCCCCCTTTGGGTTCTAGGTGAAATTCTCAGTCGACACAAATCAAACAAAAATGTTTCCATGGTGTGTATTGTTGTTCATTTTCTTCAAATAAACAAAATAAAACCCAGAGTTAATCATTAAAGACAGGAAATGAGCGAAAAAGATGCCTCAGCGCAAGCGTTAATGTTAGTAGAATAGCCCAAATTTCAAAAAATATTGCGAAAAACAACAATCTTCCATTATAGAGTGAATGTTTGAGGTGTATACAAGGCATTTATTTCATTTTTAGAAATTTTAATTTTTCACATTTTTCCATGAAAAGTGCCAAAACCCCCCCCTTTGGGTTCTACACGAAAATCACCCTCGACTCAAATCAAACAAAAATGTTTCCCTGGTGCGTATTGCTGTTCATTTTCATCAAATAAACAAAATAAAACCCAGAGTTAATCATTAAAGACAAGAAATGAGCATAAAAGTTGCCTCAGCGCAAGTGTTAATGTTAGTAAAAGAGCCCAAATTTCAAAAAATATTGCGAAAAACAACAATCTTCCATTATAGAGTGAATGTTTGAGGTGTATAGAAGGCATTTATTTCATTCTTAGAAATTTTAATTTTTCACATTTTTCCATGAAAAGTGCCAATACCCCCCCCTTTGGCTTCTAGGTGAAAATCTCCCTCGACACAAATCAAACAAAAATGTTTCCATGGTGTGTATTGTTGTTCATTTTCATCAAATAAACAAAATAAAACCCAGAGTTAATCATTAAAGACAGGAAATGAGCATAAAAGATGCCTCAGCGCTTAGTAAAAGTGCCCAAATTTCAAAAAATATTGCGAAAAACAACAATCTTCCATTATAGAGTGAATGTTTGAGGTGTATACAAGGCAATTATTTCATTTTAGAAATTGTAATTTTTCACATTTTTCCATGAAAAGTGCCAATACCCTCCTTTGGGTTCTACATGAAAATCTCACTCGACACAAATCAAACAAAAATGTTTCCATGGTGCGTATTGTTGTTCATTTTCATCAAATAAACAAAATAAAACCCAGAATAAATCATTAAAGACAAGAAATGAGCATAAAAGATATCTCAGCGCAAGTGTTAATGTTAGTAAAAGAGCCCAAATTTCAAAAAATATTGCGAAAAACAACAATCTTCCATTATAGAGTGAATGTTTGAGGTGTTTAGAAGGCATTTATTTCATTTTTGGAAATTTTCATTTTTCACATTTTTCCATGAAAAGTGGCAATATCCCCTCCTTTGGGTTCTAGGTGAAAATCTCACTCGACACAAATCAAACAAAAATGTTTCCATGGTGTGTATTGTTGTTCATTTTCATCAAATAAACAAAATAAAACCAGGATAAATCATTAAAGACAAGAAATGAGCTTAAAAGATGCCTCAGCGCAAGTGTTAATGTTAGTAAAAGAGCCCAAATTTCAAAAAATATTGCGAAAAACAACAATCTTCCATTATAGAGTGAATGTTTGAGGTGTATTGAAGGCATTTATTTCATTTTTAGAAATTTTAATTTTTCACATTTTTCCATGAAAAGTGCCAATACCCCTCCCTTTGGGTTCTAGGGGAAATTCTCACTCGACACAAATCAAACAAAAATGTTTTAATGGTGTGTATTGTTGTTCATTTTCATCAAATAAACAAAATAAAACCCGGAATAAATCATTAAAGACAAGAAATGAGCATAAAAGATGCCTCAGCGCAAGTGTTAATGTTAGTAAAAGAGCCCAAATTTCAAAAAATATTGCGAAAAACAACAATCTCCCTCGACAAAAATCAAACAAAAATGTTTCCATGGTGTGTATTGTTGTTCATTTTCATCAAATAAACAAAATAAAACCCAGAATAAATCATTAAAGACAAGAAATGACCATAAAAGATGCCTCAGCGCAAGTGTTAATGTTAGTAAAAGAGCCCAAATTTGAAAAATTTTTGCGAAAAACAACAATCTTCCATTATAGAGTGAATGTTTGAGGTGTATAGAAGGCATTTATTTCATTTTTAGAAATTTTAATTTCTCATATTTTTCCATGAAAAGTGCCAATACCCCCCCCTTTGGGTTCTACACGAAAATCACACTCGACACAAATCAAACAAAAATGTTTCCATGGTGTGTATTGTTGTTCATTTTCATCATATAAACAAAATAAAACCCACAGTTAATCATTAAAGACAGGAAATGAGCATAAAAGATGCCTCAGCGCAAGTGTTAACGTTAGTAAAAGAGCCCAAACTTCTAAAAATATTGCGAAAAACAACAATCTTCCATTATAGAGTGAATGTTTGAGGTGTATAGAAGGCATTTATTTCATTTTTAGAAATTTTAATTTTTCACATTTTTCCATGAAAAGTGCCAATACCCCCCCCTTTGGCTTCTAGGTGAAAATCTCACTCGACACAAATCAAACAAAAATGTTTCCATGGTGTGTATTGTTGTTCATTTTCATCAAATAAAAAAAATAAAACCCAGAGTTAATCATTAAAGACAAGAAATGAGCATAAAAGATGCCTCAGCGCAAGTGTTAATTTTGGTAAAAGAGCCCAAATTTAAAAAAATATTGCAAAAAACTACAATCTTCCATTATAGAGTGAATGTTTGAGGTGTATAGAAGGCATTTATATCATTTTTCGAAATTTTAATTTTTCACCTTTTTCCATGAAAAGTGCCAATACCCCCCCCTTTGGGTTCTAGGTGAAAATCTCACTCGACACAAATCAAACAAAAATGTTTCCATGGTGTGTATTGTTGTTCATTTTTATCAAATAAACAAAATAAAACCCAGAATAAATCATTAAAGACAAGAAATGAGCATAAAAGATGCCTCAGCGCAAGGGTTAATGTTAGTAAAAGTGCCCAAATTTCAAAAAATATTGCGAAAAACAACAATCTTCCATTATAGAGTGAATGTTTGAGGTGTATACAAGGCATTTATTTCATTTTTAGAAATTTTAATTTTTCACATTTTTCCATGAAAAGTGCCAATACCCCCCCCTTTGGGTTCTAGGTGAAATTCTCACTCGACTCAAATCAAACAAAAATGTTTCCATGGCGTGTACTGTTGTTCATTTTCAACAAATAAACAAAATAAAACCCAGAAATAATCATTAAAGACAGGAAATGAGCATAAAAGATGCCTCAGCGCAAGCGTTAATGTTAGTAAAAGAGCCCAAATTTCAAAAAATATTGCGAAAAACAACAATCTTCCATTTTAGAGTGAATGTTTGAGGTGTATGGAAGGCATTTATTTCATTTTTAGAAATTTTAATTTTTCACATTTTTCCATGAAAAGTGCCAATACCCCCCCCTTTGGGTTCTACGGGAAAATCTCACTCGACCAAATCAAACAAAAATGTTTCCATGGTGTGTATAGTCGTTCATTTTCATCAAATAAACAAAATAAAACCCAGAATAAATCATTAAAGAAAGGAAATGAGCATAAAAGATGCCTCAGCGCAAGTGTTAATGTTAGTATAAGAGCCCAAATTTCTAAAAATATTGCGAAAAACAACAATCTTCCATTATAGAGTGAATGTTTGAGGTGTATAGAAGGCATTTATTTCATTTTTAGAAATTTTAATTTTTCACATTTTTCCATGAAAAGTGCCAATACCCCCCCCTTTGGGTTCTAGGTGATATTCTCACTCGACACAAATCAAACAAAAATGTTTCCATGGTGTGTATTGTTGTTCATTTTCATCAAATAAACAAAATAAAACCCAGAGTTAATCATTAAAGACAGGAAATGAGCATAAAAGATGCCTCAGCGCAAGTGTTAACGTTAGTAAAAGAGCCCAAACTTCTAAAAATATTGCGAAAAACAACAATCTTCCATTAGAGAGTGAATGTTTGAGGTGTATAGAAGGCATTTATTTCATTTTTAGAAATTTTAATTTTTCACATTTTTCCATGAAAAGTGCCAATACCCCCCCCTTTGGGTTCTACATGAAAATCACACTCGACACATATCAAAAAAAAATGTTTCCATGGTTTGTATTGTTGTTCATTTTCATCAAATAAAAAAAATAAAACCCAGAGTTAATCATTAAAGACAAGAAATGAGCATAAAAGATGCCTCAGGGCAAGTGTTAATGTTAGTAAATGAGCCCAAATTTCAAAAAATATTGCGAAAAACAACAATCTTCCATTATAGAGTGAATGTTTAAAGTGTATAGAAGGCATTTATTTCATTTTTAGAAATTTTAATTTTTCACATTTTTCCATGAAAAGTGCCAATACCCCCCCTTTGGGTTCTAGGTGAAATTCTCACTCGGCACAAATCAAACAAAAATGTTTCCATGGTTTGTCTTGTTGTTCATTTTCATCAAATAAACAAAATAAAACCCAAAATAAATCATTAGAGACAGGAAATGAGCATAAAAGATGCCTCAGCGCAAGTGTTAATGTTAGTAAAAAAGCCCAAATTTCAAAAAATATTGCGAAAAACAACAATCTTCCATTATAGAGTGAATGTTTGAGGTGTATGGAAGGCATTTATTTCATTTTTAGAAATGTTAATTTTTCACATTTTTCCATGAAAAGTGCCAATACCCCGCCCTTTGGTTTCTACATGAAAATCTCACTCGACACAAATCAAACAAAAATGTTTCCATGGTGTGTATAGTCGTTAATTTTCATCAAATAAACAAAATAAAACCCAGAATAAATCATTAAAGACAGGAAATGAGCATAAAAGATGCCTCAGCGCAAGTGTTAATGTTAGTAAAAGAGCCCAAATTTCAAAAAATATTGCGAAAAACAACAATCTTCCATTATAGAGTGAATGTTTGAGGTGTATGGAAGGCATTTATTTCATTTTTAGAAATTTTAATTTTTCACATTTTTCCATGAAAAGTGCCAATACCCCCCCCTTTGGTTTCTACATGAAAATCTCACTCAACACAAATCAAACAAAAATGTTTCCATGGTGTGTATAGTCGTTCATTTTCATCAAATAAACAAAATAAAACCCAGAATAAATCATTAAAGACAGGAAATGAGCATAAAAGATGCCTCAGCGCAAGTGTTAACGTTAGTAAAAGAGCCCAAACTTCTAAAAATATTGCGAAAAACAACAATCTTCCATTATAGAGTGAATGTTTGAGGTGTATAGAAGGCATTTATTTCATTTTTAGAAATTTTAATTTTTCACATTTTTCCATGTAAAGTGCCAATACCCCCCTCTTTGGGTTCTAGCTGAAATTCTCACTCGACACAATTCAAAAAAAAATGTTTCCATGGTTTGTATTGTTGTTCATTTTCATCAAATAAAAAAAATAAAACCCAGAGTTAATCATTAAAGACAAGAAATGAGCATAAAAGATGCCTCAGCGCAAGTGTTAATGTTGGTAAAAGAGCCCAAATTTAAAATAATATTGCAAAAAACAACAATCTTCCATTATAGAGTGAATGTTTGAGGTGTATAGAAGGCATTTATTTCATTTTTCGAAATTTTAATTTTTCACATTTTTCCATGAAAAGTGCCAATACCCCCCCCCTTTGGGTTCTAGGGGAAAATCTCACTCAACACAAATCAAACAAAAATGTTTCCATGGTGTGTATTGTTGTTCATTTTCATCAAATAAACAAAATAAAACCCAGAATAAATCATTAAAGACAGGAAATGAGCATAAAAGATGCCTCAGCGCAAGTGTTAATGTTGGTAAAAGTGCCCAAATTTCAAAAAATATTGAGAAAAACAACAATCTTCCATTATAGAGTGAATGTTTGAGGTGTATACAAGGCATTTATTTCATTTTTAGAAATTTTAATTTCTCACATTTTTCCATGAAAAGTGCCAATACCCCCCCTTTGGGTTCTACATGAAAATCTCACTCGACACAAATCAAACAAAAATGTTTCCATGGTTTGTATTGTTGTTCATTTTCATCAAATAAACAAAATAAAACCCAGAATAAATCATTAAAGACAAGAAATGAGCATAAAAGATGCCTCATCGCAAGTGTTAATGTTAGTTAAAGAGCCCAAATTTCAAAAAATATTGCGAAAAACAACAATCTTACATTATAGAGTGAATGTTTGAGGTGTATACAAGGCATTTATTTCATTTTTAGAAATTTTAATTTTTCACATTTTTCCATGAAAAGTGGCAATACCACCCCCTTTGGGTTCTAGGTGAAATTCTCACTCGACACAAATCAAACAAAAATGTTTCCATGGTGTGTATTGTTGTTCATTTTCATCAAATAAACAAAATAAAACCCAGAATAAATCATTAAAGACAGGAAATGAGCATAAAAGATGCCTCAGCGCAAGTGTTAATGTTAGTAAAAGAGCCCAAATTTCAAAAAATATTGCGAAAAACAAAAATCTTCCATTATAGAGTGAATGTTTGAGGTGTATACAAGGCATTTATTTCATTTTTAGAAATTTTAATTTTTCACATTTTTCCATGAAAAGTGCCAATACCACCCCCTTTGGGTTCTAGGTGAAATTCTCACTCGACACAAATCAAACAAAAATGTTTCCATGGTGTGTATTGTCGTTCATTTTCTTCAAATAAACAAAATAAAACCCAGAGTTAATCATTAAAGACAGGAAATGAGCATAAAAGATGCCTCAGCACAAGTGTTAACGTTAGTAAAAGAGCCCAAACTTCTAAAAATATTGCGAAAAACAACAATCTTCCATTATAGAGTGAATGTTTGAGGTGTATAGAAGGCATTTATTTCATTTTTAGAAATTTTAATTTTTCACATTTTTCCATGTAAAGTGCCAATACCCCCCTCTTTGGGTTCTAGCTGAAATTCTCACTCGACACAATTCAAAAAAAAATGTTTCCATGGTTTGTATTGTTGTTCATTTTCATCAAATAAAAAAAATAAAACCCAGAGTTAATCATTAAAGACAAGAAATGAGCATAAAAGATGCCTCAGCGCAAGTGTTAATGTTGGTAAAAGAGCCCAAATTTAAAATAATATTGCAAAAAACAACAATCTTCCATTATAGAGTGAATGTTTGAGGTGTATAGAAGGCATTTATTTCATTTTTCGAAATTTTAATTTTTCACATTTTTCCATGAAAAGTGCCAATACCCCCCCCCCTTTGGGTTCTAGGGGAAAATCTCACTCAACACAAATCAAACAAAAATGTTTCCATGGTGTGTATTGTTGTTCATTTTCATCAAATAAACAAAATAAAACCCAGAATAAATCATTAAAGACAAGAAATGAGCATAAAAGATGCCTCATCGCAAGTGTTAATGTTAGTTAAAGAGCCCAAATTTCAAAAAATATTGCGAAAAACAACAATCTTACATTATAGAGTGAATGTTTGAGGTGTATACAAGGCATTTATTTCATTTTTAGAAATTTTAATTTTTCACATTTTTCCATGAAAAGTGCCAATACCACCCCCTTTGGGTTCTAGGTGAAATTCTCACTCGACACAAATCAAACAAAAATGTTTCCATGGTGTGTATTGTTGTTCATTTTCATCAAATAAACAAAATAAAACCCAGAATAAATCATTAAAGACAGGAAATGAGCATAAAAGATGCCTCAGCGCAAGTGTTAATGTTAGTAAAAGAGCCCAAATTTCAAAAAATATTGCGAAAAACAAAAATCTTCCATTATAGAGTGAATGTTTGAGGTGTATACAAGGCATTTATTTCATTTTTAGAAATTTTAATTTTTCACATTTTTCCATGAAAAGTGCCAATACCACCCCCTTTGGGTTCTAGGTGAAATTCTCACTCGACACAAATCAAACAAAAATGTTTCCATGGTGTGTATTGTTGTTCATTTTCTTCAAATAAACAAAATAAAACCCAGAGTTAATCATTAAAGACAGGAAATGAGCATAAAAGATGCCTCAGCGCAAGTGTTAATGTTAGTAAAAGAGCTCAAATTTCAAAAAATATTGCGAAAAACAACAATCTTCCATTATAGAGTGAATGTTTGAGATATATAGAAGGCATTTATTTCATTTTTAGAAATTTTAATTTTTCACATTTTTCCATGAAAAGTGCCAATACCCCCCCCTTTGGGTTCTACACGAAAATCACCCTCGACACAAATCAAACAAAAATGTTTCCATGGTGCGTATTGTTGTTCATTTTCATCAAATAAACAAAATAAAACCCAGAGTTAATCATTAAAGAATGGAAATGAGCATAAAAGATGCCTCAGCGCTTAGTAAAAGAGCCCAAATTTCAAAAAATATTGCGAAAAACAACAATCTTCCATTTTAGGATGAATGTTTGAGGTGTATGGAAGTCATTTATTTCATTTTTAGAAATTTTAATTTTTCACATTTTTCCATGAAAAGTGCCAATACCCCCCCCTTTGGGTTCTACAGGAAAATCTCACTCGACACAAATCAAACAAAAATGTTTCCATGGTGTGTATAGTCGTTCATTTTCATCAAATAAACAAAATAAAACCCAGAATAAATCATTAAAGACAGGAAATGAGCATAAAAGATGCCTCAGCGCAAGTGTTAATGTTAGTATAAGAGCCCAAATTTCTAAAAATATTGCGAAAAACAACAATCTTCCATTATAGAGTGAATGTTTGAGGTGTATGGAAGGCATTTATTTCATTTTTAGAAATTTTAATTTTTCACATTTTTCCATGAAAAGTGCCAATACCCTGCCCTTTGGTTTCTACATGAAAATCTCACTCGACACAAATCAAACAAAAATGTTTCCATGGTGTGTATAGTCGTTAATTTTCATCAAATAAACAAAATAAAACCCAGAATAAATCATTAAAGACAGGAAATGAGCATAAAAGATGCCTCAGCGCAAGTGTTAATGTTAGTAAAAGAGCCCAAATTTCAAAAAATATTGCGAAAAACAACAATCTTCCATTATAGAGTGAATGTTTGAGGTGTATGGAAGGCATTTATTTCATTTTTAGAAATTTTAATTTTTCACATTTTTCCATGAAAAGTGCCAATACCCCCCCCTTTGGTTTCTACATGAAAATCTCACTCGACACAAATCAAACAAAAATGTTTCCATGGTGTGTATAGTCGTTCATTTTCATCAAATAAACAAAATAAAACCCAGAATAAATCATTAAAGACAGGAAATGAGCATAAAAGATGCCTCAGCGCAAGTGTTAACGTTAGTAAAAGAGCCCAAACTTCTAAAAATATTGCGAAAAACAACAATCTTCCATTATAGAGTGAATGTTTGAGGTGTATAGAAGGCATTTATTTCATTTTTAGAAATTTTAATTTTTCACATTTTTCCATGAAAAGTGCCAATACCCCCCTCTTTGGGTTCTAGCTGAAATTCTCACTCGACACAATTAAAAAAAAAATGTTTCCATGGTTTGTATTGTTGTTCATTTTCATCAAATAAAAAAAATAAAACCTAGAGTTAATCATTAAAGACAAGAAATGAGCATAAAAGATGCCTCAGCGCAAGTGTTAATGTTGGTAAAAGAGCCCAAATTTAAAAAAATATTGCAAAAAACAACAATCTTCCATTATAGAGTGAATGTTTGAGGTGTATAGAAGGCATTTATTTCATTTTTAGAAATTTTAATTTTTCACATTTTTCCATGAAAAGTGCCAATACCCCCCCTTTGGGTTCTAGGGGAAAATCTCACTCGACACAAATCAAACAAAAATGTTTCCATCGTGTGTATTGTTGTTCATTTTCATCAAATAAACAAAATAAAACCCAGAATAAATCATTAAAGACAGGAAATGAGCATAAAAGATGCCTCAGCGCAAGTGTTAATGTTAGTAAAATAGCCCAAATTTCAAAAAATATTGCGAAAAACAACAATCTTCCATTATAGAGTGAATGTTTGAGGTGTATACAAGGCATTTATTTCATTTTTAGAAATTTTAATTTTTCACATTTTTCCATGAAAAGTGCCAATACCCCCCCCTTTGGTTTCTACATGAAAATCTCACTCGACACAAATCAAACAAAAATGTTTCCATGGTGTGTATAGTCGTTCATTTTCATCAAATAAACAAAATAAAACCCAGAATAAATCATTAAAGACAGGAAATGAGCATAAAAGATGCCTCAGCGCAAGTGTTAACGTTAGTAAAAGAGCCCAAACTTCTAAAAATATTGCGAAAAACAACAATCTTCCATTATAGAGTGAATGTTTGAGGTTTATAGAAGGCATTTATTTCATTTTTAGAAATTTTAATTTTTCACATTTTTCCATGAAAAGTGCCAATACCCCCCTCTTTGGGTTCTAGCTGAAATTCTCACTCGACACAATTAAAAAAAAAATGTTTCCATGGTTTGTATTGTTGTTCATTTTCATCAAATAAAAAAAATAAAACCCAGAGTTAATCATTAAAGACAAGAAATGAGCATATAAGATGCCTCAGCGCAAGTGTTAATGTTGGTAAAAGAGCCCAAATTTAAAAAAATATTGCAAAAAACAACAATCTTCCATTATGGAGTGAATGTTTGAGGTGTATAGAAGGCATTTATTTCATTTTTCGAAATTTTAATTTTTCACCTTTTTCCATGAAAAGTGCCAATACCCCCCCCTTTGGGTTCTAGGTGAAAATCTCACTCGACACAAATCAAACAAAAATGTTTCCATGGTGTGTATTGTTGTTCATTTTCATCAAATAAACAAAATAAAACCCAGAATAAATCATTAAAGACAGGAAATGAGCATAAAAGATGCCTCAGCGCAAGTGTTAATGTTAGTAAAAGAGCCCAAATTTCAAAAAATATTGCGAAAAACAACAATCTTCCATTAAAGAGTGAATGTTTGAGGTGTATAGAAGGCATTTATTTCATTTTTAGAAATTTTTATTTTTCACATTATTCCATGAAAAGTGTCAATACCTTCCCCTTTGGGTTCTACATGAAAATCACACTCGACACATATAAAAAAAAAATGTTTCCATGGTTTGTATTGTTGTTCATTTTCATCAAATAAAAAAAATAAAACCCAGAGTTAATCATTAAAGACAAGAAATGAGCATAAAGGATGCCTCAGGGCAAGTGTTAATGTTGGTAAAACAGCCCAAATTTAAAAAAATATTGCAAAAAACAACAATCTTCCATTATAGAGTGAATGTTTGAGGTGTATAGAAGGCATTTATTTCATTTTTAGAAATTTTAATTTTTCACATTTTTCCATGAAAAGTGCCAATACCCCCCCCCCTTAGGGTTCTACATGAAAATCACACTCGACACAAATCAAACAAAAATGTTTCCATGGTGTGTATTGTTGTTTATTTTCATCAAATAAATAAAATAAAACCCAGAGTTAATCATTAAAGACAGGAAATGAGCATAAAAGATGCCTCAGCGCTTAGTAAAAGAGCCCAAATTTCAAAAAATATTGCGAAAAACAACAATCTTCCATTTTAGAGTGAATGTTTGAGGTGTATGGAAGGCATTTATTTCATTTTTAGAAATTTTAATTTTTCACATTTTTCCATGAAAAGTGCCAATACCCCCCCCTTTGGGTTCTTGGTGAAATTCTCACTCGGCACAAATCAAACAAAAATGTTTCCATGGTGTGTATTGTTGTTCATTTTTATCAAATAAACAAAATAAAACCCAGAATAAATCATTAAAGACAAGAAATGAGCATAAAAGATGCCTCAGCGCAAGGGTTAATGTTAGTAAAAGTGCCCAAATTTCAAAAAATATTGCGAAAAACAACAATCTTCCATTATAGAGTGAATGTTTGAGGTTTATACAAGGCATTTATTTCATTTTTAGAAATTTTAATTTTTCACATTTTTCCATGAAAAGTGCCAATACCCCCCCTTTGGGTTCTAGGTGAAATTCTCACTCGACACAAATCAAACAAAAATGTTTCCATGGTGTGTATTGTTGTTCATTTTCATCAAATAAACAAAATAAAACCCAGAATAAATCATTAAAGACAAGAAATGAGCATTAAAGATACCTCAGTGCAAGTGTTAATGTTAGTAAAAGAGCCCAAATTTCAAAAAATATTGCGAAAAACAACAATCTTCCATTATAGAGTGAATGTTTGAGGTGTATACAAGGCATTTATTTCATTTTTAGAAATTTTAATTTCTCACATTTTTCCATGAAAAGTGCCAATACCCCCCCTTTGGGTTCTACATGAAAATCTCACTCGACACAAATCAAACAAAAATGTTTCCATGGTTTGTATTGTTGTTCATTTTCATCAAATAAAAAAAATAAAACCCAGAGTTAATCATTAAAGACAAGAAATGAGCATAAAAGATGCCTCATCGCAAGTGTTAATGTTAGTTAAAGAGCCCAAATTTCAAAAAATATTGCGAAAAACAACAATCTTCCATTATAGAGTGAATGTTTGAGGTGTATACAAGGCATTTATTTCATTTTTAGAAATTTTAATTTTTACATTTTTCCATGAAAAGTGCCAATACCCCCCCTTTGGGTCCTACATGAAAATCTCACTCGACACAAATCAAACAAAAATGTTTCCATGGTGTGTATTGTTGTTCATTTTCATCAAATAAACAAAATAAAACCCAGAATAAACCATTAAAGACAGGAAATGAGCATAAAAGATGTCTCAGCGCAAGTGTTAATGTTAGTAAAAGAGCCCAAATTTCAAAAAATATTGCGAAAAACAACAATCTTCCATTATAGAGTGAATGTTTGAGGTGTATACAAGGCATTTATTTCATTTTTAGAAATTTTAATTTTTCACATTTTTCCATGAAAAGTGCCAATACCACCCCCTTTGGGTTCTAGGTGAAATTCTCATTCGACACAAATCAAACAAAAATGTTTCCATGGTGTGTATTGTTGTTCATTTTCTTCAAATAAACAAAATAAAACCCAGAGTTAATCATTAAAGACAGGAAATGAGCATAAAAGATGCCTCAGCGCAAGCGTTAATGTTAGTAAAAGAGCCCAAATTTCAAAAAATATTGCGAAAAACAACAATCTTCCATTATAGAGTGAATGTTTGACGTGTATACAAGGCATTTATTTCATTTTTAGAAATTTTAATTTTTCACATTTTTCCATGAAAAGTGCCAATACCCCCCACTTTGGGTTCTACACGAAAATCACCCTCGACACAAATCAAACAAAAATGTTTCCATGGTGCGTATTGTTGTTCATTTTCATCAAATAAACAAAATAAAACCCAGAGTTAATCATTAAAGACAGGAAATGAGCATAAAAGATGCCTCAGCGCTTAGTAAAAGAGCCCAAATTTCAAAAAATATTGCGAAAAACAACAATCTTCCATTTTAGGATGAATGTTTGAGGTGTATGGAAGGCATTTATTTCATTTTTAGAAATTTTAATTTTTCACATTTTTCCATGAAAAGTGCCAATACCCCCCCCTTTGGGTTCTACAGGAAAATCTCACTCGACACAAATCAAACAAAAATGTTTCCATGGTGTGTATAGTCGTTCATTTTCATCAAATAAACAAAATAAAACCCAGAATAAATCATTAAAGACAGGAAATGAGCATAAAAGATGCCTCAGCGCAAGTGTTAATGTTAGTATAAGAGCCCAAATTTCTAAAAATATTGCGAAAAAAACCACAATCTTCCATTATAGAGTGAATGTTTGAGGTGTATAGAAGGCATTTATTTCATTTTTAGAAATTTTAATTTTTCACATTTTTCCATGAAAAGTGCCAATACCCCCCCCTTTGGGTTCTAGGTGAAATTCTCACTCGCCACAAATCCAACAAAAATGTTTCCATGGTGTGTATTGTTGTTCATTTTCATCAAATAAACAAAATAAAACCCAGAATAAATCATTAAAGACAGGAAATGAGCATAAAAGATGCCTCAGCGCAAGTGTTAACGTTAGTAAAAGAGCCCAAACTTCTAAAAATATTGCGAAAAACAACAATCTTCCATTATAGAGTGAATGTTTGAGGTGTATAGAAGGCATTTATTTCATTTTTAGAAATTTTAATTTTTCACATTTTTCCATGAAAAGTGCCAATACCCCCCCCTTTGGGTTCTACATGAAAATCACACTCGACACATATCAAAAAAAAATGTTTCCATGGTTTTAATTGTTGTTCATTTTCATCAAATAAAAAAAATAAAACCCAGAGTTAATCATTAAAGACAAGAAATGAGCATAAAAGATGCCTCAGGGCAAGTGTTAATGTTAGTAAAAGAGCCCAAATTTCAAAAAATATTGCGAAAAACAACAATCTTCCATTATAGAGTGAATGTTTGAGGTGTATAGAAGGCATTTATTTCATTTTTAGAAATTTTAATTTTTCACATTTTTCCATGAAAAGTGCCCCCCTTTGGGTTCTAGGTGAAATTTTCACTCGGCACAAATCAAACAAAAATGTTTCCATGGTGTGTATAGTCGTTCATTTTCATCATATAAACAAAATAAAACCCAGAATAAATCATGAAAGACAGGAAATGAGCATAAAAGATGCCTCAGTGCAAGTGTTAATGTTAGTATAAGAGCCCAAATTTCTAAAAATATTGCGAAAAACATCAATCTTCCATTATAGAGTGAATGTTTGAGGTGTATAGAAGGCATTTATTTCATTTTTAGAAATTTTAATTTTTCACATTTTTCCATGAAAAGTGCCAATACCCCCCCCTTTGGTTTCTACATGAAAATCTCACACGACACAAATCAAACAAAAATGTTTCCATGGTGTGTATTGTTGTTCATTTTCATCATATAAACAAAATAAAACCCAGAGTTAATCATTAAAGACAGGAAATGAGCATAAAAGATGCCTCAGCGCAAGTGTTTACGTTAGTAAAAGAGCCCAAACTTCTAAAAATATTGCGAAAAACAACAATCTTCCATTATAGAGTGAATGTTTGAGGTGTATAGAAGGCATTTATTTCATTTTTAGAAATTTTAATTTTTCACATTTTTCCATGAAAAGTGCCAATACCCCCCTCTTTGGGTTCTAGCTGAAATTCTCACTCGACACAATTCAAAAAAAAATGTTTCCATGGTTTGTATTGTTGTTCATTTTCAACAAATAAAAAAAATAAAACCCAGAGTTAATCATTAAAGACAAGAAATGAACATAAAAGATGCCTCAGCGCAAGTGTTAATGTTGGTAAAAGAGCCCAAATTTAAAAAAATATTGCAAAAAACAACAATCTTCCATTATAGAGTGAATGTTTGAGGTGTATAGAAGGCATTTATTTCATTTTTCGAAATTTTAATTTTTCACCTTTTTCCATGAAAAGTGCCAATACCCCCCCCCTTTGGGTTCTAGGTGAAAATCTCACTCGACACAAATCAAACAAAAATGTTTCCATGGTGTTTATTGTTGTTCATTTTCATCAAATAAACAAAATAAAACCCAGAATAAATCATTAAAGACAGGAAATGAGCATAAAAGATGCCTCAGCGCAAGTGTTAATGTTAGTTAAAGAGCCCAAATTTCAAAAAATATTGCGAAAAACAAAAATCTTCCATTATAGAGTGAATGTTTGAGGTGTATACAAGGCATTTATTTCATTTTTAGAAATTTTAATTTTTACATTTTTCCATGAAAAGTGCCAATACCCCCCCCTTTGGGTCCTACATGAAAATCTCACTCGACACAAATCAAACAAAAATGTTTCCATGGTGTGTATTGTTGTTCATTTTCATCAAATAAACAAAATAAAACCCAGAATAAACCATTAAAGACAGGAAATGAGCATAAAAGATGCCTCAGCGCAAGTGTTAATGTTAGTAAAAGAGCCCAAATTTCAAAAAATATTGCGAAAAACAACAATCTTCCATTATAGAGTGAATGTTTGAGGTGTATACAAGGCATTTATTTCATTTTTAGAAATTTTAATTTTTCACATTTTTCCATGAAAAGTGCCAATACCACCCCCTTTGGGTTCTAGGTGAAATTCTCACTCGACACAAATCAAACAAAAATGTTTCCATGGTGTGTATTGTTGTTCATTTTCTTCAAATAAACAAAATAAAACCCAGAGTTAATCATTAAAGACAGGAAATGAGCATAAAAGATGCCTCAGCGCAAGCGTTAATGTTAGTAAAAGAGCCCAAATTTCAAAAAATATTGCGAAAAACAACAATCTTCCATTATAGAGTGAATGTTTGACGTGTATACAAAGCATTTATTTCATTTTTAGAAATTTTAATTTTTCACATTTTTCCATGAAAAGTGCCAATACCCCCCCCTTTGGGTTCTACACGAAAATCACCCTCGACACAAATCAAACAAAAATGTTTCCATGGTGCGTATTGTTGTTCATTTTCATCAAAAAAACAAAATAAAACCCAGAGTTAATCATTAAAGACAGGAAATGAGCATAAAAGATGCCTCAGCGCTTAGTAAAAGAGCCCAAATATCAAAAAATATTGCGAAAAACAACAATCTTCCATTTTAGGATGAATGTTTGAGGTGTATGGAAGGCATTTATTTCATTTTTAGAAATTTTAATTTTTCACATTTTTCCATGAAGGGTGCCAATACCCCCCCCTTTGGGTTCTACAGGAAAATCTCACTCGACACAAATCAAACAAAAATGTTTCCATGGTGTGTATAGTCGTTCATTTTCATCAAATAAACAAAATAAAACCCAGAATAAATCATTAAAGACAGGAAATGAGCATAAAAGATGCCTCAGCGCAAGTGTAAATGTTAGTATAAGAGCCCAAATTTCTAAAAATATTGCGAAAAAAACCACAATCTTCCATTATAGAGTGAATGTTTGAGGTGTATAGAAGGCATTTATTTCATTTTTAGAAATTTTAATTTTTCACATTTTTCCATGAAAAGTGCCAATACCCCCCCCTTTGGGTTCTAGGTGAAATTCTCACTCGCCACAAATCCAACAAAAATGTTTCCATGGTTTGTATTGTTGTTCATTTTCATCAAATAAAAAAAATAAAACCCAGAGTTAATCATTAAAGACAAGAAATGAGCATAAAAGATGCCTCAGCGCAAGTGTTAATGTTAGTAAAAGAGCCCAAACTTCTAAAAATATTGCGAAAAACAACAATCTTCCATTATAGAGTGAATGTTTGAGGTGTATAGAAGGCATTTATTTCATTTTTAGAAATTTTAATTTTTCACATTTTTCCATGAAAAGTGCCAATACCCCCCCCTTTGGGTTCTACATGAAAATCACACTCGACACATATCAAAAAAAAATGTTTCCATGGTTTTAATTGTTGTTCATTTTCATCAAATAAAAAAAATAAAACCCAGAGTTAATCATTAAAGACAAGAAATGAGCATAAAAGATGCCTCAGGGCAAGTGTTAATGTTAGTAAAAGAGCCCAAATTTCAAAAAATATTGCGAAAAACAACAATCTTCCATTATAGAGTGAATGTTTGAGGTGTATAGAAGGCATTTATTTCATTTTTAGAAATTTTAATTTTTCACATTTTTCCATGAAAAGTGCCCCCCTTTGGGTTCTAGGTGAAATTCTCACTCGACACAAATCAAACAAAAATGTTTCCATGGTGTGTATAGTCGTTCATTTTCATCATATAAACAAAATAAAACCCAGAATAAATCATTAAAGACAGGAAATGAGCATAAAAGATGCCTCAGTGCAAGTGTTAATGTTAGTATAAGAGCCCAAATTTCTAAAAATATTGCGAAAAACATCAATCTTCCATTATAGAGTGAATGTTTGAGGTGTATAGAAGGCATTTATTTCATTTTTAGAAATTTTAATTTTTTACATTTTTCCATGAAAAGTGCCAATACCCCCCCCTTTGGGTTCTAGGTGAAATTCTCACTCGACACAAATCAAACAAAAATGTTTCCATGGTGTTTATTGTTGTTCAATTTAATCAAATAAACAAAATAAAACCCAGAATAAATCATTAAAGACAGGAAATGAGCATAAAAGATGCCTCAGCGCAAGTGTTAATGTTAGTAAAAGAGCCCAAATTTCAAAAAATATTGCGAAAAACAACAATCTTCCATTATAGAGTTAATGTTTGAGGTGTATAGAAGGCATTTATTTCATTTTTAGAAATTTTAATTTCTCACATTTTTCCATGAAAAGTGCCAATACCACCCCCTTTGGGTTCTAGGTGAAATTCTCCCTCGACACAAATCAAACAAAAATGTTTCCATGGTTTGTATTGTTGTTCATTTTCATCAAATAAAAAAAATAAAACCCAGAGTTAATCATTAAAGACAAGAAATGAGCATAAAAGATGCCTCAGGGCAAGTGTTAATGTTGGAAAAAAAAACAAAAATTTCAAAAAATATTGCAAAAAACAACAATTTTCCATTATAGAGTGAATGTTTGAGGTGTATAGAAGGCATTTATTTCATTTTTAGAAATTTTAATTTCTCACATTTTTCCATGAAAAGTGCCAATACCACCCCCTTTGGGTTCTAGGTGAAATTCTCCCTCGACACAAATCAAACAAAAATGTTTCCATGGTGTGTATTGTTGTTCATTTTCTTCAAATTAACAAAATAAAACCCAGAGTTAATCATTAAAGACAGGAAATGAGCATAAAAGATGCCTCAGCGCAAGCGTTAATGTTAGTAAAAGAGCCCAAATTTCAAAAAATATTGCGAAAAACAACAATCTTCCATTATAGAGTGAATGTTTGAGGTGTAAACAAGGCATTTATTTCATTTTTAGAAATTTTAATTTTTCACATTTTTCCATGAAAAGTGCCAATACCCCCCTTCTTGGGTACTACACGAAAATCACCCTCGACACAAATCAAACAAAAATGTTTCCATGGTGCGTATTGTTGTTCATTTTCATCTAATAAACAAAATAAAACCCAGAGTTAATCATTAAAGACAAGAAATGAGCATAAAAGATGCCTCAGCGCAAGGGTTAATGTTAGTAAAAGTGCCCAAATTTTAAAAAATATTGCGAAAAACAACAATCTTCCATTATAGAGTGAATGTTTGAGGTGTATACAAGCCATTTATTTCATTTTTAGAAATTTTAATTTTTCACATTTTTCCATGATAAGTGCCAAATGACAAAAATGTTTCCATGGTGCGTATTGTTGTTCATTTTCATCAAATAAACAAAATAAAACCCAGAATAAATCATTAAAGACAAGAAATGAGCATAAAAGATACCTCAGCGCAAGTGTTAATGTTAGTAAAAGAGCCCAAATTTCAAAAAATATTGCGAAAAACAACAATCTTCCATTATAGAGTGAATGTTTGAGGTGTATACAAGGCATTTATTTCATTTTTAGAAATTTTAATTTCTCACATTTTTCCATGAAAAGTGCCAATACCCCCCCTTTGGGTTCTACATGAAAATCTCACTCGACACAAATCAAACAAAAATGTTTCCATGGTTTGTATTGTTGTTCATTTTCATCAAATAAAAAAAATAAAACCCAGAGTTAATCATTAAAGACAAGAAATGAGCATAAAAGATGCCTCATCGCAAGTGTTAATGTTAGTTAAAGAGCCCAAATTTCAAAAAATATTGCGAAAAACAACAATCTTCCATTATAGAGTGAATGTTTGAGGTGTATACAAGGCATTTATTTCATTTTTAGAAATTTTAATTTTTACATTTTTCCATGAAAAGTGCCAATACCCCCCCCTTTGGGTCCTACATGAAAATCTCACTCGACACAAATCAAACAAAAATGTTTCCATGGTGTGTATTCTTGTTCATTTTCATCAAATAAACAAAATAAAACCCAGAATAAACCATTAAAGACAGGAAATGAGCATAAAAGATGCCTCAGCGCAAGTGTTAATGTTAGTAAAAGAGCCCAAATTTCAAAAAATATTGCGAAAAACAACAATCTTCCATTATAGAGTGAATGTTTGAGGTGTATACAAGGCATTTATTTCATTTTTAGAAATTTTAATTTTTCACATTTTTCCATGAAAAGTGCCAATACCACCCCCTTTGGGTTCTAGGTGAAATTCTCACTCGACACAAATCAAACAAAAATGTTTCCATGGTGTGTATTGTTGTTCATTTTCTTCAAATAAACAAAATAAAACCCAGAGTTAATCATTAAAGACAGGAAATGAGCATAAAAGATGCCTCAGCGCAAGCGTTAATGTTAGTAAAAGAGCCCAAATTTCAAAAAATATTGCGAAAAACAACAATCTTCCATTATAGAGTGAATGTTTGAGGTGTATACAAGGCAATTATTTCATTTTTAGAAATTTTAATTTTTCACATTTTTCCATGAAAAGTGCCAATACCCCCCCCTTTGGGTTCTACACGAAAATCACCCACGACACAAATCAAACAAAAATGTTTCCATGGTGCGTATTGTTGTTCATTTTCATCAAATAAACAAAATAAAACCCAGAGTTAATCATTAAAGACAGGAAATGAGCATAAAAGATGCCTCAGCGCTTAGTAAAAGAGCCCAAATTTCAAAAAATATTGCGAAAAACAACAATCTTCCATTTTAGAGTGAATGTTTGAGGTGTATGGAAGGCATTTATTTCATTTTTAGAAATTTTAATTTTTCACATTTTTCCATGAAAAGTGCCAATACCCCCCCCTTTGGGTTCTACAGGAAAATCTCACTCGACACAAATCAAACAAAAATGTTTCCATGGTGCGTATTGTTGTTCATTTTCATCAAATAAACAAAATAAAACCCAGAGTTAATCATTAAAGACAGGAAATGAGCATAAAAGATGCCTCAGCGCTTAGTAAAAGAGCCCAAATTTCAAAAAATATTGCGAAAAACAACAATCTTCCATTATAGAGTGAATGTTTGAGGTGTATAGAAGGCATTTATTTCATTTTTAGAAATTTTAATTTTTCACATTTTTCCATGAAAAGTGCCCCCCTTTGGGTTCTAGGTGAAATTCTCTCTCGGCACAAATCAAACAAAAATGTTTCCATGGTGTGTATAGTCGTTCATTTTCATCATATAAACAAAATAAAACCCAGAATAAATCATTAAAGACAGGAAATGAGCATAAAAGATGCCTCAGCGCAAGTGTTTACGTTAGTTAAAGAGCCCAAACTTCTAAAAATATTGCGAAAAACAACAATCTTCCATTATAGAGTGAATGTTTGAGGTGTATAGAAGGCATTTATTTCATTTTTAGAAATTTTAATTTTTCACATTTTTCCATGAAAAGTGCCAATACCCCCCTCTTTGGGTTCTAGCTGAAATTCTCACTCGACACAATTCAAAAAAAAATGTTTCCATGGTTTGTATTGTTGTTCATTTTCATCAAATAAAAAAAATAAAACCCAGAGTTAATCATTAAAGACAAGAAATGAACATAAAAGATGCCTCAGCGCAAGTGTTAATGTTGGTAAAAGAGCCCAAATTTAAAAAAAATATTGCAAAAAACAACAATCTTCCATTATAGAGTGAATGTTTGAGGTGTATAGAAGGCATTTATTTCATTTTTCGAAATTTTAATTTTTCACCTTTTTCCATGAAAAGTGCCAATACCCCCCTTTGGGTTCTAGGTGAAAATCTCACTCGACACAAATCAAACAAAAATGTTTCCATGGTGTTTATTGTTGTTCATTTTCATCAAATAAATAAAATAAAACCCAGAATAAATCATTAAAGACAGGAAATGAGCATAAAAGATGCCTCAGCGCAAGTGTTAATGTTAGTAAAAGAGCCCAAATTTCAAAAAATATTGCGAAAAACAACAATCTTCCATTATAGAGTTAATGTTTGAGGTGTATAGAAGGCATTTATTTCATTTTTAGAAATTTTTATTTTTCACATTTTTCCATGAAAAGTGCCAATACCCCCCCCTTTGGGTTCTAAATGAAAATCACACTCGACACATATCAAAAAAAAATGTTTCCATGGTTTGTATTGTTGTTCATTTTCATCAAATAAAAAAAATAAAACCCAGAGTTAATCATTAAAGACAAGAAATGAGCATAAAAGATGCCTCAGGGCAAGTGTTAATGTTGGAAAAAAAAACAAAAATTTCAAAAAATATTGCAAAAAACAACAATCTTCCATTATAGAGTGAATGTTTGAGGTGTATAGAAGGCATTTATTTCATTTTTAGAAATTTTAAATTCTCACATTTTTCCATGAAAAGTGCCAATACCCCCCCCTTTGGGTTCTTGGTGAAATTCTCACTCGGCACAAATCAAACAAAAATGTTTCCATGGTGTGTATTGTTGTTCATTTTTATCAAATAAACAAAATAAAACCCAGAATAAATCATTAAAGACAAGAAATGAGCATAAAAGATGCCTCAGCGCAAGGGTTAATGTTAGTAAAAGTGCCCAAATTTCAAAAAATATTGCGAAAAACAACAATCTTCCATTATAGAGTGAATGTTTGAGGTGTATACAAGGCATTTATTTCATTTTTAGAAATTTTAATTTTTCACATTTTTCCATGAAAAGTGCCAATACCCCCCTCTTTGGGTTCTAGCTGAAATTCTCACTCGACACAATTCAAAAAAAAATGTTTCCATGGTTTGTATTGTTGTTCATTTTCATCAAATAAAAAAAATAAAACCCAGAGTTAATCATTAAAGACAAGAAATGAGCATAAAAGATGCCTCAGCGCAAGTGTTAATGTTGGTAAAAGAGCCCAAATTTAAAAAAATATTGCAAAAAACAAAAATCTTCCATTATAGAGTGAATGTTTGAGGTGTATAGAAGGCATTTATATCATTTTTCGAAATTTTAATTTTTCACCTTTTTCCATGAAAAGTGCCAATACCCCCCCCCTTTGGGTTCTAGGTGAAAATCTAACTCGACACAAATCAAACAAAAATGTTTCCATGGTGTGTATTGTTCTTCATTTTCATCAAATAAACAAAATAAAACCCAGAATAAATCATTAAAGACAGGAAATGAGCATAAAAGATGCCTCAGCGCAGGTGTGAATGTTAGTAAAAGAGCCAATATTTCAAAAAATATTGCGAAAAACAACAATCTTCCATTATAGAGTGAATGTTTGAGGTGTATAGAAGGCATTTATTTCATTTTTAGAAATTTTTATTTTTCACATTTTTCCATGAAAAGTGCCAATACCCCCCCCTTTGGGTTCTTCATGAAAATCACACTGGACCCATGAAAAAAAAATGTTTCCATGGTTTGTATTGTTGTTCATTTTCATCAAATAAAAAAAATAAAACCCAGAGTTAATCATTAAAGACAAGAAATGAGCATAAAAGATGCCTCAGGGCAAGTGTTAATGTTGGTAAAAGAGCCCAAATTTTAAAAAATATTGCAAAAAACAACAATCTTCCATTATAGAGTGAATGTTTGAGGTGTATAGAAGGCATTTATTTCATTTTTAGAAATTTTAATTTTTCACATTTTTCCATGAAAAGTGCCAATACCCCCCCCTTTGGGTTCTAGGTGAAATTCTCAATCGGCACAAATCAAACAAAAATGTTTCCATGGTGTGTATTGTTGTTCATTTTTATCAAATAAACAAAATAAAACCCAGAATAAATCATTAAAGACAAGAAATGAGCATAAAAGATGCCTCAGCGCAAGGGTTAATGTTAGTAAAAGTGCCCAAATTTCAAAAAATATTGCGAAAAACAACAATCTTCCATTATAGAGTGAATGTTTGAGGTGTATACAAGGCATTTATTTCATTTTTAGAAATTTTAATTTTTTACATTTTTACATGAAAAGTGCCAATACCCCCCCTTTGGGTTCTACATGAAAATCTCACTCGACACAAATCAAACAAAAATGTTTCCATGGTGCGTATTGTTGTTCATTTTCATCAAATAAACAAAATAAAACCCAGAATAAATCATTAAAGACAAGAAATGAGCATAAAAGATACCTCAGCGCAAGTGTTAATGTTAGTAAAAGAGCCCAAATTTCAAAAAATATTGCGAAAAACAACAATCTTCCATTATAGAGTGAATGTTTGAGGTGTATACAAGGCATTTATTTCATTTTTAGAAATTTTAATTTTTACATTTTTCCATGAAAAGTGCCAATACCCCCCCCTTTGGGTTTTACATGAAAATCTCACTCGACACAAATCAAACAAAAATGTTTCCATGGTGTGTATTGTTGTTCATTTTCATCAAATAAACAAAATAAAACCCAGAATAAATCATTAAAGACAGGAAATGAGCATAAAAGATGCCTCAGCGCAAGTGTTAATGTTAGTAAAAGAGCCCAAATTTCAAAAAATATTGCGAAAAACAACAATCTTCCATTATAGAGTGAATGTTTGAGGTGTATAGAAGGCATTTATTTCATTTTTAGAAATTTTAATTTTTCACATTTCTCTATGAAAAGTGCCAATACCCCCACCTTTGGGTTCTAGGTGAAATTCTCACTCGACACAATTCAAACAAAAATGTTTCCATGGTGTGTATTGTTGTTCATTTTCATCAAATAAACAAAATAAAACCCAGAGTTAATCATTAAAGACAAGAAATGAGCATAAAAGATGCCTCAGCGCAAGTGTTAATGTTAGTAAAAGAGCCAAAATTTTAAAAAAATACTGCGAAAAACAACAATCTTCCATTATAGAGTGAATGTTTGAGGTGTATAGAAGGCATTTATTTCATTTTTCGAAATTTTAATTTTTCACATTTTTCCATGAAAAGTGCCAATACCCCCCCCTTTCGGTTCTAGGTGAAATTCTCACTCGACACAAATCAAACAAAAATGTTTCCATGGTGTGTACTGTTGTTCATTTTCATCAAATAAACAAAATAAAACCCAGAAATAATCATTAAAGACAGGAAATGAGCATAAAAGATGCCTCAGCGCAAGTGTTAATATTAGTAAAAGAGCCCAAAATTCTCAAAATATTGCGAAAAACAGCAATCTTCCATTATAGAGTGAATGTTTGAGGTGTATAGAAGGCATTTATTTCATTTTTAGAAATTTTAATTTTTCACATTTTTCCATGAAAAGTGCCAATACCTCCCTTTGGGTTCTAGGTGAAATTCTCACTCGACACAAATCAAACAAAAATGTTTCCATGGTGTGTATTGTTGTTCATTTTCATCAAATAAACAAAATAAAACCCAGAATAAATCATTAAAGACAAGAAATGAGCATAAAAGATACCTCAGCGCAAGTGGTAATGTTAGTAAAAGAGCCCAAATTTCTAAAAATATTGCGAAAATTAACAATCTTCCATTATAGAGTGAATGTTTGAGGTGTATAGAAGGCATTTATTTCATTTTTAGAAATTTTAATTTTTCACATTGTTCCATGAAAAGTGCCAAGAACCCTTTTGGGTTCTAGGTGAAATTCTCACTCGACACAAAACAAACAAAAATGTTTCCATGGTGTGTATTGTTGTTCATTTTCATCAAATAAACAAAATAAAACCCAGAATAAATCATTAAAGACAAGAAATGAGCATAAAAGATGCCTCAGCGCAAGTGTTAATATTAGTAAAAGAGCCAAAATTTCAAAAAATATTGCGAAAAATACAAATCTTCCATTATAGAGTGAATGTTTGAGGTGTATAGAAGGCATTTATTTCATTTTTAGAAATTTTAATTTTTCACATTTTTCCATGAAAAGTGCCCTTTGGGTTCTAGGTGAAATTCTCAGTCGACACATATCAAACAAAAATGTTTCCATGGTGTGTATTGTTGTTCATTTTCATCAAATAAACAAAATAAAACCCAGAATAAATCATTAAAGACAAGAAATGAGCATAAAAGATGCCTCAGCGCAAGTGTTAATGTTAGTAAAAGAGCCAAAATTTTAAAAAAATACTGCGAAAAACAACAATCTTCCATTATAGAGTGAATGTTTGAGGTGTATAGAAGGCATTTATTTCATTTTTAGAAATTTTAATTTTTCACATTTTTCCATGAAAAGTGCCAATACCCCCCCCTTTGGGTTCTAGGTGAAATTCTCACTCGACACAAATGAAATTTTTAGAAATTTTAATTTTTCACATTTTTCCATGAAAAGTGCCAATACCCCCCCCTTTGGGTTCTAGGTGAAATTCTCACTCGACACAAATGAAACAAAAATGTTTCCATGGTGTGTACTGTTGTTCATTTTCATCAAATAAACAAAATAAAACCCAGAAATAATCATTAAAGACAGGAAATGAGCATAAAAGATGCCTCAGCGCAAGTGTTAATATAAGTAAAAGAGCCCAAAATTCTCAAAATATTGCGAAAAACAGCAATCTTCCATTATAGAGTGAATGTTTGAGGTGTATAGAAGGCATTTATTTCATTTTTAGAAATTTTAATTTTTCACATTTTTCCATGAAAAGTGCCAATACCTCCCTTTGGGTTCTAGGTGAAATTCTCACTCGACACAAATCAAACAAAAATGTTTCCATGGTGTGTATTGTTGTTCATTTTCATCAAATGAACAAAATAAAACCCAGAATAAATCATTAAAGACAAGAAATGAGCATAAAAGATACCTCAGCGCAAGTGTTAATGTTAGTAAAAGAGCCCAAATTTCTAAAAATATTGCGAAAAACAACAATCTTCCATTATAGAGTGAATGTTTGAGGTGTATAGAAGGCATTTATTTCATTTTTAGAAATTTTAATTTTTCACATTGTTCCATGAAAAGTGCCAATACCCCCCCCTTTGGGTTCTACACGAAAATCACACTCTACACAAATCAAACAAAAATGTTTCCATGGTGTGTCTTGTTGTTCATTTTCATCAAATAAACAAAATACAACCCAGAATATATCATTAAAGACAAGAAATGAGCATAAAAGATGCCTCAGCGCAAGTGTTAATGTTAGTAAAAAAGCCCAAATTTCTAAAAATATTGCGAAAAACAACAATCTTCCATTATAGAGTGAATGTTTGAGGTGTATAGAAGGCATTTATTTCATTTTTAGAAATTTTAATTTTTCACATTTTTCCATGAAAAGTGCCAAGAACCCTTTTGGGTTCTAGGTGAAATTCTCACTCGACACAAAACAAACAAAAATGTTTCCATGGTGTGTATTGTTGTTCATTTTCATCAAATAAACAAAATAAAACCCAGAATAAATCATTAAAGACAAGAAATGAGCAAAAAAGATGCCTCAGCGCAAGTGGTAATGTTAGTAAAAGAGCCCAAATTTCAAAAAATATTGCGAAAAACAACAATCTTCCATTATAGAGTGAATGATTGAGGTGTATAGAAGGCATTTATTTCATTTTTAGAAATTTTAATTTTTCACATTTTTCCATGAAAAGTGCCAATACCCCTCCCTTTGGGTTCTAGGTGAAAATCTCACTCGACACAAATCAAACAAAAATGTTTCCATGGCGTGTATTGTTGTTCATTTTCATCAAAAAAACAAAATAAAACCCAGAATAAATCATTAAAAAAAGGAAATGAGCATAAAAGATGCCTCAGCGCAAGTGTTAATGTTAGTAAAAGAGCCCACATTTCAAAAAATATTGCGAAAAACAACAATCTTCCATTATAGAGTGAATGTTTGAGGTGTATAGAAGGCATTTATTTCATTTTTAGAAATTTTAATTTTTCACATTTTTCCATGAAAAGTGCCAATACCCCTCCCTTTGGGTTCTAGGTGAAAATCTCACTCGACACAAATCAAACAAAAATGTTTCCATGGTGTGTACTGTTGTTCATTTTCATCAAATAAACAAAATAAAACCATGAAATAATCATTTAAGACAAGAAATGAGCATAAAAGATGCCTCAGCGCAAGTGTTTATATTAGTAAAAGAGCCCAAATTTCAAAAAATATTGCGAAAAACCACAATCTTCCATTATAGAGTGAATGTTTGAGGTGTATAGAAGGCATTTATTTCATTTTTAGAAATTTTAATTTTTCACATTGTTCCATGAAAAGTGCCAATACCCCCCCCTTTGGGTTCTACACGAAAATCACACTCTACACAAATCAAACAAAAATGTTTCCATGGTGTGTCTTGTTGTTCATTTTCATCAAATAAACAAAATACAACCCAGAATATATCATTAAAGACAAGAAATGAGCATAAAAGATGCCTCAGCGCAAGTGTTAATGTTAGTAAAAAAGCCCAAATTTCTAAAAATATTGCGAAAAACAACAATCTTCCATTATAGAGTGAATGTTTGAGGTGTATAGAAGGCATTTATTTCATTTTTAGAAATTTTAATTTTTCACATTTTTCCATGAAAAGTGCCAAGAACCCTTTTGGGTTCTAGGTGAAATTCTCACTCGACACAAAACAAACAAAAATGTTTCCATGGTGTGTATTGTTGTTCATTTTCATCAAATAAACAAAATAAAACCCAGAATAAATCATTAAAGACAAGAAATGAGCAAAAAAGATGCCTCAGCGCAAGTGGTAATGTTAGTAAAAGAGCCCAAATTTCAAAAAATATTGCGAAAAACAACAATCTTCCATTATAGAGTGAATGATTGAGGTGTATAGAAGGCATTTATTTCATTTTTAGAAATTTTAATTTTTCACATTTTTCCATGAAAAGTGCCAATACCCCTCCCTTTGGGTTCTAGGTGAAAATCTCACTCGACACAAATCAAACAAAAATGTTTCCATGGCGTGTATTGTTGTTCATTTTCATCAAAAAAACAAAATAAAACCCAGAATAAATCATTAAAAAAAGGAAATGAGCATAAAAGATGCCTCAGCGCAAGTGTTAATGTTAGTAAAAGAGCCCACATTTCAAAAAATATTGCGAAAAACAACAATCTTCCATTATAGAGTGAATGTTTGAGGTGTATAGAAGGCATTTATTTCATTTTTAGAAATTTTAATTTTTCACATTTTTCCATGAAAAGTGCCAATACCCCTCCCTTTGGGTTCTAGGTGAAAATCTCACTCGACACAAATCAAACAAAAATGTTTCCATGGTGTGTACTGTTGTTCATTTTCATCAAATAAACAAAATAAAACCATGAAATAATCATTTAAGACAAGAAATGAGCATAAAAGATGCCTCAGCGCAAGTGTTTATATTAGTAAAAGAGCCCAAATTTCAAAAAATATTGCGAAAAACCACAATCTTCCATTATAGAGTGAATGTTTGAGGTGTATAGAAGGCATTTATTTCATTTTTAGAAATTTTAATTTTTCACATTTTTCCATGAAAAGTGCCAATACCTCCCTTTGGGTTCTAGGTGAAATTCTCACTCGACACAAATCAAACAAAAATGTTTCCATGGTGTGTATTGTTGTTCATTTTCATCAAATAAACAAAATAAAACCCAGAATAAATCATTAAAGACAAGAAATGAGCATAAAAGATACCTCAGCGCAAGTGTTAATGTTAGTAAAAGAGCCCAAATTTCTAAAAATATTGCGAAAAACAACAATCTTCCATTATAGAGTGAATGTTTGAGGTGTATAGAAGGCATTTATTTCATTTTTAGAAATTTTAATTTTTCACATTGTTCCATGAAAAGTGCCAATACCCCCCCCTTTGGGTTCTACACGAAAATCACACTCTACACAAATCAAACAAAAATGTTTCCATGGTGTGTCTTGTTGTTCATTTTCATCAAATAAACAAAATACAACCCAGAATATATCATTAAAGACAAGAAATGAGCATAAAAGATGCCTCAGCGCAAGTGTTAATGTTAGTAAAAAAGCCCAAATTTCTAAAAATATTGCGAAAAACAACAATCTTCCATTATAGAGTGAATGTTTGAGGTGTATAGAAGGCATTTATTTCATTTTTAGAAATTTTAATTTTTCACATTTTTCCATGAAAAGTGCCAAGAACCCTTTTGGGTTCTAGGTGAAATTCTCACTCGACACAAAACAAACAAAAATGTTTCCATGGTGTGTATTGTTGTTCATTTTCATCAAATAAACAAAATAAAACCCAGAATAAATCATTAAAGACAAGAAATGAGCAAAAAAGATGCCTCAGCGCAAGTGGTAATGTTAGTAAAAGAGCCCAAATTTCAAAAAATATTGCGAAAAACAACAATCTTCCATTATAGAGTGAATGATTGAGGTGTATAGAAGGCATTTATTTCATTTTTAGAAATTTTAATTTTTCACATTTTTCCATGAAAAGTGCCAATACCCCTCCCTTTGGGTTCTAGGTGAAAATCTCACTCGACACAAATCAAACAAAAATGTTTCCATGGCGTGTATTGTTGTTCATTTTCATCAAAAAAACAAAATAAAACCCAGAATAAATCATTAAAAAAAGGAAATGAGCATAAAAGATGCCTCAGCGCAAGTGTTAATGTTAGTAAAAGAGCCCACATTTCAAAAAATATTGCGAAAAACAACAATCTTCCATTATAGAGTGAATGTTTGAGGTGTATAGAAGGCATTTATTTCATTTTTAGAAATTTTAATTTTTCACATTTTTCCATGAAAAGTGCCAATACCCCTCCCTTTGGGTTCTAGGTGAAAATCTCACTCGACACAAATCAAACAAAAATGTTTCCATGGTGTGTACTGTTGTTCATTTTCATCAAATAAACAAAATAAAACCATGAAATAATCATTTAAGACAAGAAATGAGCATAAAAGATGCCTCAGCGCAAGTGTTTATATTAGTAAAAGAGCCCAAATTTCAAAAAATATTGCGAAAAACCACAATCTTCCATTATAGAGTGAATGTTTGAGGTGTATAGAAGGCATTTATTTCATTTTTAGAAATTTTAATTTTTCACATTGTTCCATGAAAAGTGCCAATACCCCCCCCTTTGGGTTCTACACGAAAATCACACTCTACACAAATCAAACAAAAATGTTTCCATGGTGTGTCTTGTTGTTCATTTTCATCAAATAAACAAAATACAACCCAGAATATATCATTAAAGACAAGAAATGAGCATAAAAGATGCCTCAGCGCAAGTGTTAATGTTAGTAAAAAAGCCCAAATTTCTAAAAATATTGCGAAAAACAACAATCTTCCATTATAGAGTGAATGTTTGAGGTGTATAGAAGGCATTTATTTCATTTTTAGAAATTTTAATTTTTCACATTTTTCCATGAAAAGTGCCAAGAACCCTTTTGGGTTCTAGGTGAAATTCTCACTCGACACAAAACAAACAAAAATGTTTCCATGGTGTGTATTGTTGTTCATTTTCATCAAATAAACAAAATAAAACCCAGAATAAATCATTAAAGACAAGAAATGAGCAAAAAAGATGCCTCAGCGCAAGTGGTAATGTTAGTAAAAGAGCCCAAATTTCAAAAAATATTGCGAAAAACAACAATCTTCCATTATAGAGTGAATGATTGAGGTGTATAGAAGGCATTTATTTCATTTTTAGAAATTTTAATTTTTCACATTTTTCCATGAAAAGTGCCAATACCCCTCCCTTTGGGTTCTAGGTGAAATTCTCACTCGACACAAATCAAACAAAAATGTTTCCATGGCGTGTATTGTTGTTCATTTTCATCAAAAAAACAAAATAAAACCCAGAATAAATCATTAAAAAAAGGAAATGAGCATAAAAGATGCCTCAGCGCAAGTGTTAATGTTAGTAAAAGAGCCCACATTTCAAAAAATATTGCGAAAAACAACAATCTTCCATTATAGAGTGAATGTTTGAGGTGTATAGAAGGCATTTATTTCATTTTTAGAAATTTTAATTTTTCACATTTTTCCATGAAAAGTGCCAATACCCCTCCCTTTGGGTTCTAGGTGAAAATCTCACTCGACACAAATCAAACAAAAATGTTTCCATGGTGTGTACTGTTGTTCATTTTCATCAAATAAACAAAATAAAACCATGAAATAATCATTTAAGACAAGAAATGAGCATAAAAGATGCCTCAGCGCAAGTGTTTATATTAGTAAAAGAGCCCAAATTTCAAAAAATATTGCGAAAAACCACAATCTTCCATTATAGAGTGAATGTTTGAGGTGTATAGAAGGCATTTATTTCATTTTTAGAAATTTTTATTTTTCACATTTTTCCATGAAAAGTGGCCTTTGGGTTCTAGGTGAAATTCTCAGTCGACACATATCAAACAAAAATGTTTCCATGGTGTGTATTGTTGTTCATTTTCATCAAATAAACAAAATAAAACCCAGAATAAATCATTAAAGACAAGAAATGAGCAAAAAAGATGTCTCAGCGCAAGTGTTAATGTTAGTAAAAGAGCCAAAATTTCAAAAAATATTGCGAAAAACAACAATCTTCCATTATAGAGTGAATGTTTGAGGTTATAGAAGGCATTTATTTCATTTTTAGAAATTTAAATTTTTCACATTTTTCCATGAAAAGTGCCAATACCCCAACCTTTGGGTTCTAGGTGAAATTCTCACTCGACACATTTCAAACAAAAATGTTTCCATGGTGTGTATTGTTGTTCATTTTCTTCAAATAAACAAAATAAAACCCAGAGTTAATCATTAAAGACAGGAAATGAGCATAAAAGATGCCTCAGCACAAGTGTTAATGTTAGTAAAAGAGCCCAAATTTCAAAAAATATTGCGAAAAACAACAATCTTCCATTATAGAGTGAATGTTTGAGGTGTATAGAAGGCATTTATTTCATTTTTAGAAATTTTAATTTTTTACATTTTTCCATGAAAAGTGCCAAGAACCCTTTTGGGTTCTAGGTGAATTTCTCACTCGACACAAAACAAACAAAAATGTTTCCATGGTGTGTATTGTTGTTCATTTTCATCAAATAAACAAAATAAAACCCAGAATAAATCATTAAAGACAAGAAATGAGCATAAAAGATGCCTCAGCGCAAGTGGTAATGTTAGTGAAAGAGCCCAAATTTAAAAAAATATTGCGAAAAACAACAATCTTCCATTATAGAGTGAATGTTTGAGGTGTATAGAAGGCATTTATTTCATTTTTTGAAATTTTAATATTTCTCATTTTTCCATGAAAAGTGCCAATACCCCCCCTTTGGGTTTTAGGTGAAATTCTCACTCGACACAAATCAAACAAAAATGTTTCCATGGTGTGTATTGTTGTTCATTTTAATCAAATAAACAAAATAAAACCCAGAATAAATCATTAAAGACAAGAAATGAGCATAAAAGATACCTCAGCGCAAGTGTTAATGTTAGTAAAAGTGCCCAAATTTCTAAAAATATTGCGAAAAACAACACTCTTCCATTAAAGAGTGAATGTTTGAGGTGTATAGAAGGCATTTATTTCATTTTTAGAAATTTTAATTTTTCACATTTTTCCATGAAAAGTGCCAAGAACCCTTTTGGGTTCTAGGTGAAATTTCAACTCGACACAAAACAAACAAAAATGTTTCCATGGTGTGTATTGTTGTTCATTTTCATCAAATAAACAAAATAAAACCCAGAATAAATCATTAAAGACAAGAAATGAGCATAAAAGATGCCTCAGCGCAAGTGGTAATGTTAGTAAGAGCCCAAATTTCAAAAAATATTGCGAAAAACAACAATCTTCCATTATAGAGTGAATGTTTGAGGTGTATAGAAGGCATTTATTTCATTTTTAGAAATTTTAATTTTTCTCATTTTTCCATGAAAAGTGCCAATACCCCCCCCTTTGGGTTCTACACGAAAATCACACTCGACACAAATCAAACAAAAATGTTTCCATGGTGTGTCTTGTTGTTCATTTTCATCAAATAAACAAAATAAAACCCAGAATAAATCATTATAGACAAGAAATGAGCATAAAAGATGCCTCAGCGCAAGTGTTAATGTTAGTAAAAGAGCCCAAATTTCTAAAAATATCGCGAAAAACAACAATCTTCCATTATAGAGTGAATGTTTGAGGTGTATAGAAGGCATTTATTTCATTTTTAGATATTTTAATTTTTCACATTTTTCAATGAAAAGTGCCAATACCCCTCCCTTTGGGTTCTAGGTGAAAATCTCACTCGACACAAATCAAACAAAAATGTTTCCATGGTGTGTACTGTTGTTCATTTTCATCAAATAAACAAAATAAAACCATGAAGTAATCATTAAAGACAAGAAATGAGCATAAAAGATACCTCAGCGCAAGTGTTAATATTAGAAAAAGAGCCAAAATTTCAAAAAATATTGCGAAAAATACAAATCTTCCATTATAGAGTGAATGTTTGAGGTGTATAGAAGGCATTTATTTCATTTTTAGAAATTTTAATTTTTCACATTTTTCCATGAAAAGTGCCCTTTGGGTTCTAGGTGAAATTCTCAGTCGACACATATCAAACAAAAATGTTTCCATGGTGTGTATTGTTGTTCATTTTCATCAAATAAACAAAATAAAACCCAGAATAAATCATTAAAGACAAGAAATGAGCATAAAAGATGCCTCAGCGCAAGTTTTAATGTTAGTAAAAGAGCCAAAATTTTAAAAAAATACTGCGAAAAACAACAATCTTCCATTATAGAGTGAATGTTTGAGGTGTATAGAAGGCATTTATTTCATTTTTAGAAATTTTAATTTTTCACATTTTTCCATGAAAAGTGCCAATACCCCTCCCTTTGGGTTCTAGGTGAAATTCTCACTCGACACAAATCAAACAAAAATGTTTCCATGGTGTGTACTGTTGTTCATTTTCTTCAAATAAACAAAATAAAACCCAGAAATAATCATTAAAGACAGGAAATGAGCATAAAAGATGCCTCAGCGCAAGTGTTAATATTAGTAAAAGAGCCCAAATTTCAAAAAATATAGCGAAAAACAACAATCTTCCATTATAGAGTGAATGTTTGAGGTGTATAGAAGGCATTTATTTCATTTTTAGAAATTTTAATTTTTCACATTTTTCCATGAAAAGTGCCCTTTGGGTTCTAGGTGAAATTCTCAGTCGACACATATCAAACAAAAATGTTTCCATGGTGTGTATTGTTGTTCATTTTCATCAAATAACCAAAATAAAACCCAGAATAAATCATTAAAGACAAGAAATGAGCATAAAAGATGCCTCAGCGCAAGTGTTAATGTTAGTAAAAGAGCCAAAATTTTAAAAAAATACTGCGAAAAACAACAATCTTCCATTATAGAATGAATGTTTGAGGTGTATAGAAGGCATTTATTTCATTTTTAGAAATTTTAATTTTTCACATTTTTCCATGAAAAGTGCCAATACCCCCCCCTTTGGGTTCTACACGAAAATCACACTCTACACAAATCAAACAAAAATGTTTCCATGGTGTGTATTGTTGTTCAATTTCATCAAATAAACAAAAGAAAACCCAGAATATATCATTAAAGACAAGAAATGAGCTTAAAAGATGCCTCAGCGCAAGTGTTAATTTTTATAAAAGAGCCCAAATTTCTAAAAATATTGCGAAAAACAACAATCTTCCATTTTAGAGTGAATGTTTGAGGTGTATAGAAGGCATTTATTTCATTTTTAGAAATTTTAATTTTTCACATTTTTCCATGAAAAGTGCCAATACCCCCCCTTGGGTTCTATGTGAAATTCTCACTCGACACAAATCAAACAAAAATGTTTCCATGGTGTGTATTGTTGTTCATTTCCATCAAATAAACAAAATAAAACCCAGAATAAATCATTAAAGACAAGAAATGAGCATAAAAGATGCCTCAGCGCCAGTGTTAATGTTTGTAAAAGAGCCCAAATTTCAAAAAATATTGCGAAAAACAACAATCTTCCATTTTAGAGTGAATGTTTGAGGTGTATAGAAGGCATTTATTTCATTTTTAGAAATTTTAATTTTTCACATTTTTCCATGAAAAGTGCCAATACCCCCCCCTTTGGGTTCTAGGTGAAAATCTCACTCGACACAAATCAAACAAAAATGTTTCCATGGTGTGTACTGTTGTTCATTTTCATCAAATAAAAAAATAAAACCATGAAATAATCATTAAAGACAAGAAATGAGCATAAAAGATGCCTCAGCGCAAGTGTTTATATTAGTAAAAGAGCCCAAATTTCAAAAAATATTGCGAAAAACCACAATCTTCCATTATAGAGTGAATGTTTGAGGTGTATAGAAGGCATTTATTTCATTTTTAGAAATTTTAATTTTTCACATTTTTCCATGAAAAGTGGCCTTTGGGTTCTAGGTGAAATTCTCAGTCGACACATATCAAACAAAAATGTTTCCATGGTGTGTATTGTTGTTCATTTTCATCAAATAAACAAAATAAAACCCAGAATAAATCATTAAAGACAAGAAATGAGCAAAAAAGATGTCTCAGCGCAAGTGTTAATGTTAGTAAAAGAGCCAAAATTTCAAAAAATATTGCGAAAAACAACAATCTTCCATTATAGAGTGAATGTTTGAGGTTATAGAAGGCATTTATTTCATTTTTAGAAATTTAAATTTTTCACATTTTTCCATGAAAAGTGCCAATACCCCAACCTTTGGGTTCTAGGTGAAAATCTCACTCGACACAAATCAAACAAAAATGTTTCCATGGTGTGTATTGTTGTTCATTTTCATCAAATAAACAAAATAAAACCCAGATTTAATCATTAAAAACAGGAAATGAGCATAAAAGATGACTCAGCGCAAGCGTTAATGTTAGTAAAAGAGCCCAAATTTCAAAAAATATTGCGAAAAACAACAATCTTCCATTATAGAGTGAATGTTTGAGGTGTATAGAAGGCATTTATTTCATTTTTAGAAATTTTAATTTTTTACATTTTTCCATGAAAAGTGCCAAGAACCCTTTTGGGTTCTAGGTGAAATTCTCACTCGACACAAAACAAACAAAAATGTTTCCATGGTGTGTATTGTTGTTCATTTTCATCAAATAAACAAAATAAAACCCAGAATAAATCATTAAAGACAAGAAATGAGCATAAAAGATGCCTCAGCGCAAGTGGTAATGTTAGTAAAAGAGCCCAAATTTAAAAAAATATTGCGAAAAACAACAATCTTCCATTATAGAGTGAATGTTTGAGGTGTATAGAAGGCATTTATTTCATTTTTCGAAATTTTAATTTTTCACATTTTTCCATGAAAAGTGCCAATACCCCCCCTTTTGGTTCTAGGTGAAATTCTCACTCGACACATTTCAAACAAAAATGTTTCCATGGTGTGTATTGTTGTTCATTTTCTTCAAATAAACAAAATAAAACCCAGAGTTAATCATTAAAGACAGGAAATGAGCATAAAAGATGCCTCAGTACAAGTGTTAATGTTAGTAAAAGAGCCCAAATTTCAAAAAATATTGCGAAAAACAACAATCTTCCATTATAGAGTGAATGTTTGAGGTGTATAGAAGGCATTTATTTCATTTTTTGAAATTTTAATATTTCTCATTTTTCCATGAAAAGTGCCAATACCCCCCCCTTTGGGTTTTAGGTGAAATTCTCACTCGACACAAATCAAACAAAAATGTTTCCATGGTGTGTATTGTTGTTCATTTCCATCAAAAAAACAAAATAAAACCCAGAATAAATCATTAAAGACAAGAAATGAGCATAAAAGATGCCTCAGCGCCAGTGTTAATGTTTGTAAAAGAGCCCAAATTTCAAAAAATATTGCGAAAAACAACAATCTTCCATTATAGAGTGAATGTTTGAGGTGTATAGAAGGCATTTATTTCATTTTTAGAAATTTTAATTTTTCACATTTTTCCATGAAAAGTGCCAAGAACCCTTTTGGGTTCTAGGTGAAATTCTCACTCGACACAAAACAAACAAAAATGTTTCCATGGTGTGTATTGTTGTTCATTTCCATCAAATAAACAAAATAAAACCCAGAATAAATCATTAAAGACAAGAAATGAGCATAAAAGATGCCTCAGCGCCAGTGTTAATGTTTGTAAAAGAGCCCAAATTTCAAAAAATATTGCGAAAAACAACAATCTTCCATTATAGAGTGAATGATTGAGGTGTATAGAAGGCATTTATTTCATTTTTAGAAATTTTAATTTTTCACATTTTTCCATGAAAAGTGCCAATACCCCTCCCTTTGGGTTCTAGGTGAAAATCTCACTCGACACAAATCAAACAAAAATGTTTCCATGGCGTGTATTGTTGTTCATTTTCATCAAAAAAACAAAATAAAACCCAGAATAAATCATTAAAAAAAGGAAATGAGCATAAAAGATGCCTCAGCGCAAGTGTTAATGTTAGTAAAAGAGCCCACATTTCAAAAAATATTGCGAAAAACAACAATCTTCCATTATAGAGTGAATGTTTGAGGTGTATAGAAGGCATTTATTTCATTTTTAGAAATTTTAATTTTTCACATTTTTCCATGAAAAGTGCCAATACCCCTCCCTTTGGGTTCTAGGTGAAAATCTCACTCGACACAAATCAAACAAAAATGTTTCCATGGTGTGTACTGTTGTTCATTTTCATCAAATAAACAAAATAAAACCATGAAATAATCATTTAAGACAAGAAATGAGCATAAAAGATGCCTCAGCGCAAGTGTTTATATTAGTAAAAGAGCCCAAATTTCAAAAAATATTGCGAAAAACCACAATCTTCCATTATAGAGTGAATGTTTGAGGTGTATAGAAGGCATTTATTTCATTTTTAGAAATTTTAATTTTTCACATTGTTCCATGAAAAGTGCCAATACCCCCCCCTTTGGGTTCTACACGAAAATCACACTCTACACAAATCAAACAAAAATGTTTCCATGGTGTGTCTTGTTGTTCATTTTCATCAAATAAACAAAATACAACCCAGAATATATCATTAAAGACAAGAAATGAGCATAAAAGATGCCTCAGCGCAAGTGTTAATGTTAGTAAAAAAGCCCAAATTTCTAAAAATATTGCGAAAAACAACAATCTTCCATTATAGAGTGAATGTTTGAGGTGTATAGAAGGCATTTATTTCATTTTTAGAAATTTTAATTTTTCACATTTTTCCATGAAAAGTGCCAAGAACCCTTTTGGGTTCTAGGTGAAATTCTCACTCGACACAAAACAAACAAAAATGTTTCCATGGTGTGTATTGTTGTTCATTTTCATCAAATAAACAAAATAAAACCCAGAATAAATCATTAAAGACAAGAAATGAGCAAAAAAGATGCCTCAGCGCAAGTGGTAATGTTAGTAAAAGAGCCCAAATTTCAAAAAATATTGCGAAAAACAACAATCTTCCATTATAGAGTGAATGATTGAGGTGTATAGAAGGCATTTATTTCATTTTTAGAAATTTTAATTTTTCACATTTTTCCATGAAAAGTGCCAATACCCCTCCCTTTGGGTTCTAGGTGAAATTCTCACTCGACACAAATCAAACAAAAATGTTTCCATGGCGTGTATTGTTGTTCATTTTCATCAAAAAAACAAAATAAAACCCAGAATAAATCATTAAAAAAAGGAAATGAGCATAAAAGATGCCTCAGCGCAAGTGTTAATGTTAGTAAAAGAGCCCACATTTCAAAAAATATTGCGAAAAACAACAATCTTCCATTATAGAGTGAATGTTTGAGGTGTATAGAAGGCATTTATTTCATTTTTAGAAATTTTAATTTTTCACATTTTTCCATGAAAAGTGCCAATACCCCTCCCTTTGGGTTCTAGGTGAAAATCTCACTCGACACAAATCAAACAAAAATGTTTCCATGGTGTGTACTGTTGTTCATTTTCATCAAATAAACAAAATAAAACCATGAAATAATCATTTAAGACAAGAAATGAGCATAAAAGATGCCTCAGCGCAAGTGTTTATATTAGTAAAAGAGCCCAAATTTCAAAAAATATTGCGAAAAACCACAATCTTCCATTATAGAGTGAATGTTTGAGGTGTATAGAAGGCATTTATTTCATTTTTAGAAATTTTTATTTTTCACATTTTTCCATGAAAAGTGGCCTTTGGGTTCTAGGTGAAATTCTCAGTCGACACATATCAAACAAAAATGTTTCCATGGTGTGTATTGTTGTTCATTTTCATCAAATAAACAAAATAAAACCCAGAATAAATCATTAAAGACAAGAAATGAGCAAAAAAGATGTCTCAGCGCAAGTGTTAATGTTAGTAAAAGAGCCAAAATTTCAAAAAATATTGCGAAAAACAACAATCTTCCATTATAGAGTGAATGTTTGAGGTTATAGAAGGCATTTATTTCATTTTTAGAAATTTAAATTTTTCACATTTTTCCATGAAAAGTGCCAATACCCCAACCTTTGGGTTCTAGGTGAAATTCTCACTCGACACATTTCAAACAAAAATGTTTCCATGGTGTGTATTGTTGTTCATTTTCTTCAAATAAACAAAATAAAACCCAGAGTTAATCATTAAAGACAGGAAATGAGCATAAAAGATGCCTCAGCACAAGTGTTAATGTTAGTAAAAGAGCCCAAATTTCAAAAAATATTGCGAAAAACAACAATCTTCCATTATAGAGTGAATGTTTGAGGTGTATAGAAGGCATTTATTTCATTTTTAGAAATTTTAATTTTTTACATTTTTCCATGAAAAGTGCCAAGAACCCTTTTGGGTTCTAGGTGAATTTCTCACTCGACACAAAACAAACAAAAATGTTTCCATGGTGTGTATTGTTGTTCATTTTCATCAAATAAACAAAATAAAACCCAGAATAAATCATTAAAGACAAGAAATGAGCATAAAAGATGCCTCAGCGCAAGTGGTAATGTTAGTGAAAGAGCCCAAATTTAAAAAAATATTGCGAAAAACAACAATCTTCCATTATAGAGTGAATGTTTGAGGTGTATAGAAGGCATTTATTTCATTTTTTGAAATTTTAATATTTCTCATTTTTCCATGAAAAGTGCCAATACCCCCCCTTTGGGTTTTAGGTGAAATTCTCACTCGACACAAATCAAACAAAAATGTTTCCATGGTGTGTATTGTTGTTCATTTTAATCAAATAAACAAAATAAAACCCAGAATAAATCATTAAAGACAAGAAATGAGCATAAAAGATACCTCAGCGCAAGTGTTAATGTTAGTAAAAGTGCCCAAATTTCTAAAAATATTGCGAAAAACAACACTCTTCCATTAAAGAGTGAATGTTTGAGGTGTATAGAAGGCATTTATTTCATTTTTAGAAATTTTAATTTTTCACATTTTTCCATGAAAAGTGCCAAGAACCCTTTTGGGTTCTAGGTGAAATTTCAACTCGACACAAAACAAACAAAAATGTTTCCATGGTGTGTATTGTTGTTCATTTTCATCAAATAAACAAAATAAAACCCAGAATAAATCATTAAAGACAAGAAATGAGCATAAAAGATGCCTCAGCGCAAGTGGTAATGTTAGTAAGAGCCCAAATTTCAAAAAATATTGCGAAAAACAACAATCTTCCATTATAGAGTGAATGTTTGAGGTGTATAGAAGGCATTTATTTCATTTTTAGAAATTTTAATTTTTCTCATTTTTCCATGAAAAGTGCCAATACCCCCCCCTTTGGGTTCTACACGAAAATCACACTCGACACAAATCAAACAAAAATGTTTCCATGGTGTGTCTTGTTGTTCATTTTCATCAAATAAACAAAATAAAACCCAGAATAAATCATTATAGACAAGAAATGAGCATAAAAGATGCCTCAGCGCAAGTGTTAATGTTAGTAAAAGAGCCCAAATTTCTAAAAATATTGCGAAAAACAACAATCTTCCATTATAGAGTGAATGTTTGAGGTGTATAGAAGGCATTTATTTCATTTTTAGATATTTTAATTTTTCACATTTTTCAATGAAAAGTGCCAATACCCCTCCCTTTGGGTTCTAGGTGAAAATCTCACTCGACACAAATCAAACAAAAATGTTTCCATGGTGTGTACTGTTGTTCATTTTCATCAAATAAACAAAATAAAACCATGAAGTAATCATTAAAGACAAGAAATGAGCATAAAAGATACCTCAGCGCAAGTGTTAATATTAGAAAAAGAGCCAAAATTTCAAAAAATATTGCGAAAAATACAAATCTTCCATTATAGAGTGAATGTTTGAGGTGTATAGAAGGCATTTATTTCATTTTTAGAAATTTTAATTTTTCACATTTTTCCATGAAAAGTGCCCTTTGGGTTCTAGGTGAAATTCTCAGTCGACACATATCAAACAAAAATGTTTCCATGGTGTGTATTGTTGTTCATTTTCATCAAATAAACAAAATAAAACCCAGAATAAATCATTAAAGACAAGAAATGAGCATAAAAGATGCCTCAGCGCAAGTTTTAATGTTAGTAAAAGAGCCAAAATTTTAAAAAAATACTGCGAAAAACAACAATCTTCCATTATAGAGTGAATGTTTGAGGTGTATAGAAGGCATTTATTTCATTTTTAGAAATTTTAATTTTTCACATTTTTCCATGAAAAGTGCCAATACCCCCCCTTTGGGTTCTAGGTGAAATTCTCACTCGACACAAATCAAACAAAAATGTTTCCATGGTGTGTACTGTTGTTCATTTTCTTCAAATAAACAAAATAAAACCCAGAAATAATCATTAAAGACAGGAAATGAGCATAAAAGATGCCTCAGCGCAAGTGTTAATATTAGTAAAAGAGCCCAAATTTCAAAAAATATAGCGAAAAACAACAATCTTCCATTATAGAGTGAATGTTTGAGGTGTATAGAAGGCATTTATTTCATTTTTAGAAATTTTAATTTTTCACATTTTTCCATGAAAAGTGCCCTTTGGGTTCTAGGTGAAATTCTCAGTCGACACATATCAAACAAAAATGTTTCCATGGTGTGTATTGTTGTTCATTTTCATCAAATAACCAAAATAAAACCCAGAATAAATCATTAAAGACAAGAAATGAGCATAAAAGATGCCTCAGCGCAAGTGTTAATGTTAGTAAAAGAGCCAAAATTTTAAAAAAATACTGCGAAAAACAACAATCTTCCATTATAGAATGAATGTTTGAGGTGTATAGAAGGCATTTATTTCATTTTTAGAAATTTTAATTTTTCACATTTTTCCATGAAAAGTGCCAATACCCCTCCCTTTGGGTTCTAGGTGAAAATCTCACTCGACAAAAATCAAACAAAAATGTTTCCATGGTGTGTATTGTTGTTCAATTTCATCAAATAAACAAAAGAAAACCCAGAATATATCATTAAAGACAAGAAATGAGCTTAAAAGATGCCTCAGCGCAAGTGTTAATTTTTATAAAAGAGCCCAAATTTCTAAAAATATTGCGAAAAACAACAATCTTCCATTTTAGAGTGAATGTTTGAGGTGTATAGAAGGCATTTATTTCATTTTTAGAAATTTTAATTTTTCACATTTTTCCATGAAAAGTGCCAATACCCCCCCTTGGGTTCTATGTGAAATTCTCACTCGACACAAATCAAACAAAAATGTTTCCATGGTGTGTATTGTTGTTCATTTCCATCAAATAAACAAAATAAAACCCAGAATAAATCATTAAAGACAAGAAATGAGCATAAAAGATGCCTCAGCGCCAGTGTTAATGTTTGTAAAAGAGCCCAAATTTCAAAAAATATTGCGAAAAACAACAATCTTCCATTTTAGAGTGAATGTTTGAGGTGTATAGAAGGCATTTATTTCATTTTTAGAAATTTTAATTTTTCACATTTTTCCATGAAAAGTGCCAATACCCCCCCCTTTGGGTTCTAGGTGAAAATCTCACTCGACACAAATCAAACAAAAATGTTTCCATGGTGTGTACTGTTGTTCATTTTCATCAAATAAAAAAATAAAACCATGAAATAATCATTAAAGACAAGAAATGAGCATAAAAGATGCCTCAGCGCAAGTGTTTATATTAGTAAAAGAGCCCAAATTTCAAAAAATATTGCGAAAAACCACAATCTTCCATTATAGAGTGAATGTTTGAGGTGTATAGAAGGCATTTATTTCATTTTTAGAAATTTTAATTTTTCACATTTTTCCATGAAAAGTGGCCTTTGGGTTCTAGGTGAAATTCTCAGTCGACACATATCAAACAAAAATGTTTCCATGGTGTGTATTGTTGTTCATTTTCATCAAATAAACAAAATAAAACCCAGAATAAATCATTAAAGACAAGAAATGAGCAAAAAAGATGTCTCAGCGCAAGTGTTAATGTTAGTAAAAGAGCCAAAATTTCAAAAAATATTGCGAAAAACAACAATCTTCCATTATAGAGTGAATGTTTGAGGTTATAGAAGGCATTTATTTCATTTTTAGAAATTTAAATTTTTCACATTTTTCCATGAAAAGTGCCAATACCCCAACCTTTGGGTTCTAGGTGAAAATCTCACTCGACACAAATCAAACAAAAATGTTTCCATGGTGTGTATTGTTGTTCATTTTCATCAAATAAACAAAATAAAACCCAGATTTAATCATTAAAAACAGGAAATGAGCATAAAAGATGACTCAGCGCAAGCGTTAATGTTAGTAAAAGAGCCCAAATTTCAAAAAATATTGCGAAAAACAACAATCTTCCATTATAGAGTGAATGTTTGAGGTGTATAGAAGGCATTTATTTCATTTTTAGAAATTTTAATTTTTTACATTTTTCCATGAAAAGTGCCAAGAACCCTTTTGGGTTCTAGGTGAAATTCTCACTCGACACAAAACAAACAAAAATGTTTCCATGGTGTGTATTGTTGTTCATTTTCATCAAATAAACAAAATAAAACCCAGAATAAATCATTAAAGACAAGTAATGAGCATAAAAGATGCCTCAGCGCAAGTGGTAATGTTAGTAAAAGAGCCCAAATTTAAAAAAATATTGCGAAAAACAACAATCTTCCATTATAGAGTGAATGTTTGAGGTGTATAGAAGGCATTTATTTCATTTTTAGAAATTTTAATTTTTCACATTTTTCCATGAAAAGTGCCAATACCCCCCCTTTGGGTTCTAGGTGAAATTCTCAGTTGACACAAATCAAACAACAATGTTTCCATGGTGTGTATTGTTGTTCATTTTCATCAAATAAACAAAATAAAACCCAGAATAAATCATTAAAGACAGGAAATGATCATAAAAGATGCCTCAGCGCAAGTGTTAATGTTAGTAAAAGAGCCCAAATTTCAAAAAATATTGCGAAAAACAACAATCTTCCATTATAGAGTGAATGTTTGAGGTGTATAGAAGGCATTTATTTCATTTTTTGAAATTTTAATATTTCTCATTTTTCCATGAAAAGTGCCAATACCCCCCCCTTTGGGTTTTAGGTGAAATTCTCACTCGACACAAATCAAACAAAAATGTTTCCATGGTGTGTATTGTTGTTCATTTCCATCAAAAAAACAAAATAAAACCCAGAATAAATCATTAAAGACAAGAAATGAGCATAAAAGATGCCTCAGCGCCAGTGTTAATGTTTGTAAAAGAGCCCAAATTTCAAAAAATATTGCGAAAAACAACAATCTTCCATTATAGAGTGAATGTTTGAGGTGTATAGAAGGCATTTATTTCATTTTTAGAAATTTTAATTTTTCACATTTTTCCATGAAAAGTGCCAAGAACCCTTTTGGGTTCTAGGTGAAATTCTCACTCGACACAAAACAAACAAAAATGTTTCCATGGTGTGTATTGTTGTTCATTTTCATCAAATAAACAAAATAAAACCCAGAATAAATCATTAAAGACAAGAAATGAGCATAAAAGATGCCTCAGCGCAAGTGGTAATGTTAGTAAGAGCCCAAATTTCAAAAAATATTGCGAAAAACAACAATCTTCCATTATAGAGTGAATGTTTGAGGTGTATAGAAGGCATTTATTTCATTTTTAGAAATTTTAATTTTTCTCATTTTTCCATGAAAAGTGCCAATACCCCCCCTTTGGGTTCTACACGAAAATCACACTCGACACAAATCAAACAAAAATGTTTCCATGGTGTGTCTTGTTGTTCATTTTCATCAAATAAACAAAATAAAACCCAGAATAAATCATTAAAGACAAGAAATGAGCATAAAAGATGCCTCAGCGCAAGTGTTAATGTTAGTAAAAGAGCCCAAATTTCTAAAAATATTGCGAAAAACAACAATCTTCCATTATAGAGTGAATGTTTGAGGTGTATAGAAGGCATTTTTTTCATTTTTAGAAATTTTAATTTTTCACATTTTTCAATGAAAAGTGCCAATACCCCTCCCTTTGGGTTCTAGGTGAAAATCTCACTCGACACAAATCAAACAAAAATGTTTCCATGGTGTGTACTGTTGTTCATTTTCATCAAATAAACAAAATAAAACCATGAAATAATCATTAAAGACAAGAAATGAGCATAAAAGATACCTCAGCGCAAGTGTTAATATTAGAAAAAGAGCCAAAATTTCAAAAAATATTGCGAAAAATACAAATCTTCCATTATAGAGTGAATGTTTGAGGTGTATAGAAGGCATTTATTTCATTTTTAGAAATTTTAATTTTTCACATTTTTCCATGAAAAGTGCCCTTTGGGTTCTAGGTGAAATTCTCAGTCGACACATATCAAACAAAAATGTTTCCATGGTGTGTATTGTTGTTCATTTTCATCAAATAAACAAAATAAAACCCAGAATAAATCATTAAAGACAAGAAATGAGCATAAAAGATGCCTCAGCGCAAGTGTTAATGTTAGTAAAAGAGCCAAAATTTTAAAAAAATACTGCGAAAAACAACAATCTTCCATTATAGAGTGAATGTTTGAGGTGTATAGAAGGCATTTATTTCATTTTTAGAAATTTTAATTTTTCACATTTTTCCATGTAAAGTGCCAATACCCCCCCCCTTTGGGTTCTAGGTGAAATTCTCACTCGACACAAATCAAACAAAAATGTTTCCATGGTGTGTACTGTTGTTCATTTTCTTCAAATAAACAAAATAAAACCCAGAGTTAATCATTAAAGACAGGAAATGAGCATAAAAGATGCCTCAGCGCAAGTGTTAATATTAGTAAAAGAGCCCAAATTTCAAAAAATATAGCGAAAAACAACAATCTTCCATTATAGAGTGAATGTTTGAGGTGTATAGAAGGCATTTATTTCATTTTTAGAAATTTTAATTTTTCACATTTTTCCATGAAAAGTGCCCTTTGGGTTCTAGGTGAAATTCTCAGTCGACACATATCAAACAAAAATGTTTCCATGGTGTGTATTGTTGTTCATTTTCATCAAATAATCAAAATAAAACCCAGAATAAATCATTAAAGACAAGAAATGAGCATAAAAGATGCCTCAGCGCAAGTGTTAATGTTAGTAAAAGAGCCAAAATTTTAAAAAAATACTGCGAAAAACAACAATCTTCCATTATAGAATGAATGTTTGAGGTGTATAGAAGGCATTTATTTCATTTTTAGAAATTTTAATTTTTCTCATTTTTCCATGAAAAGTGCCAATACCCCCCCTTGGGTTCTATGTGAAATTCTCACTCGACACAAATCAAACAAAAATGTTTCCATGGTGTGTATTGTTGTTCATTTCCATCAAATAAACAAAATAAAACCCAGAATAAATCATTAAAGACAAGAAATGAGCATAAAAGATGCCTCAGCGCAAGTGTTAATGTTAGTAAAAGAGCCCAAATTTCTCAAAATATTGCGGAAAACAACAATCTTCCATTATAGAGTGAATGTTTGAGGTGTATAGAAGGCATTTATTTCATTTTTAGAAATTTTAATTTTTCACCTTTTTCCATGAAAAGTGCCAATACCCCCCCCTTTGGGTTCTACACGAAAATCACCCTCGACACAAATCAAACAAAAATGTTTCCAAGGTGCGTATTGTTGTTCATTTTCATCAAATAAACAAAATAAAACCCAGAGTTAATCATTAAAGACAAGAAATGAGCATAAAAGATGCCTCAGCGCAAGTGTTAATGTTAGTAAAAGAGCCCAAATTTCAAAAAATATTGCGAAAAACAACAATCTTCCATTATAGAGTGAATGTTTGAGGTGTATAGAAGGCATTTATTTCATTTTTAGAAATTTTAATTTTTCACATTTTTCCATGAAAAGTGCCAATACCCTTTGGGTTCTAGGTGAAAATCTCACTCGACACAAATCAAACAAAAATGTTTCCATGGTGTTTATTGTTGTTCATTTTCATCAAATAAACAAAATAAAACCCAGAGTTAATCATTAAAGACAAGAAATGAGCATAAAAGATGCCTCAGCGCTTAGTAAAAGAGCCCAAATTTCAAAAAATATTGCAAAAAACAACAATCTTCCATTATAGAGTGAATGTTTGAGGTGTATAGAAGGCATTTATTTCATTTTTAAAAATTTTAATTTTTAACATTTTGCCATGAAAAGGGCCAATACCCCAACCTTTGGGTTCTAGGTGAAAATCTCACTCGACACAAATCAAACAAAAATGTTTCCATGGTGTGTATTGTTGCTCATTTTCATCAAATAAACAAAATAAAACCCAGAGTTAATCATTAAAGACAGGAAATGAGCATAAAAGATGACTCAGCGCAAGCGTTAATGTTAGTAAAAGAGCCCAAATTTCAAAAAATATTGCGAAAAACAACAATCTTCCATTATAGAGTGAATGTTTGAGGTGTATAGAAGGCATTTATTTCATTTTTAGAAATTTTAATTTTTCACATTTTTCCATGAAAAGGGCCTATACCCCCCCTTTGGGTTCTAGGTGAAATTCTCACTCGACACAAATCAAACAAAAATGTTTCCATGGTGTGTATTGTTGTTCATTTTCATCAAATAAACAAAATAAAACCCAGAATAAATCATTAAAGACAAGCAATGAGCATAAAAGATGCCTCAGCGCAAGTGGTAATGTTAGTAAAAGAGCCCAAATTTCAAAAAATATTGCGAAAAACAACAATCTTCCATTATAGAGTGAATGTTTGAGGTGTATAGAAGGCATTTATTTCATTTTTAGAAATTTTAATTTTTCACATTTTTCCATGAAAAGTGCCAATACCCCCCCTTTTGGTTCTAGGTGAAATTCTCACTCGACACATATCAAACAAAAATGTTTCCATGGTGTGTATTCTTGTTCATTTTCTTCAAATAAACAAAATAAAACCCAGAGTTAATCTTTAAAGACAGGAAATGAGCATAAAAGATGCCTCAGCGCAAGTGTTAATGTTAGTAAAAGAGCCCAAATTTCAAAAAATATTGCGAAAAACAACAATCTTCCATTATAGAGTGAATGTTTGAGGTGTATAGAAGGCATTTATTTCATTTTTAGAAATTTTAATTTTTCACATTTTTCCATGAAAAGTGCCAATATCCCCCTTTGGGTTTTAGGTGAAATTCTCAGTCGACACAAATCAAAAAAAAATGTTTCCATGGTGTGTATTGTTGTTCATTTTCATCAAATAAACAAAATAAAACATAGAATAAATCATTAAAGACAAGAAATGAGCATAAAAGATACCTCAGCGCAAGTGTTAATGTTAGTAAAAGTGCCCAAATTTCTAAAAATATTGCGAAAAACAACAATCTTCCATTATAGAGTGAATGTTTGAGGTGTATAGAAGGCATTTATTTCATTTTTAGAAATTTTAATTTTTCACATTTTTCCATGAAAAGCGCCAAGAACCCTCTTGGGTTCTAGGTGAAATTCTCACTTGACACAAAACAAACAAAAATGTTTCCATGGTGTGTATTGTTGTTCATTTTCATCAAATAAACAAAATAAAAGCCAGAATAAATCATTAAAGACAAGAAATGAGCATAAAAGATGCCTCAGCGAAAGTGGTAATTTTAGTAAAAGAGCCCAAATTTCAAAAAATATTGCGAAAAACAACAATCTTCCATTATAGAGTGAATGTTTGAGGTGTATAGAAGGCATTTATTTCATTTTTAGAAATTTTAATTTTTCACATTTTTCCATGAAAAGTGCCAATACCCCCCCCTTTGGGTTCTACACGAAAATCACACTCGACACATATTAAACAAAAATGTTTCCATGGTGTATCTTGTTGTTCATTTTCATCAAATAAACAAAATAAAACCCAGAATAAATCATTAAAGACAAGAAATGAGGATAAAAGATGCCTCAGCGCAAGTGTTAATGTTAGTTAAAGAGCCCAAATTTCTAAAAATATTGCGAAAAACAACAATTTTCCATTATAGAGTGAATGTTTGAGGTGTATAGAAGGCATTTATTTCATTTTTAGAAATTTTAATTTTTCACATTTTTCCATGAAAAGTGCCCTTTGGGTTCTAGGTGGAATTCTCAGTCGACACATATCAAACAAAAATGTTTCCATGGTGTGTATTGTTGTTCATTTTCATCAAATAAACAAAATAAAACCCAGAATAAATCATTAAAGACAAGAAATGAGCATAAAAGATGCCTCAGCGAAAGTGTTAATGTTAGTAAAAGAGCCAAAATTTTAAAAAAATACTGCGAAAAACAACAATCTTCCATTATAGAGTGAATGTTTGAGGTGTATAGAAGGCATTTATTTCATTTTTAGAAATTTTAATTTTTCACATTTTTCCATGAAAAGTGCCAATACCCCCCCCTTTGGGTTCTAGGTGAAATTCTCACTCGACACAAATCAAACAAAAATGTTTCCATGGTGTGTACTGTTGTTCATTTTCTTCAAATAAACAAAATAAAACCCAGAAATAATCATTAAAGACAGGAAATGAGCATAAAAGATGCCTCAGCGCAAGTGTTAATATTAGTAAAAGAGCCCAAATTTCAAAAAATATAGCGAAAAACAACAATCTTCCATTATAGAGTGAATGTTTGAGGTGTATAGAAGGCATTTATTTCATTTTTAGAAATTTTAATTTTTCACATTTTTCCATGAAAAGTGCCCTTTGGGTTCTAGGTGAAATTCTCAGTCGACACATATCAAACAAAAATGTTTCCATGGTGTGTATTGTTGTTCATTTTCATCAAATAACCAAAATAAAACCCAGAATAAATCATTAAAGACAAGAAATGAGCATAAAAGATGCCTCAGCGCAAGTGTTAATGTTAGTAAAAGAGCCAAAATTTTAAAAAAATACTGCGAAAAACAACAATCTTCCATTATAGAATGAATGTTTGAGGTGTATAGAAGGCATTTATTTCATTTTTAGAAATTTTAATTTTTCACATTTTTCCATGAAAAGTGCCAATACCCCCCCCCTTTGGGTTCTAGGTGAAATTCTCACTCGACACAAATCAAACAAAAATGTTTCCATGGTGTGTATTGTTGTTCATTTCCATCAAATAAACAAAAAAAACCCAGAATAAATCATTAAAAACAAGAAATGAGCATAAAAGATGCCTCAGCGCAAGTGTTAATGTTAGTAAAAGAGCCCAAATTTCTCAAAATATTGCGAAAAACAACAATCTTCCATTATAGAGTGAATGTTTGAGGTGTATAGAAGGCATTTATTTCATTTTTAGAAATTTTAATTTTTCACATTTTTCCATGAAAAGTGCCAAAACCCCCCTTTTGGGTTCTAGGTGAAATTCTCACTCGACACAAATCAAACAAAAATGTTTCCATGGTGTGTATTGTTGTTCATTTCCATCAAATAAACAAAATAAAACCCAGAATAAATCATTAAAGACAAGAAATGAGCATAAAAGATGCCTCAGCGCAAGTGTTAATGTTAGTAAAAGAGCCCAAATTTCTCAAAATATTGCGGAAAACAACAATCTTCCATTATAGAGTGAATGTTTGAGGTGTATAGAAGGCATTTATTTCATTTTTAGAAATTTTAATTTTTCACATTCTTCCATGAAAAGTGCCAATACCCCCCCCTTGGGTTCTAGGTGAATTTCTCACTCGACACAAATCAAACAAAAATGTTTCCATGGTGTGTATTGTTGTTCATTTCCATCAAATAAACAAAATAAAACCCAGAATAAATCATTAAAGACAAGAAATGAGCATAAAAGATGCCTCAGCGCAGGTGTTAATGTTAGTAAAAGAGCCCAAATTTCTAAAAATATTGCGAAAAACAACAATCTTCCATTATAGAGTAAATGTTTGAGGTGTATAGAAGGCATTTATTTCATTTTTAGAAATTTTAATTTTTCACATTTTTCCATGAAAATAGCCAATACCCCCCCCTTGGGTTCTAGGTGAAATTCTTACTCGACACAAATCAAACAAAAATGTTTCCATGGTGTGTATTGTTGTTCATTTCCATCAAATAAACAAAATAAAACCCAGAATAATTCATTAAAAACAGGAAATGAGCATAAAAGATGCCTCAGCTCCAGTGTTAATGTTAGTAAAAGAGCCCAAATTTCTCAAAATATTGCGGAAAACAACAATCTTCCATTATAGAGTGAATGTTTGAGGTGTATAGAAGGCATTTATTTCATTTTTAGAAATTTTAATTTTTCACATTTTTCCATGAAAAGTGCCAATACCCCCCCTTGGGTTCTAGGTGAATTTCTCACTCGACACAAATCAAACAAAAATGTTTCCATGTTGTGTATTGTTGTTCATTTCCATCAAATAAACAAAATAAAACCCAGAATAAATCATTAAAGACAAGAAATGAGCATAAAAGATGCCTCAGCGCAAGTGTTAATGTTAGTAAAAGAGCCCAAATTTCTAAAAATATTGCGAAAAACAACAATCTTCCATTATAAAGTGAATGTTTGAGGTGTATAGAAGGCATTTATTTCATTTTTAGAAATTTTAATTTTTCACATTTTTCCATGAAAAGTGCCAATACCCCCCCCTTGGGTTCTAGGTGAAAATCTCACTCGACATAAATCTAACAAAAATGTTTCCATGGTGTGTATTGTGGTTTATTTCCATCAAATAAAAAAAATAAAACCCAGAATAAATCATTAAAGACAAGAAATGAGCATAAAAGATGCCTCAGCGCAAGTGTTAATGTTAGTAAAAGAGCCCAAATTTCTCAAAATATTGCGAAAAACAACAATCTTCCATTATAGAGTGAATGTTTGAGGTGTATAGAAGGCATTTATTTCATTTTTAGAAATTTTAATTTTTCTCATTTTTCCATGAAAAGTGCCAATACCCCCCCCTTTGGGTTCTAGGTGAAATTCTCACTTGACACAAAACAAACAACAATGTTTCAATGGTGTGTATTGTTGTTCATTTTCATCAAATAAACAAAATAAAACCGAGAGTTAATCATTAAAGACAAGAAATGAGCATAAAAGATGCCTCAGCGCAAGTGTTAATGTTAGTAAAAGAGCCAAAATTTTAAAAAAATACTGCGAAAAACAACAATCTTCCATTATAGAGTGAATGTTTGAGGTGTATAGAAGGCATTTATTTCATTTTTAGAAATTTTAATTTTTCACATTTCTCCATGAAAAGTGCCAATACCCCCCCCTTTGGGTTCTACACGAAAATCACACTCGACACAAATCAAACAAAAATGTTTCCATGGTGTGTCTTGTTGTTCATTTTCATCAAATAAACAAAATAAAACCCAGAATATATCATTAAAGACAAGAAATGAGCATAAAAGATGCCTCAGCGCAAGTGTTAATATTAGTAAAAGAGCCCAAATTTCTAAAAATATTGCGAAAAACAACAATCTTCCATTATAGAGTGAATGTTTGAGGTGTATAGAAGGCATTTATTTCATTTTTAGAAATTTTAATTTTTCACATTTTTCCATGAAAAGTGCCAATACCCCCCCCTTTGGGTTCTAGGTGAAATTCTCACTTGACACAAAACAAACAACAATGTTTCCATGGTGTGTATTGTTGTTCATTTTCATCAAATAAACAAAATAAAACCGAGAGTTAATCATTAAAGACAAGAAATGAGCATAAAAGATACCTCAGCGCAAGTGTTAATGTTAGTAAAAGAGCCAAAATTTTAAAAAAATACTGCGAAAAACAACAATCTTCCATTATAGAGTGAATGTTTGAGGTGTATAGAAGGCATTTATTTCATTTTTAGAAATTTTAATTTTTCACATTTCTCCATGAAAAGTGCCAATACCCCCCCCTTTGAGTTCTACACGAAAATCACACTCGACACAAATCAAACAAAAATGTTTCCATGGTGTGTCTTGTTGTTCATTTTCATCAAATAAACAAAATAAAACCCAGAATATATCATTAAAGACAAGAAATGAGCATAAAAGATGCCTCAGCGCAAGTGTTAATGTTAGTAAAAGAGCCCAAATTTCTAAAAATATTGCGAAAAACAACAATCTTCCATTATATAGTGAATGTGATAGGTGTATAGAAGGCATTTATTTCATTTTTAGAAATTTTAATTGTTCACATTTTTCCATGAAAAGTGCCAATACCCCCCCCTTTCGGTCCTTTGTGTAATTCTCTTTGACACAAATCAAACAAAAATGTTTCCATGGTGTGTATTGTTGTTCATTTTCATCAAATAAATAAAATAAAACCCGGAATAAATCATTAAAGACAAGAAATGAGCATAAAAGATGCCTCAGCGCAAGTGTTAATGTTAGTAAAAGAGCCCAAATTTCAAAAAATATTGCAAAAAAGAACAATCTTCAATTATAGAGTGAATGTTTGAGGTGTATAGAAGGCATTTATTTCATTTTTAGAAATTTTAATTTTTCACATTTTTCCATGAAAAGTGCCAATACCCCCCCCTTTGGGTTCTAGGTGAAATTCTCACTCGACACAAATCAAACAAAAATGTTTCCATGGCGTGTATTGTTGTTCATTTTCATCAAATAAACAAAATAAAACCCAGAATAAATCATTAAAAACAGGAAATGAGCATAAAAGATGCCTCAGCGCAAGTGTTAATGTTAGTAAAAGAGCCCAAATTTCAAAAAATATAGCGAAAAACAACAATCTTCCATTATAGAGTGAATGTTTGAGGTGTATAGAAGGCATTTATTTCATTTTTAGAAATTTTAATTTTTCACATTTTTCCATGAAAAGTGCCCTTTGGGTTCTAGGTGAAATTCTCAGTCGACACATATCAAACAAAAATGTTTCCATGGTGTGTATTGTTGTTCATTTTCATCAAATAACCAAAATAAAACCCAGAATAAATCATTAAAGACAAGAAATGAGCATAAAAGATGCCTCAGCGCAAGTGTTAATGTTAGTAAAAGAGCCAAAATTTTAAAAAAATACTGCGAAAAACAACAATCTTCCATTATAGAATGAATGTTTGAGGTGTATAGAAGGCATTTATTTCATTTTTAGAAATTTTAATTTTTCACATTTTTCCATGAAAAGTGCCAATACCCCCCCCCTTTGGGTTCTAGGTGAAATTCTCACTCGACACAAATCAAACAAAAATGTTTCCATGGTGTGTATTGTTGTTCATTTCCATCAAATAAACAAAAAAAACCCAGAATAAATCATTAAAAACAAGAAATGAGCATAAAAGATGCCTCAGCGCAAGTGTTAATGTTAGTAAAAGAGCCCAAATTTCTCAAAATATTGCGAAAAACAACAATCTTCCATTATAGAGTGAATGTTTGAGGTGTATAGAAGGCATTTATTTCATTTTTAGAAATTTTAATTTTTCACATTTTTCCATGAAAAGTGCCAAAACCCCCCTTTTGGGTTCTAGGTGAAATTCTCACTCGACACAAATCAAACAAAAATGTTTCCATGGTGTGTATTGTTGTTCATTTCCATCAAATAAACAAAATAAAACCCAGAATAAATCATTAAAGACAAGAAATGAGCATAAAAGATGCCTCAGCGCAAGTGTTAATGTTAGTAAAAGAGCCCAAATTTCTCAAAATATTGCGGAAAACAACAATCTTCCATTATAGAGTGAATGTTTGAGGTGTATAGAAGGCATTTATTTCATTTTTAGAAATTTTAATTTTTCACATTTTTCCATGAAAAGTGCCAATACCCCCCCTTGGGTTCTAGGTGAATTTCTCACTCGACACAAATCAAACAAAAATGTTTCCATGTTGTGTATTGTTGTTCATTTCCATCAAATAAACAAAATAAAACCCAGAATAAATCATTAAAGACAAGAAATGAGCATAAAAGATGCCTCAGCGCAAGTGTTAATGTTAGTAAAAGAGCCCAAATTTCTAAAAATATTGCGAAAAACAACAATCTTCCATTATAAAGTGAATGTTTGAGGTGTATAGAAGGCATTTATTTCATTTTTAGAAATTTTAATTTTTCACATTTTTCCATGAAAAGTGCCAATACCCCCCCCTTGGGTTCTAGGTGAAAATCTCACTCGACATAAATCTAACAAAAATGTTTCCATGGTGTGTATTGTGGTTTATTTCCATCAAATAAAAAAAATAAAACCCAGAATAAATCATTAAAGACAAGAAATGAGCATAAAAGATGCCTCAGCGCAAGTGTTAATGTTAGTAAAAGAGCCCAAATTTCTCAAAATATTGCGAAAAACAACAATCTTCCATTATAGAGTGAATGTTTGAGGTGTATAGAAGGCATTTATTTCATTTTTAGAAATTTTAATTTTTCTCATTTTTCCATGAAAAGTGCCAATACCCCCCCCTTTGGGTTCTAGGTGAAATTCTCACTTGACACAAAACAAACAACAATGTTTCAATGGTGTGTATTGTTGTTCATTTTCATCAAATAAACAAAATAAAACCGAGAGTTAATCATTAAAGACAAGAAATGAGCATAAAAGATGCCTCAGCGCAAGTGTTAATGTTAGTAAAAGAGCCAAAATTTTAAAAAAATACTGCGAAAAACAACAATCTTCCATTATAGAGTGAATGTTTGAGGTGTATAGAAGGCATTTATTTCATTTTTAGAAATTTTAATTTTTCACATTTCTCCATGAAAAGTGCCAATACCCCCCCCTTTGGGTTCTACACGAAAATCACACTCGACACAAATCAAACAAAAATGTTTCCATGGTGTGTCTTGTTGTTCATTTTCATCAAATAAACAAAATAAAACCCAGAATATATCATTAAAGACAAGAAATGAGCATAAAAGATGCCTCAGCGCAAGTGTTAATATTAGTAAAAGAGCCCAAATTTCTAAAAATATTGCGAAAAACAACAATCTTCCATTATAGAGTGAATGTTTGAGGTGTATAGAAGGCATTTATTTCATTTTTAGAAATTTTAATTTTTCACATTTTTCCATGAAAAGTGCCAATACCCCCCCCTTTGGGTTCTAGGTGAAATTCTCACTTGACACAAAACAAACAACAATGTTTCCATGGTGTGTATTGTTGTTCATTTTCATCAAATAAACAAAATAAAACCGAGAGTTAATCATTAAAGACAAGAAATGAGCATAAAAGATACCTCAGCGCAAGTGTTAATGTTAGTAAAAGAGCCAAAATTTTAAAAAAATACTGCGAAAAACAACAATCTTCCATTATAGAGTGAATGTTTGAGGTGTATAGAAGGCATTTATTTCATTTTTAGAAATTTTAATTTTTCACATTTCTCCATGAAAAGTGCCAATACCCCCCCCTTTGAGTTCTACACGAAAATCACACTCGACACAAATCAAACAAAAATGTTTCCATGGTGTGTCTTGTTGTTCATTTTCATCAAATAAACAAAATAAAACCCAGAATATATCATTAAAGACAAGAAATGAGCATAAAAGATGCCTCAGCGCAAGTGTTAATGTTAGTAAAAGAGCCCAAATTTCTAAAAATATTGCGAAAAACAACAATCTTCCATTATATAGTGAATGTGATAGGTGTATAGAAGGCATTTATTTCATTTTTAGAAATTTTAATTGTTCACATTTTTCCATGAAAAGTGCCAATACCCCCCCCTTTCGGTCCTTTGTGTAATTCTCTTTGACACAAATCAAACAAAAATGTTTCCATGGTGTGTATTGTTGTTCATTTTCATCAAATAAATAAAATAAAACCCGGAATAAATCATTAAAGACAAGAAATGAGCATAAAAGATGCCTCAGCGCAAGTGTTAATGTTAGTAAAAGAGCCCAAATTTCAAAAAATATTGCAAAAAAGAACAATCTTCAATTATAGAGTGAATGTTTGAGGTGTATAGAAGGCATTTATTTCATTTTTAGAAATTTTAATTTTTCACATTTTTCCATGAAAAGTGCCAATACCCCCCCCTTTGGGTTCTAGGTGAAATTCTCACTCGACACAAATCAAACAAAAATGTTTCCATGGCGTGTATTGTTGTTCATTTTCATCAAATAAACAAAATAAAACCCAGAATAAATCATTAAAAACAGGAAATGAGCATAAAAGATGCCTCAGCGCAAGTGTTAATGTTAGTAAAAGAGCCCAAATTTCAAAAAATATTGCGAAAAACAACAATCTTCCATTATAGAGTGAATGTTTGAAGTGTATAGAAGGCATTTATTTCATTTTTAGAAATTTTAATTTTTCACATTTTTCCATGAAAAGTGCCAATACCCCTCCCTTTGGGTTCTAGGTGAAAATCTCACTCGACACAAATCAAACAAAAATGTTTCCATGTTGTGTATTGTTGTTCATTTCCATCAAATAAACAAAAAAAACCCAGAATAAATCATTAAAGACAAGAAATGAGCATAAAAGATGCCTCAGCGCAAGTGTTAATATTAGTAAAAGAGCCCAAATTTCAAAAAATATTGCGAAAAACAACAATCTTCCATTATAGAGTGAATGTTTGAGGTGTATAGAAGGCATTTATTTCATTTTTAGAAATTTTAATTTTTCACATTTTTCCATGAAAAGTGCCAATACCCCCCCCTTTGGGTTCTAGGTGAAATTCTCACTCGACACAAATCAAACAAAAATGTTTCCATGTTGTGTATTGTTGTTCATTTCCATCAAATAAACAAAAAAAACCCAGAATAAATCATTAAAGACAAGAAATGAGCATAAAAGATGCCTCAGCGCAAGTGTTAATGTTAGTAAAAGAGCCCAAATTTCTAAAAATATTGCGAAAAACAACAATCTTCCATTAAAGAGTGAATGTTTGAGTTGTATAGAAGGCATTTATTTCATTTTTAGAAATTTTAATTTTTCACATTTTTCCATGAAAAGTGCCAATACCCCCCCTTGGGTTTTAGGTGAAATTCTCACTCGACACAAATCAAACAAAAATGTTTCCATGGTGTGTATTGTTGTTCATTTCCATCAAATAAACAAAATAAAACCCAGAATAAATCATTAAAGAGAAGAAATGAGCATAAAAGATGCCTCAGCGCAAGTGTTAATGTTAGTAAAAGAGCCCAAATTTCTCAAAATATTGCGGAAAACAACAATCTTCCATTATAGAGTGAATGTTTGAGGCGTATAGAAGGCATTTATTTCATTTTTAGAAATTTTAATTTTTCACATTTTTCCATGAAAAGTGCCAATACCCCACCCTTGGGTTCTAGGTGAATTTCTCACTCGACACAAATCAAACAAAAATGTTTCCATGGTGTGTATTGTTGTTCATTTCCATCAAATAAACAAAATAAAACCCAGAATAAATCATTAAAGACAAGAAATGAGCATAAAAGATGCCTCAGCGCAAGTGTTAATGTTAGTAAAAGAGCCCAAATTTCTAAAAATATTGCGAAAAACAACAATCTTCCATTATAGAGTGAATGTTTGAGGTGTATAGAAGGCATTTATTTCATTTTTAGAAATTTTAATTTTTCACATTTTTCCATGAAAAGTGCCAATACCCCCCCTTGGGTTCTAGGTGAAAATCTCACTCGACATAAATCTAACAAAAATGTTTCCATGGTGTGTATTGTTGTTCATTTCCATCAAATAAACAAAATAAAACCCAGAATAAATCATTAAAGACAAGAAATGAGCATAAAAGATGCCTCAGCGCAAGTGTTAATGTTAGTAAAAGAGCCCAAATTTCTCAAAATATTGTGAAAAACAACAATCTTCCATTATAGAGTGAATGTTTGAGGTGTATAGAAGGCATTTATTTCATTTTTAGAAATTTTAATTTTTAACATTTTTCCATGAAAAGTGCCAATTCCCCTTTTTAGGTTCTACATGAAAATCTCACTCGACACAAATCAAACAAAAATGTTTCCATGGTGTGTATTGTTGTTCATTTTCATCAAATAAACAAAATAAAACCCAGAATAAATCATTAAAGACAGGAAATGAGCATAAAAGATGCCTCAGCGCAAGTGTTAATGTTAGTAAAAGAGCCCAAATTTCAAAAAATATTGCGAAAAACAACAATCTTCCATTATAGAGTGAATGTTTGAGGTGTATAGAAGGCATTTATTTCATTTTTGGAAATTTTAATTTTTCACATTTCTCCATGAAAAGTTTCAATACCCCCACCTTTGGGTTCTAGGTGAAATTCTCACTCGACACAATTCAAACAAAAATGTTTCCATGGTGTGTATTGTTGTTCATTTTCATCAAATAAACAAAATAAAACCCAGAGTTAATCATTAAAGACAAGAAATGAGCATAATAGATGCCTCAGCGCAAGTGTTAATGTTAGTAAAAGAGCCCAAATTTCAAAAAAATATTGCGAAAAACAACAATCTTCCATTATAGAGTGAATGTTTGAGGTGTATAGAAGGCATTTATTTCATTTTTAGAAATTTTAATTTTTCTCATTTTTCCATGAAAAGTGCCAATACCCCCCCCCCTTTGGGCTCTAGGTGAAATTCTCACTCGGCACAAATCAAACAAAAATGTTTCCATGGTGTGTTTTGTTGTTCATTTTCATCAAATAAAAAAAATAAAACCCAGAATAAATCATTAAAGACCAGAAATGAGCATAAAAGATGCCTCAGCGCAAGTGTTATGTTATTAATAGAGCCCAAATTTCAAAAAATATTGCGAAAAACAACAATCTTCCATTAAAGAGTGAATGTTTGAGGTGTATACAAGGCATTTATTTCATTTTTAGAAATTTTAATTTTTCACATTTTTCCATGAAAAGTGCCAATACCCCCTCTTTGGGTTCTAGGTGAAAATCTCACTCGACACAAATCAAACAAAAACGTTTCCATGGTGTGTATTGTTGTTCATTTTCATCAAATAAACAAAATAAAACCCAGAGTTAATCATTAAAGACAAGAAATGAGCATAAAAGATGCCTCAGCGCTTAGTAAAAGAGCCCAAATTTCAAAAAATATTGCAAAAAACAACAATCTTCCATTATAGAGTGAATGTTTGAGGTGTATAGAAGGCATTTATTTCATTTTTAAAAATTTTAATTTTTAACATTTTGCCATGAAAAGGGCCAATACCCCAACCTTTGGGTTCTAGGTGAAAATCTCACTCGACACAAATCAAACAAAAATGTTTCCATGGTGTGTATTGTTGCTCATTTTCATCAAATAAACAAAATAAAACCCAGAGTTAATCATTAAAGACAGGAAATGAGCATAAAAGATGACTCAGCGCAAGCGTTAATGTTAGTAAAAGAGCCCAAATTTCAAAAAATATTGCGAAAAACAACAATCTTCCATTATAGAGTGAATGTTTGAGGTGTATAGAAGGCATTTATTTCATTTTTAGAAATTTTAATTTTTCACATTTTTCCATGAAAAGGGCCTATACCCCCCCTTTGGGTTCTAGGTGAAATTCTCACTCGACACAAATCAAACAAAAATGTTTCCATGGTGTGTATTGTTGTTCATTTTCATCAAATAAACAAAATAAAACCCAGAATAAATCATTAAAGACAAGCAATGAGCATAAAAGATGCCTCAGCGCAAGTGGTAATGTTAGTAAAAGAGCCCAAATTTCAAAAAATATTGCGAAAAACAACAATCTTCCATTATAGAGTGAATGTTTGAGGTGTATAGAAGGCATTTATTTCATTTTTAGAAATTTTAATTTTTCACATTTTTCCATGAAAAGTGCCAATACCCCCCCTTTTGGTTCTAGGTGAAATTCTCACTCGACACATATCAAACAAAAATGTTTCCATGGTGTGTATTCTTGTTCATTTTCTTCAAATAAACAAAATAAAACCCAGAGTTAATCTTTAAAGACAGGAAATGAGCATAAAAGATGCCTCAGCGCAAGTGTTAATGTTAGTAAAAGAGCCCAAATTTCAAAAAATATTGCGAAAAACAACAATCTTCCATTATAGAGTGAATGTTTGAGGTGTATAGAAGGCATTTATTTCATTTTTAGAAATTTTAATTTTTCACATTTTTCCATGAAAAGTGCCAATATCCCCCTTTGGGTTTTAGGTGAAATTCTCAGTCGACACAAATCAAAAAAAAATGTTTCCATGGTGTGTATTGTTGTTCATTTTCATCAAATAAACAAAATAAAACATAGAATAAATCATTAAAGACAAGAAATGAGCATAAAAGATACCTCAGCGCAAGTGTTAATGTTAGTAAAAGTGCCCAAATTTCTAAAAATATTGCGAAAAACAACAATCTTCCATTATAGAGTGAATGTTTGAGGTGTATAGAAGGCATTTATTTCATTTTTAGAAATTTTAATTTTTCACATTTTTCCATGAAAAGCGCCAAGAACCCTCTTGGGTTCTAGGTGAAATTCTCACTTGACACAAAACAAACAAAAATGTTTCCATGGTGTGTATTGTTGTTCATTTTCATCAAATAAACAAAATAAAAGCCAGAATAAATCATTAAAGACAAGAAATGAGCATAAAAGATGCCTCAGCGAAAGTGGTAATTTTAGTAAAAGAGCCCAAATTTCAAAAAATATTGCGAAAAACAACAATCTTCCATTATAGAGTGAATGTTTGAGGTGTATAGAAGGCATTTATTTCATTTTTAGAAATTTTAATTTTTCACATTTTTCCATGAAAAGTGCCAATACCCCCCCCTTTGGGTTCTACACGAAAATCACACTCGACACATATTAAACAAAAATGTTTCCATGGTGTATCTTGTTGTTCATTTTCATCAAATAAACAAAATAAAACCCAGAATAAATCATTAAAGACAAGAAATGAGGATAAAAGATGCCTCAGCGCAAGTGTTAATGTTAGTTAAAGAGCCCAAATTTCTAAAAATATTGCGAAAAACAACAATTTTCCATTATAGAGTGAATGTTTGAGGTGTATAGAAGGCATTTATTTCATTTTTAGAAATTTTAATTTTTCACATTTTTCCATGAAAAGTGCCCTTTGGGTTCTAGGTGAAATTCTCAGTCGACACATATCAAACAAAAATGTTTCCATGGTGTGTATTGTTGTTCATTTTCATCAAATAAACAAAATAAAACCCAGAATAAATCATTAAAGACAAGAAATGAGCATAAAAGATGCCTCAGCGAAAGTGTTAATGTTAGTAAAAGAGCCAAAATTTTAAAAAAATACTGCGAAAAACAACAATCTTCCATTATAGAGTGAATGTTTGAGGTGTATAGAAGGCATTTATTTCATTTTTAGAAATTTTAATTTTTCACATTTTTCCATGAAAAGTGCCAATACCCCCCCCTTTGGGTTCTAGGTGAAATTCTCACTCGACACAAATCAAACAAAAATGTTTCCATGGTGTGTACTGTTGTTCATTTTCTTCAAATAAACAAAATAAAACCCAGAAATAATCATTAAAGACAGGAAATGAGCATAAAAGATGCCTCAGCGCAAGTGTTAATATTAGTAAAAGAGCCCAAATTTCAAAAAATATAGCGAAAAACAACAATCTTCCATTATAGAGTGAATGTTTGAGGTGTATAGAAGGCATTTATTTCATTTTTAGAAATTTTAATTTTTCACATTTTTCCATGAAAAGTGCCCTTTGGGTTCTAGGTGAAATTCTCAGTCGACACATATCAAACAAAAATGTTTCCATGGTGTGTATTGTTGTTCATTTTCATCAAATAACCAAAATAAAACCCAGAATAAATCATTAAAGACAAGAAATGAGCATAAAAGATGCCTCAGCGCAAGTGTTAATGTTAGTAAAAGAGCCAAAATTTTAAAAAAATACTGCGAAAAACAACAATCTTCCATTATAGAATGAATGTTTGAGGTGTATAGAAGGCATTTATTTCATTTTTAGAAATTTTAATTTTTCACATTTTTCCATGAAAAGTGCCAATACCCCCCCCCTTTGGGTTCTAGGTGAAATTCTCACTCGACACAAATCAAACAAAAATGTTTCCATGGTGTGTATTGTTGTTCATTTCCATCAAATAAACAAAAAAAACCCAGAATAAATCATTAAAAACAAGAAATGAGCATAAAAGATGCCTCAGCGCAAGTGTTAATGTTAGTAAAAGAGCCCAAATTTCTCAAAATATTGCGAAAAACAACAATCTTCCATTATAGAGTGAATGTTTGAGGTGTATAGAAGGCATTTATTTCATTTTTAGAAATTTTAATTTTTCACATTTTTCCATGAAAAGTGCCAAAACCCCCCTTTTGGGTTCTAGGTGAAATTCTCACTCGACACAAATCAAACAAAAATGTTTCCATGGTGTGTATTGTTGTTCATTTCCATCAAATAAACAAAATAAAACCCAGAATAAATCATTAAAGACAAGAAATGAGCATAAAAGATGCCTCAGCGCAAGTGTTAATGTTAGTAAAAGAGCCCAAATTTCTCAAAATATTGCGGAAAACAACAATCTTCCATTATAGAGTGAATGTTTGAGGTGTATAGAAGGCATTTATTTCATTTTTAGAAATTTTAATTTTTCACATTCTTCCATGAAAAGTGCCAATACCCCCCCCTTGGGTTCTAGGTGAATTTCTCACTCGACACAAATCAAACAAAAATGTTTCCATGGTGTGTATTGTTGTTCATTTCCATCAAATAAACAAAATAAAACCCAGAATAAATCATTAAAGACAAGAAATGAGCATAAAAGATGCCTCAGCGCAGGTGTTAATGTTAGTAAAAGAGCCCAAATTTCTAAAAATATTGCGAAAAACAACAATCTTCCATTATAGAGTAAATGTTTGAGGTGTATAGAAGGCATTTATTTCATTTTTAGAAATTTTAATTTTTCACATTTTTCCATGAAAATAGCCAATACCCCCCCCTTGGGTTCTAGGTGAAATTCTTACTCGACACAAATCAAACAAAAATGTTTCCATGGTGTGTATTGTTGTTCATTTCCATCAAATAAACAAAATAAAACCCAGAATAATTCATTAAAAACAGGAAATGAGCATAAAAGATGCCTCAGCTCCAGTGTTAATGTTAGTAAAAGAGCCCAAATTTCTCAAAATATTGCGGAAAACAACAATCTTCCATTATAGAGTGAATGTTTGAGGTGTATAGAAGGCATTTATTTCATTTTTAGAAATTTTAATTTTTCACATTTTTCCATGAAAAGTGCCAATACCCCCCCTTGGGTTCTAGGTGAATTTCTCACTCGACACAAATCAAACAAAAATGTTTCCATGTTGTGTATTGTTGTTCATTTCCATCAAATAAACAAAATAAAACCCAGAATAAATCATTAAAGACAAGAAATGAGCATAAAAGATGCCTCAGCGCAAGTGTTAATGTTAGTAAAAGAGCCCAAATTTCTAAAAATATTGCGAAAAACAACAATCTTCCATTATAAAGTGAATGTTTGAGGTGTATAGAAGGCATTTATTTCATTTTTAGAAATTTTAATTTTTCACATTTTTCCATGAAAAGTGCCAATACCCCCCCCTTGGGTTCTAGGTGAAAATCTCACTCGACATAAATCTAACAAAAATGTTTCCATGGTGTGTATTGTGGTTTATTTCCATCAAATAAAAAAAATAAAACCCAGAATAAATCATTAAAGACAAGAAATGAGCATAAAAGATGCCTCAGCGCAAGTGTTAATGTTAGTAAAAGAGCCCAAATTTCTCAAAATATTGCGAAAAACAACAATCTTCCATTATAGAGTGAATGTTTGAGGTGTATAGAAGGCATTTATTTCATTTTTAGAAATTTTAATTTTTCTCATTTTTCCATGAAAAGTGCCAATACCCCCCCCTTTGGGTTCTAGGTGAAATTCTCACTTGACACAAAACAAACAACAATGTTTCAATGGTGTGTATTGTTGTTCATTTTCATCAAATAAACAAAATAAAACCGAGAGTTAATCATTAAAGACAAGAAATGAGCATAAAAGATGCCTCAGCGCAAGTGTTAATGTTAGTAAAAGAGCCAAAATTTTAAAAAAATACTGCGAAAAACAACAATCTTCCATTATAGAGTGAATGTTTGAGGTGTATAGAAGGCATTTATTTCATTTTTAGAAATTTTAATTTTTCACATTTCTCCATGAAAAGTGCCAATACCCCCCCCTTTGGGTTCTACACGAAAATCACACTCGACACAAATCAAACAAAAATGTTTCCATGGTGTGTCTTGTTGTTCATTTTCATCAAATAAACAAAATAAAACCCAGAATATATCATTAAAGACAAGAAATGAGCATAAAAGATGCCTCAGCGCAAGTGTTAATATTAGTAAAAGAGCCCAAATTTCTAAAAATATTGCGAAAAACAACAATCTTCCATTATAGAGTGAATGTTTGAGGTGTATAGAAGGCATTTATTTCATTTTTAGAAATTTTAATTTTTCACATTTTTCCATGAAAAGTGCCAATACCCCCCCCTTTGGGTTCTAGGTGAAATTCTCACTTGACACAAAACAAACAACAATGTTTCCATGGTGTGTATTGTTGTTCATTTTCATCAAATAAACAAAATAAAACCGAGAGTTAATCATTAAAGACAAGAAATGAGCATAAAAGATACCTCAGCGCAAGTGTTAATGTTAGTAAAAGAGCCAAAATTTTAAAAAAATACTGCGAAAAACAACAATCTTCCATTATAGAGTGAATGTTTGAGGTGTATAGAAGGCATTTATTTCATTTTTAGAAATTTTAATTTTTCACATTTCTCCATGAAAAGTGCCAATACCCCCCCCTTTGAGTTCTACACGAAAATCACACTCGACACAAATCAAACAAAAATGTTTCCATGGTGTGTCTTGTTGTTCATTTTCATCAAATAAACAAAATAAAACCCAGAATATATCATTAAAGACAAGAAATGAGCATAAAAGATGCCTCAGCGCAAGTGTTAATGTTAGTAAAAGAGCCCAAATTTCTAAAAATATTGCGAAAAACAACAATCTTCCATTATATAGTGAATGTGATAGGTGTATAGAAGGCATTTATTTCATTTTTAGAAATTTTAATTGTTCACATTTTTCCATGAAAAGTGCCAATACCCCCCCCTTTCGGTCCTTTGTGTAATTCTCTTTGACACAAATCAAACAAAAATGTTTCCATGGTGTGTATTGTTGTTCATTTTCATCAAATAAATAAAATAAAACCCGGAATAAATCATTAAAGACAAGAAATGAGCATAAAAGATGCCTCAGCGCAAGTGTTAATGTTAGTAAAAGAGCCCAAATTTCAAAAAATATTGCAAAAAAGAACAATCTTCAATTATAGAGTGAATGTTTGAGGTGTATAGAAGGCATTTATTTCATTTTTAGAAATTTTAATTTTTCACATTTTTCCATGAAAAGTGCCAATACCCCCCCCTTTGGGTTCTAGGTGAAATTCTCACTCGACACAAATCAAACAAAAATGTTTCCATGGCGTGTATTGTTGTTCATTTTCATCAAATAAACAAAATAAAACCCAGAATAAATCATTAAAAACAGGAAATGAGCATAAAAGATGCCTCAGCGCAAGTGTTAATGTTAGTAAAAGAGCCCAAATTTCAAAAAATATTGCGAAAAACAACAATCTTCCATTATAGAGTGAATGTTTGAAGTGTATAGAAGGCATTTATTTCATTTTTAGAAATTTTAATTTTTCACATTTTTCCATGAAAAGTGCCAATACCCCTCCCTTTGGGTTCTAGGTGAAAATCTCACTCGACACAAATCAAACAAAAATGTTTCCATGTTGTGTATTGTTGTTCATTTCCATCAAATAAACAAAAAAAAACCCAGAATAAATCATTAAAGACAAGAAATGAGCATAAAAGATGCCTCAGCGCAAGTGTTAATATTAGTAAAAGAGCCCAAATTTCAAAAAATATTGCGAAAAACAACAATCTTCCATTATAGAGTGAATGTTTGAGGTGTATAGAAGGCATTTATTTCATTTTTAGAAATTTTAATTTTTCACATTTTTCCATGAAAAGTGCCAATACCCCCCCCTTTGGGTTCTAGGTGAAATTCTCACTCGACACAAATCAAACAAAAATGTTTCCATGTTGTGTATTGTTGTTCATTTCCATCAAATAAACAAAAAAAACCCAGAATAAATCATTAAAGACAAGAAATGAGCATAAAAGATGCCTCAGCGCAAGTGTTAATGTTAGTAAAAGAGCCCAAATTTCTAAAAATATTGCGAAAAACAACAATCTTCCATTAAAGAGTGAATGTTTGAGTTGTATAGAAGGCATTTATTTCATTTTTAGAAATTTTAATTTTTCACATTTTTCCATGAAAAGTGCCAATACCCCCCCTTGGGTTTTAGGTGAAATTCTCACTCGACACAAATCAAACAAAAATGTTTCCATGGTGTGTATTGTTGTTCATTTCCATCAAATAAACAAAATAAAACCCAGAATAAATCATTAAAGAGAAGAAATGAGCATAAAAGATGCCTCAGCGCAAGTGTTAATGTTAGTAAAAGAGCCCAAATTTCTCAAAATATTGCGGAAAACAACAATCTTCCATTATAGAGTGAATGTTTGAGGCGTATAGAAGGCATTTATTTCATTTTTAGAAATTTTAATTTTTCACATTTTTCCATGAAAAGTGCCAATACCCCACCCTTGGGTTCTAGGTGAATTTCTCACTCGACACAAATCAAACAAAAATGTTTCCATGGTGTGTATTGTTGTTCATTTCCATCAAATAAACAAAATAAAACCCAGAATAAATCATTAAAGACAAGAAATGAGCATAAAAGATGCCTCAGCGCAAGTGTTAATGTTAGTAAAAGAGCCCAAATTTCTAAAAATATTGCGAAAAACAACAATCTTCCATTATAGAGTGAATGTTTGAGGTGTATAGAAGGCATTTATTTCATTTTTAGAAATTTTAATTTTTCACATTTTTCCATGAAAAGTGCCAATACCCCCCCTTGGGTTCTAGGTGAAAATCTCACTCGACATAAATCTAACAAAAATGTTTCCATGGTGTGTATTGTTGTTCATTTCCATCAAATAAACAAAATAAAACCCAGAATAAATCATTAAAGACAAGAAATGAGCATAAAAGATGCCTCAGCGCAAGTGTTAATGTTAGTAAAAGAGCCCAAATTTCTCAAAATATTGCGAAAAACAACAATCTTCCATTATAGAGTGAATGTTTGAGGTGTATAGAAGGCATTTATTTCATTTTTAGAAATTTTAATTTTTAACATTTTTCCATGAAAAGTGCCAATTCCCCTTTTTAGGTTCTACATGAAAATCTCACTCGACACAAATCAAACAAAAATGTTTCCATGGTGTGTATTGTTGTTCATTTTCATCAAATAAACAAAATAAAACCCAGAATAAATCATTAAAGACAGGAAATGAGCATAAAAGATGCCTCAGCGCAAGTGTTAATGTTAGTAAAAGAGCCCAAATTTCAAAAAATATTGCGAAAAACAACAATCTTCCATTATAGAGTGAATGTTTGAGGTGTATAGAAGGCATTTATTTCATTTTTGGAAATTTTAATTTTTCACATTTCTCCATGAAAAGTTTCAATACCCCCACCTTTGGGTTCTAGGTGAAATTCTCACTCGACACAATTCAAACAAAAATGTTTCCATGGTGTGTATTGTTGTTCATTTTCATCAAATAAACAAAATAAAACCCAGAGTTAATCATTAAAGACAAGAAATGAGCATAATAGATGCCTCAGCGCAAGTGTTAATGTTAGTAAAAGAGCCCAAATTTCAAAAAAATATTGCGAAAAACAACAATCTTCCATTATAGAGTGAATGTTTGAGGTGTATAGAAGGCATTTATTTCATTTTTAGAAATTTTAATTTTTCTCATTTTTCCATGAAAAGTGCCAATACCCCCCCCCCTTTGGGCTCTAGGTGAAATTCTCACTCGGCACAAATCAAACAAAAATGTTTCCATGGTGTGTTTTGTTGTTCATTTTCATCAAATAAAAAAAATAAAACCCAGAATAAATCATTAAAGACCAGAAATGAGCATAAAAGATGCCTCAGCGCAAGTGTTATGTTATTAATAGAGCCCAAATTTCAAAAAATATTGCGAAAAACAACAATCTTCCATTAAAGAGTGAATGTTTGAGGTGTATACAAGGCATTTATTTCATTTTTAGAAATTTTAATTTTTCACATTTTTCCATGAAAAGTGCCAATACCCCCTCTTTGGGTTCTAGGTGAAAATCTCACTCGACACAAATCAAACAAAAACGTTTCCATGGTGTGTATTGTTGTTCATTTTCATCAAATAAACAAAATAAAACCCAGAATAAATCATTAAAGACAAGAAATGAGCATAAAAGATGCCTCAGCGCAAGTGTTAATATTAGTAAAAGAGCCCAAATTTCAAAAAATATTGCGAAAAACAACAATCTTCCATTATAGAGTGAATGTTTGAGGTGTATAGAAGGCATTTATTTCATTTTTAGAAATTTTAATTTTTCACATTTTTCCATGAAAAGTGCCAATACCCCCCCCTTTGGGTTCTAGGTGAAATTCTCACTCGACACAAATCAAACAAAAATGTTTCCATGTTGTGTATTGTTGTTCATTTCCATCAAATAAACAAAAAAAACCCAGAATAAATCATTAAAGACAAGAAATGAGCATAAAAGATGCCTCAGCGCAAGTGTTAATATTAGTAAAAGAGCCCAAATTTCTAAAAATATTGCGAAAAACAACAATCTTCCATTATAGAGTGAATGTTTGAGGTGTATAGAAGGCATTTATTTCATTTTTAGAAATTTTAATTTTTCACATTTTTCCATGAAAAGTGCCAATACCCCCCCTTGGGTTCTAGGTGAAATTCTCACTCGACACAAATCAAACAAAAATGTTTCCATGGTGTGTATTGTTGTTCATTTCCATCAAATAAACAAAATAAAACCCAGAATAAATCATTAAAGACAAGAAATGAGCATAAAAGATGCCTCAGCGCAAGTGTTAATGTTAGTAAAAGAGCCCAAATTTCTCAAAATATTGCGGAAAACAACAATCTTCCATTATAGAGTGAATGTTTGAGGTGTATAGAAGGCATTTATTTCATTTTTAGAAATTTTAATTTTTCACATTTTTCCATGAAAAGTGCCAATACCCCCCCCTTGGGTTCTAGGTGAATTTCTCACTCGACACAAATCAAACAAAAATGTTTCCATGGTGTGTATTGTTGTTCATTTCCATCAAATAAACAAAATAAAACCCAGAATAAATCATTAAAGACAAGAAATGAGCATAAAAGATGCCTCAGCGCAAGTGTTAATGTTAGTAAAAGAGCCCAAATTTCTAAAAATATTGCGAAAAACAACAATCTTCCATTATAGAGTGAATGTTTGAGGTGTATAGAAGGCATTTATTTCATTTTTAGAAATTTTAATTTTTCACATTTTTCCATGAAAAGTGCCAATACCCCCCCTTGGGTTCTAGGTGAAAATCTCACTCGACATAAATCTAACAAAAATGTTTCCATGGTGTGTATTGTTGTTCATTTCCTTCAAATAAACAAAATAAAACCCAGAATAAATCATTAAAGACAAGAAATGAGCATAAAAGATGCCTCAGCGCAAGTGTTAATGTTAGTAAAAGAGCCCAAATTTCTCAAAATATTGCGAAAAACAACAATCTTCCATTATAGAGTGAATGTTTGAGGTGTATAGAAGGCATTTATTTCATTTTTAGAAATTTTAATTTTTAACATTTTTCCATGAAAAGTGCCAATTCCCCTTTTTAGGTTCTACATGAAAATCTCACTCGACACAAATCAAACAAAAATGTTTCCATGGTGTGTATTGTTGTTCATTTTCATCAAATAAACAAAATAAAACCCAGAATAAATCATTAAAGACAGGAAATGAGCATAAAAGATACCTCAGCGCAAGTGTTAATGTTAGTAAAAGAGCCCAAATTTCAAAAAATATTGCGAAAAACAACAATCTTCCATTATAGAGTGAATGTTTGAGGTGTATAGAAGGCATTTATTTCATTTTTGGAAATTTTAATTTTTCACATTTCTCCATGAAAAGTGCCAATACCCCCACCTTTGGGTTCTAGGTGAAATTCTCACTCGACACAATTCAAACAAAAATGTTTCCATGGTGTGTATTGTTGTTCATTTTCATCAAATAAACAAAATAAAACCCAGAGTTAATCATTAAAGACAAGAAATGAGCATAAAAGATGCCTCAGCGCAAGTGTTAATGTTAGTAAAAGAGCCCAAATTTCAAAAAAATATTGCGAAAAACAACAATCTTCCATTATAGAGTGAATGTTTGAGGTGTATAGAAGGCATTTATTTCATTTTTAGAAATTTTAATTTTTCTCATTTTTCCATGAAAAGTGCCAATACCCCCCCCCCTTTGGGCTCTAGGTGAAATTCTCACTCGGCACAAATCAAACAAAAATGTTTCCATGGTGTGTTTTGTTGTTCATTTTCATCAAATAAAAAAAATAAAACCCAGAATAAATCATTAAAGACCAGAAATGAGCATAAAAGATGCCTCAGCGCAAGTGTTATGTTATTAATAGAGCCCAAATTTCAAAAAATATTGCGAAAAACAACAATCTTCCATTAAAGAGTGAATGTTTGAGGTGTATACAAGGCATTTATTTCATTTTTAGAAATTTTAATTTTTCACATTTTTCCATGAAAAGTGCCAATACCCCCTCTTTGGGTTCTAGGTGAAAATCTCACTCGACACAAATCAAACAAAAACGTTTCCATGGTGTGTATTGTTGTTCATTTTCATCAAATAAACAAAATAAAACCCAGAATAAATCATTAAAGACAAGAAATGAGCATAAAAGATGCCTCAGCGCAAGTGTTAATGTTAGTAAAAGAGCCCAAATTTCAAAAAATATTGCGAAAAACAACAATCTTCCATTATACAGTAAATGTTTGAGGTGTATAGAAGGCATTTATTTCATTTTTAGAAATTTTAATTTTTCACATTTTTCCATGAAAAGTGCCAATACCCCCCCCTTTGGGTTCTACATGAAAATCACACTCGACACAAATCAAACAAAAATGTTTCCATGGTGTGTCTTGTTGTTCATTTTCATCAAATAAACAAAATAAAAGCCAGAATAAATCATTAAAGACAAGAAATGAGGATAAAAGATGCCTCAGCGCAAGTGTTAATGTTAGTAAAAGAGACCAAATTTCAAAAAATATTGCGAAAAACAACAATCTTCCATTATAGAGTTAATGTTTGAGGTCTATAGAAGGCATTCATTCATTTTTAGAAATTTCAATTTTTCACATTTTTCCATGAAAAGTGCCAATACCACCCCCTTTGGGGTCTAGGTGAAAATCTCACTCGACACAAATCAAACAAAAATGTTTCCATGGTGTGTATTGTTGTTCATTTTCATCAAATAAACAAAATAAAACCCAGAATAAATCATTAAAGACAGGAAATTAGCATGAGAGATGCCTCAGCGCAGGTGTTAATGTTAGTAAAAGAGCCCAAATTTCAAAAAATATTGCGAAAAACAACAATCTTCCATTAAAGAGTGAATGTTTGAGGTGTATACAAGGCATTTATTTCATTTTTAGAAATTTTAATTTTTACATTTTTCCATGAAAAGTGCCAATACCCCCCCCCTTTGGGCTCTAGGTGAAATTCTCACTCGGCACAAATCAAACAAAAATGTTTCCATGGTGTGTTTTGTTGTTCATTTTCATCAAATAAAAAAAATAAAACCCAGAATAAATCATTAAAGACCAGAAATGAGCATAAAAGATGCCTCAGCGCAAGTGTTATGTTAGTAATAGAGCCCAAATTTCAAAAAATATTGCGAAAAACAACAATCTTCCATTAAAGAGTGAATGTTTGAGGTGTATACAAGGCATTTATTTCATTTTTAGAAAATTTAATTTTTCACATTTTTCCATGAAAAGTGCGAATACCCCTCCCTTTGGGTTCTAGGTGAAAATCTCACTCGACACAAATCAAACAAAAATGTTTCCATGGTGTGTACTGTTGTTCATTTTCATCAAATAAACAAAATAAAACCATGAAATAATCATTTAAGACAAGAAATGAGCATAAAAGATGCCTCAGCGCAAGTGTTAATGTTAGTAAAAGAGCCCAAATTTCAAAAAATATTGCGAAAAACAACAATCTTCCATTATAGAGTGAATGTTTGAGGTGTATAGAAGGCATTTATTTCATTTTTAGAAATTTTAATTTTTCACATTTTTCCATGAAAAGTGCCAATACCCCCCCCTTGGGTTCTAGGTGAAATTCTCACTCGACACAAATCAAACAAAAATGTTTCCATGGTGTGTATTGTTGTTCATTTCCATCAAATAAACAAAATAAAACCCAGAATAAATCATTAAAGACAAGAAATGAGCATAAAAGATGCCTCAGCGCAAGTGTTAATGTTACTAAAAGAGCCCAAATTTCTCAAAATATTGCGGAAAACAACAATCTTCCATTATAGAGTGAATGTTTGAGGTGTATAGAAGGCATTTATTTCATTTTTAGAAATTTTAATTTTTCACATTTTTCCATGAAAAGTGCCAATACCCCCCCCTTGGGTTCTAGGTGAATTTCTCACTCGACACAAATCAAACAAAAATGTTTCCATGGTGTGTATTGTTGTTCATTTCCATCAAATAAACAAAATAAAACCCAGAATAAATCATTAAAGACAAGAAATGAGCATAAAAGATGCCTCAGCGCAAGTGTTAATGTTAGTAAAAGAGCCCAAATTTCTAAAAATATTGCGAAAAACAACAATCTTCCATTATAGAGTGAATGTTTGAGGTGTATAGAAGGCATTTATTTCATTTTTAGAAATTTTAATTTTTCACATTTTTCCATGAAAAGTGCCAATACCCCCCCTTGGGTTCTAGGTGAAAATCTCACTCGACATAAATCTAACAAAAATGTTTCCATGGTGTGTATTGTTGTTCATTTCCATCAAATAAACAAAATAAAACCCAGAATAAATCATTAAAGACAAGAAATGAGCATAAAAGATGCCTCAGCGCAAGTGTTAATGTTAGTAAAAGAGCCCAAATTTCTCAAAATATTGCGAAAAACAACAATCTTCCATTATAGAGTGAATGTTTGAGGTGTATAGAAGGCATTTATTTCATTTTTAGAAATTTTAATTTTTAACATTTTTCCATGAAAAGTGCCAATTCCCCTTTTTAGGTTCTACATGAAAATCTCACTCGACACAAATCAAACAAAAATGTTTCCATGGTGTGTATTGTTGTTCATTTTCATCAAATAAACAAAATAAAACCCAGAATAAATCATTAAAGACAGGAAATGAGCATAAAAGATACCTCAGCGCAAGTGTTAATGTTAGTAAAAGAGCCCAAATTTCAAAAAATATTGCGAAAAACAACAATCTTCCATTATAGAGTGAATGTTTGAGGTGTATAGAAGGCATTTATTTCATTTTTGGAAATTTTAATTTTTCACATTTCTCCATGAAAAGTGCCAATACCCCCACCTTTGGGTTCTAGGTGAAATTCTCACTCGACACAATTCAAACAAAAATGTTTCCATGGTGTGTATTGTTGTTCATTTTCATCAAATAAACAAAATAAAACCCAGAGTTAATCATTAAAGACAAGAAATGAGCATAAAAGATGCCTCAGCGCAAGTGTTAATGTTAGTAAAAGAGCCCAAATTTCAAAAAAATATTGCGAAAAACAACAATCTTCCATTATAGAGTGAATGTTTGAGGTGTATAGAAGGCATTTATTTCATTTTTAGAAATTTTAATTTTTCTCATTTTTCCATGAAAAGTGCCAATACCCCCCCCCCTTTGGGCTCTAGGTGAAATTCTCACTCGGCACAAATCAAACAAAAATGTTTCCATGGTGTGTTTTGTTGTTCATTTTCATCAAATAAAAAAAATAAAACCCAGAATAAATCATTAAAGACCAGAAATGAGCATAAAAGATGCCTCAGCGCAAGTGTTATGTTATTAATAGAGCCCAAATTTCAAAAAATATTGCGAAAAACAACAATCTTCCATTAAAGAGTGAATGTTTGAGGTGTATACAAGGCATTTATTTCATTTTTAGAAATTTTAATTTTTCACATTTTTCCATGAAAAGTGCCAATACCCCCTCTTTGGGTTCTAGGTGAAAATCTCACTCGACACAAATCAAACAAAAACGTTTCCATGGTGTGTATTGTTGTTCATTTTCATCAAATAAACAAAATAAAACCCAGAATAAATCATTAAAGACAAGAAATGAGCATAAAAGATGCCTCAGCGCAAGTGTTAATGTTAGTAAAAGAGCCCAAATTTCAAAAAATATTGCGAAAAACAACAATCTTCCATTATACAGTAAATGTTTGAGGTGTATAGAAGGCATTTATTTCATTTTTAGAAATTTTAATTTTTCACATTTTTCCATGAAAAGTGCCAATACCCCCCCCTTTGGGTTCTACATGAAAATCACACTCGACACAAATCAAACAAAAATGTTTCCATGGTGTGTCTTGTTGTTCATTTTCATCAAATAAACAAAATAAAAGCCAGAATAAATCATTAAAGACAAGAAATGAGGATAAAAGATGCCTCAGCGCAAGTGTTAATGTTAGTAAAAGAGCCCAAATTTCAAAAAATATTGCGAAAAACAACAATCTTCCATTATAGAGTTAATGTTTGAGGTCTATAGAAGGCATTCATTCATTTTTAGAAATTTCAATTTTTCACATTTTTCCATGAAAAGTGCCAATACCACCCCTTTGGGGTCTAGGTGAAAATCTCACTCGACACAAATCAAACAAAAATGTTTCCATGGTGTGTATTGTTGTTCATTTTCATCAAATAAACAAAATAAAACCCAGAATAAATCATTAAAGACAGGAAATTAGCATGAGAGATGCCTCAGCGCAGGTGTTAATGTTAGTAAAAGAGCCCAAATTTCAAAAAATATTGCGAAAAACAACAATCTTCCATTAAAGAGTGAATGTTTGAGGTGTATACAAGGCATTTATTTCATTTTTAGAAATTTTAATTTTTCACATTTTTCCATGAAAAGTGCCAATACCCCCCCCCTTTGGGCTCTAGGTGAAATTCTCACTCGGCACAAATCAAACAAAAATGTTTCCATGGTGTGTTTTGTTGTTCATTTTCATCAAATAAAAAAAATAAAACCCAGAATAAATCATTAAAGACCAGAAATGAGCATAAAAGATGCCTCAGCGCAAGTGTTATGTTAGTAATAGAGCCCAAATTTCAAAAAATATTGCGAAAAACAACAATCTTCCATTAAAGAGTGAATGTTTGAGGTGTATACGAGGCATTTATTTCATTTTTAGAAAATTTAATTTTTCACATTTTTCCATGAAAAGTGCCAATACCCCCCCCTTTGGGTTCTACATGAAAATCACACTCGACACAAATCAAACAAAAATGTTTCCATGGTGTGTCTTGTTGTTCATTTTCATCAATTAAACAAAATAAAACCGAGAGTTAATCATTAAAGACAAGAAATGAGCATAAAAGATGCCTCAGCGCAAGTGTTAATGTTAGTAAAAGAGCCCAAATTTCAAAAAATATTGCGAAAAACAACAATCTTCCATTATAGAGTGAATGTTTGAGGTTTATAGAAGGCAATTAATTCATTTTTAGAAATTTTAATTTTTCTCATTTTTCCATGAAAAGTGCCAATACCCCCCCCTTTGGGTTATAGGTGAAATTCTCACTTGAAACAAAACAAACAACAATGTTTCCATGGTGTGTATTGTTGTTCATTTTCATCAAATAAACAAAATAAAACCGAGAGTTAATCATTAAAGACAAGAAATGAGCATAAAAGATGCCTCAGCGCAAGTGTTATGTTAGTAAAAGAGCCCAAATTTCAAAAAATATTGCGAAAAACAACAATCTTCCATTATAGAGTGAATGTTTGAGGTGTATAGAAGGCATTTATTTCATTTTTAGAAATTTTAATTTTTCAAATTTTTCCATGAAAAGTGCCAATACCCCCCCCTTTGGGTTCTAGGTGAAAATCTCACTCGTACTAATCAAACAAAAATGTTTCCATGGTGTGTATTGTTCTTCATTTTCATCAAATAAACAAAATAAAACCCAGAATAAATCATTAAAGACAAGAAATGAGCTTAAAAGATGCCTCAGCGCAAATGTTAATGTTAGTAAAAGAGCCCAAATTTCAAAAAAATATTGCGAAAAACAACAATCTTCCATTAAAGAGTGAATGTTTGAGGTGTTAAGAAGGCATTTATTTCATTTTTAGAAATTTTAGTTTTTCTCATTTTTCCATGAAAAGTGCCAATACCCCCCCCTTTGGGCTCTAGGTGAAATTCTCACTCGACACAAATCAAACAAAAATGTTTCCATGGTGTGTATTGTTGTTCATTTACATCAAATAAACAATATTAAAGCCAGTTTTAATCCCGAAAGACAAGAAATGAGCATAGAAGATGCTTCAGCGCAAGTGTTAATGTTACTAAGAGAGCCCAAATTTATAAAAATATTGCGAAAAACAATATTCTTCTGTTTTAGAGTGAATGATTGAGGTGTATAGAAGGCATTTATATCATTTTTAGAAAATTTAATTTTTCACATTTTTCCATGAAAAGTGCCCCCCCCCTAGGGTTCTAGGTAAAAATCTCACTCGACACAAATCAAACAGAAATGTTTCCATGGTGTGTATTGTTGTTTATTTTCATCAAATAAACAATATAAAATCCAGTTTTAATCCCGAAAGACAAGAAATGAGCATAAAAGATGCTTCAGCGCAAGTGTTAATGTTACTAAGAGAGCCCAAATTTCTAAAAATATTGCGGAAAACAACAATCTTCTGTTTTAGAGTGAATGTTTGAGGTGTATAGAAGACATTTATTTCATTTTTAGAAAATTTAATTTTTCTCATTTTTCCATGAAAAGTGCCAATACCCTCCCCTTTGGGTTCTAGGTGAAAATCTCACTCGACACAAATCTAACAAAACTGTTTCCATGGTGTGTATAGTTGTTCATTTTCATCAAATAAACAAAATAAAAGCCAGTTTTAATCCCGAAAGACAAGAAATGAGCATAAAAGAGTCTTCAGCGCAAGTGTAAATGGCACTAAGAGAGCCCTAATTTCTAAAAATATTGCCAAAAACAACAATCTTCTATTTAGTGTGAATGTTTGTGGTGTATAGAAGGCATTTATTTCATTTTTAGAAAATTTAATTTTTCACATTTTTCCATGAAAAGTGCCAATACCTTAAAGAAGCTTTGGGTTCTAGGTGAAAATCTCACTCGACACAAATCAAACAAAAATGTTTCCATGGTGTGTATTGTTGTTCCTTTTCATCAAATAAAAAAAATAACACCAATAATTAATCCCGAAAGACAAGAAATGAGCATAAAAGATGCTTCAGCGCAAGTGTTAATGTAACTAAAAGAGCCCAAATTTCTAAAAATATTGCGAAAAACAACAATCTTCTGTTTTAGAGTGAATGTTTGAGGTGTATAGAAGGCATTTATTTCATTTTTAGAAAATTTAATTTTTCACATTTTTCCATGAAAAGTGCCCCCCCCTTTGGGTTCTAGGTGAAAATCTCACTCGACACAAATCAAACAAAAATGATTCCATGGTGTGTATTGTTGTTCATTTACATCAAATAAACAATATAAAAGCCAGTTTTAATCCCGAAAGACAAGAAATGAGCATAGAAGATGCTTCAGCGCAAGTGTTAATGTTACTAAGAGAGCCCAAATTTCTAAAAATATTGCGAAAAACAACAATCTTCTGTTTTAGAGTGAATGTTTAGGTGTATAGAAGGCATTTATTTCATTTTTAGAAAATTTAATTTTTCACATTTTTCCATGAAAAGTGCCCCCCCCTTTGGGCTCTAGGTGAAAATCTCACTCGACACAAATCAAACATAAATGTTTCCATGGTGTGTATTGTTGTTCATTTTCATCAAATAAACAATATAAAAGCCAGTTTTAATCCCGAAAGACAAGAAATGAGCATAAAAGATGCTTCAGCGTAAGTGTTAATGTTACTAAGAGAGCCCAAATTTCTAAAAATATTGCGAAAAACAACAATCTTCTGTTTTACAGTGAATGCTTGAGGTGCATAGAAGGCATTTATTTCATTTTTAGAAAATTTAATTTTTCACATTTTTCCATGAAAAGTGCCAATACCCCCCCCTTTGGGTTCTAGGTGAAATTCTCACTCGACACAAATCAAACAAAAATGTTTCCATGTTGTGTATTGTTGTTCATTTCCATCAAATAAACAAAAAAAAACCCAGAATAAATCATTAAAGACAAGAAATGAGCATAAAAGATGCCTCAGCGCAAGTGTTAATGTTAGTAAAAGAGCCCAAATTTCTAAAAATATTGCGAAAAACAACAATCTTCCATTATAGAGTGAATGTTTGAGGTGTATAGAAGGCATTTATTTCATTTTTAGAAATTTTAATTTTTCACATTTTTCCATGAAAAGTGCCAATACCCCCCCCCTTGGGTTCTAGGTGAAATTCTCACTCGACACAAATCAAACAAAAATGTTTCCATGGTGTGTATTGTTGTTCATTTCCATCAAATAAACAAAATAAAACCCAGAATAAATCATTAAAGACAAGAAATGAGCATAAAAGATGCCTCAGCGCAAGTGTTAATGTTAGTAAAAGAGCCCAAATTTCTCAAAATATTGCGGAAAACAACAATCTTCCATTATAGAGTGAATGTTTGAGGTGTATAGAAGGCATTTATTTCATTTTTAGAAATTTTAATTTTTCACATTTTTCCATGAAAAGTGCCAATACCCCCCCCTTGGGTTCTAGGTGAATTTCTCACTCGACACAAATCAAACAAAAATGTTTCCATGGTGTGTATTGTTGTTCATTTCCATCAAATAAACAAAATAAAACCCAGAATAAATCATTAAAGACAAGAAATGAGCATAAAAGATGCCTCAGCGCAAGTGTTAATGTTAGTAAAAGAGCCCAAATTTCTAAAAATATTGCGAAAAACAACAATCTTCCATTATAGAGTGAATGTTTGAGGTGTATAGAAGGCATTTATTTCATTTTTAGAAATTTTAATTTTTCACATTTTTCCATGAAAAGTGCCAATACCCCCCTTGGGTTCTAGGTGAAAATCTCACTCGACATAAATCTAACAAAAATGTTTCCATGGTGTGTATTGTTGTTCATTTCCATCAAATAAACAAAATAAAACCCAGAAAATCATTAAAGACAAGAAATGAGCATAAAAGATGCCTCAGCGCAAGTGTTAATGTTAGTAAAAGAGCCCAAATTTCTCAAAATATTGCGAAAAAACAACAATCTTCCATTATAGAGTGAATGTTTGAGGTGTATAGAAGGCATTTATTTCATTTTTAGAAATTTTAATTTTTAACATTTTTCCATGAAAAGTGCCAATTCCCCTTTTTAGGTTCTACATGAAAATCTCACTCGACACAAATCAAACAAAAATGTTTCCATGGTGTGTATTGTTGTTCATTTTCATCAAATAAACAAAATAAAAACCCAGAATAAATCATTAAAGACAGGAAATGAGCATAAAAGATGCCTCATTGCAAGTGTTATGTTAGTAAAAGAGCCCAAATTTCAAAAAATATTGCGAAAAACAACAATCTTCCATTATAGAGTGAATGTTTGAGGTGTATAGAAGGCATTTATTTCATTTTTGGAAATTTTAATTTTTCACATTTCTCCATGAAAAGTGCCAATACCCCCACCTTGGGTTCTAGGTGAAATTCTCACTCGTCACAATTCAAACAAAAATGTTTCCATGGTGTGTATTGTTGTTCATTTTCATCAAATAAACAAAATAAAACCCAGAGTTAATCATTAAAGACAAGAAATGAGCATAAAAGATGCCTCAGCGCAAGTGTTAATGTTAGTAAAAGAGCCCAAATTTCAAAAATATTGCGAAAAACAACAATCTTCCATTATAGAGTGAATGTTTGAGGTGTATAGAAGGCATTTATTTCATTTTTAGAAATTTTAATTTTTCTCATTTTTCCATGAAAAGTGCCAATACCCCCCCCCCTTTGGGCTCTAGGTGAAATTCTCACTCGGCACAAATCAAACAAAAATGTTTCCATGGTGTGTTTAGTTGTTCATTTTCATCAAATAAAAAAAATATACCCAGAATAAATCATTAAAGACCAGAAATGAGCATAAAAGATGCCTCAGCGCAAGTGTTATGTTATTAATAGAGCCCAAATTTCAAAAAATATTGCGAAAAAACAACAATCTTCCATTAAAGAGTGAATGTTTGAGGTGTATACAAGGCATTTATTTCATTTTTAGAAATTTTAATTTTTCACATTTTTCCATGAAAATTGCCAATACCCCTCATTGGGTTCTAGGTGAAAATCTCACTCGACACAAATCAAACAAAAACGTTTCCATGGTGTGTATTTGTTGTTCATTTTCATCAAATAAACAAAATAAAACCCAGAATAAATCATTAAAGACAAGAAATGAGCATAAAGATGCCTCAGCGCAAGTGTTAATGTTAGTAAAAGAGCCCAAATTTCAAAAAATATTGCGAAAAACAACAATCTTCCATTATACAGTAAATGTTTGAGGTGTATAGAAGGCATTATTTCATTTTTAGAAATTTTAATTTTTCACATTTTTCCATGAAAAGTGCCAATACCCCCCCCCCTTTGGGTTCTACATGAAAATCACACTCGACACAAATCAAACAAAAATGTTTCCATGGTGTGTCTTGTTGTTCATTTTCATCAAATAAACAAAATAAAAGCCAGAATAAATCATTAAAGACAAGAAATGAGGATAAAAGATGCCTCAGCGCAAGTGTTAATGTTAGTAAAAGAGACCAAATTTCAAAAAATATTGCGAAAAACAACAATCTTCCATTATAGAGTTAATGTTTGAGGTCTATAGAAGGCATTCATTCATTTTTAGAAATTTCAATTTTTCACATTTTTCCATGAAAAGTGCCAATACCACCTCCTTTGGGTTCTAGGTGAAAATCTCACTCGACACAAATCAAACAAAAATGTTTCCATGGTGTGTATTGTTGTTCATTTTCATCAAATAAACAAAATAAAACCCCAGAATAAATCATTAAAGACAGGAAATGAGCATGAGAGATGCCTCAGCGCAGGTGTTAATGTTAGTAAAAGAGCCCAAATTTCAAAAAATATTGCGAAAAACAACAATCTTCCATTAAAGAGTGAATGTTTGAGGTGTATACAAGGCATTTATTTCATTTTTAGAAATTTTAATTTTTCACATTTTTCCATGAAAAGTGTTTCCCCCCCCTTTGGGTTCTAGGTGAAAATCTCACTCGACACAAATCAAACAGAAATGTTTCCATGGTGTGTATTTTTGTTCATTTTCATCAAATAAACAATATAAAAGCAGTTTTAATCCCGAAAGACAAGAAATGAGCATAAGAGATGCTTCAGCGCATATGTTAATGTTACTAAGAGAGCCCAAATTTCTAAAAATATTGCGAAAAAACAACAATCTTCTGTTTTAGAGTGAATGTTTGAGGTGTATAGAAGGCATTTATTTCATTTTTAGAAAATATAATTTTTCACATTTTTCCATAAAAAGTGCCAAAACTCCCCCCTTTGGGTTCTAGGTGAAAATCTCACTCGACACAAATCAAAAAAAAATGTTTCCATGGTGTGTATTGTTGTTATTTTTCATCAAATAAACAATATAAAAGCCAGTTTTAATCCCGAAAGACAAGAAATGAGCATAAAAGAGTCTTCAGCGCAAGTGTAAATGGCACTAAGAGAGCCCTAATTTCTAAAAATATTGCCAAAAACAACAATCTTCTATTTAGTGTGATGTTTGTGGTGTATAGAAGGCATTTATTTCATTTTTAGAAAATTTAATTTTTCACTTTTTTCCATGAAAAGTGCCAATACCTTAAAGAAGCTTTGGGTTCTAGGTGAAAATCTCACTCGACACAAATCAAACAAAAATGTTTCCATGGTGTGTATTGTTGTTCATTTTCATCAAATAAAAAAAATAACACCAATAATTAATCCCGAAAGACAAGAAATGAGCATAAAGATGCTTCAGCGCAAGTGTTAATGTAACTAAAAGAGCCCAAATTTCTAAAAATATTGCGAAAAACAACAATCTTCTGTTTTAGAGTGAATGTTTGAGGTGTATAGAAGGCATTTATTTCATTTTTAGAAAATTTAATTTTCAACATTTTTCCATGAAAAGTGCCCCCCCCCTTTGGGTTCTAGGTGAAATTCTCACTCGACACAAATCAAACAAAAATGATTCCATGGTGTGTATTGTTGTTCATTTACATCAAATAAACAATATAAAAGCCAGTTTTAATCCCGAAAGACAAGAAATGAGCATAGAAGATGCTTCAGCGCAAGTGTTAATGTTACTAAGAGAGCCCAAATTTCTAAAAATATTGCGAAAAACAACAATCTTCTGTTTTAGAGTGAATGTTTAGGTGTATAGAAGGCATTTATTTCATTTTTAGAAAATTTAATTTTTCACATTTTTCCATGAAAAGTGCCCCCCCCTTTGGGTTCTAGGTGAAAATCTCACTCGACACAAATCAAACATAAATGTTTCCATGGTGTGTATTGTTGTTCATTTTCATCAAATAAACAATATAAAAGCCAGTTTTAATCCCGAAAGACAAGAAATGAGCATAAAAGATGCTTCAGCGTAGGTGTTAATGTTACTAAGAGAGCCCAAATTTCTAAAAATATTGCGAAAAACAACAATCTTCTGTTTTACAGTGAATGCTTGAGGTGTATAGAAGGCATTTATTTCATTTTTAGAAAATTTAATTTTCCACATTTTTCCATGAAAAGTGCCAATACCCCCCCCCTTTGGGTTCTAGGTGAAATTCTCACTCGACACAAATCAAACAAAAATGTTTCCATGTTGTGTATTGTTGTTCATTTCCATCAAATAAACAAAAAAAAACCCAGAATTAATCATTAAAGACAAGAAATGAGCATAAAAGATGCCTCAGCGCAAGTGTTAATGTTAGTAAAAGAGCCCAAATTTCTAAAAATATTGCGAAAAACAACAATCTTCCATTATAGAGTGAATGTTTGAGGTGTATAGAAGGCATTTATTTCATTTTTAGAAATTTTAATTTTTCACATTTTTCCATGAAAAGTGCCAATACCCCCCCCTTGGGTTCTAGGTGAAATTCTCACTCGACACAAATCAAACAAAAATGTTTCCATGGTGTGTATTGTTGTTCATTTCCATCAAATAAACAAAATAAAACCCAGAATAAATCATTAAAGACAAGAAATGAGCATAAAAGATGCCTCAGCGCAAGTGTTAATGTTAGTAAAAGAGCCCAAATTTCTCAAAATATTGCGGAAAACAACAATCTTCCATTATAGAGTGAATGTTTGAGGTGTATAGAAGGCATTTATTTCATTTTTAGAAATTTTAATTTTTCACATTTTTCCATGAAAAGTGCCAATACCCCCCCCTTGGGTTCTAGGTGAATTTCTCACTCGACACAAATCAAACAAAAATGTTTCCATGGTGTGTATTGTTGTTCATTTCCATCAAATAAACAAAATAAAACCCAGAATAAATCATTAAAAACAAGAAATGAGCATAAAAGATGCCTCAGCGCAAGTGTTAATGTTAGTAAAAGAGCCCAAATTTCTAAAAATATTGCGAAAAACAACAATCTTCCATTATAGAGTGAATGTTTGAGGTGTATAGAAGGCATTTATTTCATTTTTAGAAATTTTAATTTTTCACATTTTTCCATGAAAAGTGCCAATACCCCCCCTTGGGTTCTAGGTGAAAATCTCACTCGACATAAATCTAACAAAAATGTTTCCATGGTGTGTATTGTTGTTCATTTCCATCAAATAAACAAAATAAAACCCAGAATAAATCATTAAAGACAAGAAATGAGCATAAAAGATGCCTCAGCGCAAGTGTTAATGTTAGTAAAAGAGCCCAAATTTCTCAAAATATTGCGAAAAACAACAATCTTCCATTATAGAGTGAATCTTTGAGGTGTATAGAAGGCATTTATTTCATTTTTAGAAATTTTAATTTTTCACATTTTTCCATGAAAAGTGTTTCCCCCCCTTTGGGTTCTAGGTGAAAATCTCACTCGACACAAATCAAACAGAAATGTTTCCATGGTGTGTATTTTTGTTCATTTTCATCAAATAAACAATATAAAAGCCAGTTTTAATCCCGAAAGACAAGAAATGAGCATAAGAGATGCTTCAGCGCATATGTTAATGTTACTAAGAGAGCCCAAATTTCTAAAAATATTGCGAAAAACAACAATCTTCTGTTTTAGAGTGAATGTTTGAGGTGTATAGAAGGCATTTATTTCATTTTTAGAAAATATAATTTTTCACATTTTTCCATAAAAAGTGCCAAAACTCCCCCCTTTGGGTTCTAGGTGAAAATCTCACTCGACACAAATCAAAAAAAAATGTTTCCATGGTGTGTATTGTTGTTATTTTTCATCAAATAAACAATATAAAAGCCAGTTTTAATCCCGAAAGACAAGAAATGAGCATAAAAGAGTCTTCAGCGCAAGTGTAAATGGCACTAAGAGAGCCCTAATTTCTAAAAATATTGCCAAAAACAACAATCTTCTATTTAGTGTGAATGTTTGAGGTGTATAGAAGGCATTAATTTCATTTTTAGAAAATTTAATTTTTCACATTTTTCCATGAAAAGTGCCAATACCTTAAAGAAGCTTTGGGTTCTAGGTGAAAATCTCACTCGACACAAATCAAACAAAAATGTTTCCATGGTGTGTATTGTTGTTCATTTTCATCAAATAAAAAAAATAACACCAATAATTAATCCCGAAAGACAAGAAATGAGCATAAAAGATGCTTCAGCGCAAGTGTTAATGTAACTAAAAGAGCCCAAATTTCTAAAAATATTGCGAAAAACAACAATCTTCTGTTTTAGAGTGAATGTTTGAGGTGTATAGAAGGCATTTATTTCATTTTTAGAAAATTTAATTTTTCACATTTTTCCATGAAAAGTGCCCCCCCCCTTTGGGTTCTAGGTGAAATTCTCACTCGACACAAATCAAACAAAAATGATTCCATGGTGTGTATTGTTGTTCATTTACATCAAATAAACAATATAAAAGCCAGTTTTAATCCCGAAAGACAAGAAATGAGCATAGAAGATGCTTCAGCGCAAGTGTTAATGTTACTAAGAGAGCCCAAATTTCTAAAAATATTGCGAAAAACAACAATCTTCTGTTTTAGAGTGAATGTTTAGGTGTATAGAAGGCATTTATTTCATTTTTAGAAAATTTAATTTTTCACATTTTTCCATGAAAAGTGCCCCCCCCTTTGGGTTCTAGGTGAAAATCTCACTCGACACAAATCAAACATAAATGTTTCCATGGTGTGTATTGTTGTTCATTTTCATCAAATAAACAATATAAAAGCCAGTTTTAATCCCGAAAGACAAGAAATGAGCATAAAAGATGCTTCAGCGTAGGTGTTAATGTTACTAAGAGAGCCCAAATTTCTAAAAATATTGCGAAAAACAACAATCTTCTGTTTTACAGTGAATGCTTGAGGTGTATAGAAGGCATTTATTTCATTTTTAGAAAATTTAATTTTCCACATTTTTCCATGAAAAGTGCCAATACCCCCCCCCTTTGGGTTCTAGGTGAAATTCTCACTCGACACAAATCAAACAAAAATGTTTCCATGTTGTGTATTGTTGTTCATTTCCATTAAATAAACAAAAAAAACCCAGAATTAATCATTAAAGACAAGAAATGAGCATAAAAGATGCCTCAGCGCAAGTGTTAATGTTAGTAAAAGAGCCCAAATTTCTAAAAATATTGCGAAAAAACAACAATCTTCCATTATAGAGTGAATGTTTGAGGTGTATAGAAGGCATTTATTTCATTTTTAGAAATTTTAATTTTTCACATTTTTCCATGAAAAGTGCCAATACCCCCCCCTTGGGTTCTAGGTGAAATTCTCACTCGACACAAATCAAACAAAAATGTTTCCATGGTGTGTATTGTTGTTCATTTCCATCAAATAAACAAAATAAAACCCAGAATAAATCATTAAAGACAAGAAATGAGCATAAAAGATGCCTCAGCGCAAGTGTTAATGTTAGTAAAAGAGCCCAAATTTCTCAAAATATTGCGGAAAACAACAATCTTCCATTATAGAGTGAATGTTTGAGGTGTATAGAAGGCATTTATTTCATTTTTAGAAATTTTAATTTTTCACATTTTTCCATGAAAAGTGCCAATACCCCCCCCCTTGGGTTCTAGGTGAATTTCTCACTCGACACAAATCAAACAAAAATGTTTCCATGGTGTGTATTGTTGTTCATTTCCATCAAATAAACAAAATAAAACCCAGAATAAATCATTAAAGACAAGAAATGAGCATAAAAGATGCCTCAGCGCAAGTGTTAATGTTAGTAAAAGAGCCCAAATTTCTAAAAATATTGCGAAAAACAACAATCTTCCATTATAGAGTGAATGTTTGAGGTGTATAGAAGGCATTTATTTCATTTTTAGAAATTTTAATTTTTCACATTTTTCCATGAAAAGTGCCAATACCCCCCCTTGGGTTCTAGGTGAAAATCTCACTCGACATAAATCTAACAAAAATGTTTCCATGGTGTGTATTGTTGTTCATTTCCATCAAATAAAAAAAATAAAACCCAGAATAAATCATTAAAGACAAGAAATGAGCATAAAAGATGCCTCAGCGCAAGTGTTAATGTTAGTAAAAGAGCCCAAATTTCTCAAAATATTGCGAAAAACAACAATCTTCCATTATAGAGTGAATGTTTGAGGTGTATAGAAGGCATTTATTTCATTTTTAGAAATTTTAATTTTTAACATTTTTCCATGAAAAGTGCCAATTCCCCTTTTTAGGTTCTACATGAAAATCTCACTCGACACAAATCAAACAAAAATGTTTCCATGGTGTGTATTGTTGTTCATTTTCATCAAATAAACAAAATAAAACCCAGAATAAATCATTAAAGACAGGAAATGAGCATAAAAGATGCCTCAGCGCAAGTGTTAATGTTAGTAAAAGAGCCCAAATTTCAAAAAATATTGCGAAAAACAACAATCTTCCATTATAGAGTGAATGTTTGAGGTGTATAGAAGGCATTTATTTCATTTTTGGAAATTTTAATTTTTCACATTTCTCCATGAAAAGTGCCAATACCCCCACCTTTGGGTTCTAGGTGAAATTCTCACTCGTCACAATTCAAACAAAAATGTTTCCATGGTGTGTATTGTTGTTCATTTTCATCAAATAAACAAAATAAAACCCAGAGTTAATCATTAAAGACAAGAAATGAGCATAAAAGATGCCTCAGCGCAAGTGTTAATGTTAGTAAAAGAGCCCAAATTTCAAAAAATATTGCGAAAAACAACAATCTTCCATTATAGAGTGAACGTTTGAGGTGTATAGATTGCATTTATTTCATTTTTAGAAATTTTAATTTTTCTCATTTTTCCATGAAAAGTGCCAATACCCCCCCCCCCCTTTGGGCTCTAGGTGAAATTCTCACTCGGCACAAATCAAACAAAAATGTTTCCATGGTGTGTTTAGTTGTTCATTTTCATCAAATAAAAAAAATAAAACCCAGAATAAATCATTAAAGACCAGAAATGAGCATAAAAGATGCCTCAGCGCAAGTGTTATGTTATTAATAGAGCCCAAATTTCAAAAAATATTGCGAAAAAACAACAATCTTCCATTAAAGAGTGAATGTTTGAGGTGTATACAAGGCATTTATTTCATTTTTAGAAATTTTAATTTTTCACATTTTTCCATGAAAAGTGCCAATACCCCCTCTTTGGGTTCTAGGTGAAAATCTCACTCGACACAAATCAAACAAAAACGTTTCCATGGTGTGTATTGTTGTTCATTTTCATCAAATAAACAAAATAAAACCCAGAATAAATCATTAAAGACAAGAAATGAGCATAAAAGATGCCTCAGCGCAAGTGTTAATGTTAGTAAAAGAGCCCAAATTTCAAAAAATATTGCGAAAAACAACAATCTTCCATTATACAGTAAATGTTTGAGGTGTATAGAAGGCATTTATTTCATTTTTAGAAATTTTAATTTTTCACATTTTTCCATGAAAAGTGCCAATACCCCCCCTTGGGTTCTAGGTGAAATTCTCACTCGACACAAATCAAACAAAAATGTTTCCATGGTGTGTATTGTTGTTCATTTCCATCAAATAAAAAAAATAAAACCCAGAATAAATCATTAAAGACAAGAAATGAGGATAAAAGATGCCTCAGCGCAAGTGTTAATGTTAGTAAAAGAGACCAAATTTCAAAAAATATTGCGAAAAACAACAATCTTCCATTATAGAGTTAATGTTTGAGGTCTATAGAAGGCATTCATTCATTTTTAGAAATTTCAATTTTTCACATTTTTCCATGAAAAGTGCCAATACCACCTCCTTTGGGTTCTAGGTGAAAATCTCACTCGACACAAATCAAACAAAAATGTTTCCATGGTGTGTATTGTTGTTCATTTTCATCAAATAAACAAAATAAAACCCAGAATAAATCATTAAAGACAGGGAATGAGCATGAGAGATGCCTCAGCGCAGGTGTTAATGTTAGTAAAAGAGCCCAAATTTCAAAAAATATTGCGAAAAACAACAATCTTCCATTAAAGAGTGAATGTTTGAGGTGTATACAAGGCATTTATTTCATTTTTAGAAATTTTAATTTTTCACATTTTTCCATGAAAAGTGCCAACACCCCCTCTTTGGGTTCTAGGTGAAAATCTCACTCGACACAAATCAAACAAAAATGTTTCCATGGTGTGTATTGTTGTTCATTTTCATCAAATAAACAAAATAAAACCCAGAATAAATCATTAAAGACAAGAAATGAGCATAAAAGATGCCTCAGCGCAAGTGTTAATGTTAGTAAAAGAGCCCAAATTTCATAAAATATTGCGAAAAACAACAATCTTCCATTATTCAGTAAATGTTTGAGGTGTATAGAAGGCATTTATTTCATTTTTAGAAATTTTAATTTTTCACATTTTTCCATGAAAAGTGCCAATACCCCCCCCCTTTGGGTTCTACATGAAAATCACACTCGACACAAATCAAACAAAAATGTTTCCATGGTGTGTCTTGTTGTTCATTTTCATCAATTAAACAAAATAAAACCGAGAGTTAATCATTAAAGACAAGAAATGAGCATAAAAGATGCCTCAGCGCAAGTGTTAATGTTAGTAAAAGAGCCCAAATTTCAAAAAATATTGCGAAAAACAACAATCTTCCATTATAGAGTGAATGTTTGAGGTTTATAGAAGGCAATTAATTCATTTTTAGAAATTTTAATTTTTCTCATTTTTCCATGAAAAGTGCCAATACCCCCCCCTTTGGGTTATAGGTGAAATTCTCACTTGAAACAAAACAAACAACAATGTTTCCATGGTGTGTATTGTTGTTCATTTTCATCAAATAAACAAAATAAAACCGAGAGTTAATCATTAAAGACAAGAAATGAGCATAAAAGATGCCTCAGCGCAAGTGTTAATGTTAGTAAAAGAGCCCAAATTTCAAAAAATATTGCGAAAAACAACAATCTTCCATTATAGAGTGAATGTTTGAGGTGTATAGAAGGCATTTATTTCATTTTTAGAAATTTTAATTTTTCAAATTTTTCCATGAAAAGTGCCAATACCCCCCCCTTTGGGTTCTAGGTGAAAATCTCACTCGTACTAATCAAACAAAAATGTTTCCATGGTGTGTATTGTTGTTCATTTTCATCAAATAAACAAAATAAAACCCAGAATAAATCATTAAAGACAAGAAATGAGCTTAAAAGATGCCTCAGCGCAAATGTTAATGTTAGTAAAAGAGCCCAAATTTCAAAAAAATATTGCGAAAAACAACAATCTTCCATTAAAGAGTGAATGTTTGAGGTGTTAAGAAGGCATTTATTTCATTTTTAGAAATTTTAGTTTTTCTCATTTTTCCATGAAAAGTGCCAATACCCCCCCCCTTTGGGCTCTAGGTGAAATTCTCACTCGGCACAAATCAAACAAAAATGTTTCCATGGTGTGTTTTGTTGTTCATTTTCATCAAATAAAAAAAATAAAACCCAGAATAAATCATTAAAGACCAGAAATGAGCATAAAAGATGCCTCAGCGCAAGTGTTATGTTAGTAATAGAGCCCAAATTTCAAAAAATATTGCGAAAAACAACAATCTTCCATTAAAGAGTGAATGTTTGAGGTGTATACAAGGCATTTATTTCATTTTTAGAAAATTTAATTTTTCACATTTTTCCATGAAAAGTGCCAATACCCCCCCCTTTGGGTTCTAGGTGAAAATCTCACTCGACACAAATCAAACAAAAAAGTTTCCATGGTGTGTATTGTTGTTCATTTACATCAAATAAACAATATTAAAGCCAGTTTTAATCCCGAAAGACAAGAAATGAGCATAAAAGAGTCTTCAGCGCAAGTGTAAATGGCACTAAGAGAGCCCTTATTTCTAAAAATATTGCCAAAAACAATAATCTTCTATTTAGTGTGAATGTTTGTGGTGTATAGAAGGCATTTATTTCTTTTTTAGAAAATTTAATTTTTCACATTTTTCCATGAAAAGTGCCAATACCTTAAAGAAGCTTTGGGTTCTAGGTGAAAATCTCACTCGACACAAATCAAACAAAAATGTTTCCATGGTGTGTATTGTTGTTCATTTTCATCAAATAAAAAAAATAACACCAATAATTAATCCCGAAAGACAAGAAATGAGCATAAAAGATGCTTCAGCGCAAGTGTTAATGTAACTAAAAGAGCCCTAATTTCTAAAAATATTGCGAAAAACAACAATCTTCTGTTTTAGAGTGAATGTTTGAGGTGTATAGAAGGCATTTATTTCATTTTTAGAAAATTTAATTTTTCACATTTTTCCATGAAAAGTGCCCCCCCCTTTGGGTTCTAGGTGAAAATCTCACTCGACACAAATCAAACAAAAATGATTCCATGGTGTGTATTGTTGTTCATTTACATCAAATAAACAATATAAAAGCCAGTTTTAATCCCGAAAGACAAGAAATGAGCATAGAAGATGCTTCAGCGCAAGTGTTAATGTTACTAAGAGAGCCCAAATTTCTAAAAATATTGCGAAAAACAACAATCTTCTGTTTTAGAGTGAATGTTTAGGTGTATAGAAGGCATTTATTTCATTTTTAGAAAATTTAATTTTTCACATTTTTCCATGAAAAGTGCCCCCCTTTGGGTTCTAGGTGAAAATCTCACTCGACACAAATCAAACATAAATGTTTCCATGGTGTGTATTGTTGTTCATTTTCATCAAATAAACAATATAAAAGCCAGTTTTAATCCCGAAAGACAAGAAATGAGCATAAAAGATGCTTCAGCGTAAGTGTTAATGTTACTAAGAAAGCCCAAATTTCTAAAAATATTGCGAAAAACAACAATCTTCTGTTTTACAGTGAATGCTTGAGGTGTATAGAAGGCATTTATTTCATTTTTAGAAAATTTAATTTTTCACATTTTTCCATGAAAAGTGCCAATACCCCCCCTTTGGGTTCTAGGTGAAAATGTCACTCGACAAAAATTAAACAAAAATGTTTCCATGGTGTGTATTGTTGTTCATTTTCATAAAATAAACAATATAAAAGCCAGTTTTAATCCCGAAAGACAAGAAATGAGCATAGAAGATGCTTCAGCGCAAGTGTTAATGTTACTAAGAGAGCCAATAATTTCTAAAAATATTGCGAAAAACAATAATCTTCTGATTTAGAGTGAATGTTTGAGGTGTATAGAAGGCATTTATTTCATTTTTAGAAATTTTAATTTTTCACATTTTTCCATGAAAAGTGCCAATACCCCCCCATTTGGGTTCTAGGTGAAAATCTCACTCGTACTAATCAAACAAAAATGTTTCCATGGTGTGTATTGTTGTTCATTTTCATCAAATAAACAAAATAAAACCCAGAATAAATCATTAAAGACAAGAAATGAGCTTAAAAGATGCCTCAGCGCAAATGTTAATGTTAGTAAAAGAGCCCAAATTTCAAAAAATATTGCGAAAAACAACAATCTTCCATTATAGAGTGAATGTTTGAGGTGTTAAGAAGGCATTTATTTCATTTTTAGAAATTTTAATTTTTCTCATTTTTCCATGAAAAGTGCCAATACCCCCCCCTTTGGGCTCTAGGTGAAATTCTCACTCGGCACAAATCTAACAAAAATGTTTCCATGGTGTGTTGTGTTGTTCATTTTCATCAAATAAAAAAAATAAAACCCAGAATAAATCATTAAAGACCAGAAATGAGCATAAAAGATGCCTCAGCGCAAGTGTTATGTTAGTAATAGAGCCCAAATTTCAAAAAATATTGCGAAAAACAACAATCTTCCATTAAAGAGTGAATGTTTGAGGTGTATAGAAGGCATTTATATCATTTTTAGAAAATTTAATTTTTCACATTTTTCCATGAAAAGTGCCCCCCCTTTGGGTTCTAGGTGAAAATCTCACTCGACACAAATCAAACAGAAATGTTTCCATGGGGTGTATTGTTGTTTATTTTCATCAAATAAACAATATAAAATCCAGTTTTAATCCCGAAAGACAAGAAATGAGCATAAAAGATGCTTCAGCGCAAGTGTTAATGTTACTAAGAGTGCCCAAATTTCTAAAAATATTGCGGAAAACAACAATCTTCTGTTTTAGAGTGAATGTTTGAGGTGTATAGAAGACATTTATTTCATTTTTAGAAAATTTAATTTTTCTCATTTTTCCATGAAAAGTGCCAATACCCTCCCCTTTGGGTTCTAGGTGAAAATCTCACTCGACACAAATCTAACAAAACTGTTTCCATGGTGTGTATAGTTGTTCATTTTCATCAAATAAACAAAATAAAAGCCAGTTTTAATCCCGAAAGACAAGAAATGAGCATAAAAGATGCTTCAGCGCAAGTGTTAATGTTACTAAGAATGCCCAAATTTCGAAAAATATTGCGAAAAACAACAATCTTCTGTTTTAGAGTGAATGTTTGAGGTGTATAGAAGGCATTTATTTCATTTTTAGAAAATTTAATTTTTCACATTTTTCCATGAAAAGTGCCAATACCCCCCCCTTTGGGTTCTAGGTGAAAATCTCACTCAACACAAATCAAATAAAAATGTTTCCATGGTGTGTATTGTTGTTCATTTTCATCAAATAAACAATATAAAAGCCAGTTTTAATCCCGAAAGAAAAGAAATGAGCATAAAAGATGCTTCAGCGCAAGTGTTAATGTTACTAAGAGATCCCAAATTTCTAAAAATATTGCGAAAAACAACAATCTTCTGTTTTAGAGTGAATGTTTGAGGTGTATGGAAGGCATTTATTTCATTTTTAGAAAATTTAATTTTTCACATTTTTCCATGAAAAGTGTTTCCCCCCCTTTGGGTTCTAGGTGAAAATCTCACTTGACACAAATCAAACAGAAATGTTTCCATGGTGTGTATTTTTGTTCATTTTCATCAAATAAACAATATAAAAGCCAGTTTTAATCCCGAAAGACAAGAAATGAGCATAAGAGATGCTTCAGCGCAAATGTTAATGTTACTAAGAGAGCCCAAATTTCTAAAAATATTGCGAAAAACAACAATCTTCTGTTTTAGAGTGAATGTTTGAGGTGTATAGAAGGCATTTATTTCATTTTTAGAAAATATAATTTTTCACATTTTTCCATAAAAAGTGCCAAAACTCCCCCCTTTGGGTTCTAGGTGAAAATCTCACTCGACACAAATCAAACAAAAATGTTTCCATGGTGTGTATTGTTGTTCATTTTCATCAAATAAAAGAAATAACACCAATAATTAATCCTGAAAGACAAGAAATGAGCATAAAAGATGCTTCAGCGCAAGTGTTAATGTAACTAAAAGAGCCCAAATTTCTAAAAATATTGCGAAAAACAACAATCTTCTGTTTTAGAGTGAATGTTTGAGGTGTATAGAAGGCATTTATTTCACTTTTAGAAATTTTAATTTTTCACATTTTTCCATGAAAAGTGCCAATACCCCCCCTTTAGGTTCTACATGAAAATCTCACTCGACACAAATCAAACAAAAATGTTTCCATGGTGAGTATTGTTGTTCATTTACATCAAATAAACAATATAAAAGCCAGTTTTAATCCCGAAAGACAAGAAATGAGCATAGAAGATGCTTCAGCGCAAGTGTTAATGTTACTAAGAGAGCCCAAATTTCTAAAAATATTGCGAAAAACAACAATCTTCTGTTTTAGAGTGAATGTTTGAGGTGTATAGAAGGCATTTATTTCATTTTTAGAAAATTTAATTTTTCACATTTTTCCATGAAAAGTGCCCCCCCCTTTGGGTTCTAGGTGAAAATCTCACTCGACACAAATCAAACAGAAATGTTTCCATGGTGTGTATTGTTGTTCATTTACATCAAATAAACAATATAAAAGCCAGTTTTAATCCCGAAAGACAAGAAATGAGCATAAAAGATGCTTCAGCGTAAGTGTTAATGTTACTAAGAGAGCCCAAATTTCTAAAAATATTGCGAAAAACAACAATCTTCTGTTTTACAGTGAATGCTTGAGGTGTATAGAAGGCATTTATTTCATTTTTAGAAAATTTAATTTTTCACATTTTTCCATGAAAGGGCCAATACCCTCCACTTTGGGTTCTAGGTGAAAATCTCACTCGACACAAATCAAACAAAAACGTTTCCATGGTGTGTATTGTTGTTCATTTTCATCAAATAAACAAAATAAAACCCAGAATAAATCATTAAAGACAAGTAATGAGCATAAAAGATGCCTCAGCGCAAGTGTTAATGTTAGTAAAAGAGCCCAAATTTCAAAAAATATTGCGAAAAACAACAATCTTCCATTATACAGTAAATGTTTGAGGTGTATAGAAGGCATTTATTTCATTTTTAGAAATTTTAATTTTTCACATTTTTCCATGAAAAGTGCCAATACCCCCCCTTTTGGGTTCTACATGAAAATCACACTCGACACAAATCAAACAAAAATGTTTCCATGGTGTGTCTTGTTGTTCATTTTCATCAAATAAACAAAATAAAAGCCAGAATAAATCATTAAAGACAAGAAATGAGGATAAAAGATGCCTCAGCGCAAGTGTTAATGTTAGTAAAAGAGACCAAATTTCAAAAAATATTGCGAAAAACAACAATCTTCCATTATAGAGTTAATGTTTGAGGTCTATAGAAGGCATTCAATCATTTTTAGAAATTTCAATTTTTCACATTTTTCCATGAAAAGTGCCAATACCACCCCCTTTGGGTTCTAGGTGAAAATCTCACTCGACACAAATCAAACAAAAATGTTTCCATGGTGTGTATTGTTGTTCATTTTCATCAAATAAACAAAATAAAACCCAGAATAAATCATTAAAGACAAGAAATGAGCATAAAAGATGCCTCAGCGCAAGTGTTAATGTTAGTAAAAGAGCCCAAATTTCAAAAAATATTGCGAAAAACAACAATCTTCCATTATTCAGTAAATGTTTGAGGTGTATAGAAGGCATTTATTTCATTTTTAGAAATTTTAATTTTTCACATTTTTCCATGAAAAGTGCCAATACCCCCCCCCTTTGGGTTCTACATGAAAATCACACTCGACACAAATCAAACAAAAATGTTTCCATGGTGTGTCTTGTTGTTCATTTTCATCAATTAAACAAAATAAAACCGAGAGTTAATCATTAAATACAAGAAATGAGCATAAAAGATGCCTCAGCGCAAGTGTTAATGTTAGTAAAAGAGCCCAAATTTCAAAAAATATTGCGAAAAACAACAATCTTCCATTATAGAGTGAATGTTTGAGGTTTATAGAAGGCAATTAATTCATTTTTAGAAATTTTAATTTTTCTCATTTTTCCATGAAAAGTGCCAATACCCCCCCTTTGGGTTATAGGTGAAATTCTCACTTGAAACAAAACAAACAACAATGTTTCCATGGTGTGTATTGTTGTTCATTTTCATCAAATAAACAATATAAAAGCCAGTTTTAATCCCGAAAGAAAAGAAATGAGCATAAAAGATGCTTCAGCGCAAGTGTTAATGTTACTAAGAGAGCCCAAATTTCTAAAAATATTGCGAAAAACAACAATCTTCTGTTTTAGAGTGAATGTTTGAGGTGTATAGAAGGCATTTATTTCATTTTTAGAAAATTTAATTTTTCACATTTTTCCATGAAACGTGTTTCCCCCCTTTGGGTTCTAGGTGAAAATCTCACTCGACACAAATCTAACAAAACTGTTTCCATGGTGTGTATAGTTGTTCATTTTCATCAAATAAACAAAATAAAAGCCAGTTTTAATCCCGAAAGACAAGAAATGAGCATAAAAGATGCTTCAGCGCAAGTGTTAATGTTACTAAGAATGCCCAAATTTCGAAAAATATTGCGAAAAACAACAATCTTCTGTTTTAGAGTGAATGTTTGAGGTGTATAGAAGGCATTTATTTCATTTTTAGAAAATATAATTTTTCACATTTTTCCATAAAAAGTGCCAAAACTCCCCCCTTTGGGTTCTAGGTGAAAATCTCACTCGACACAAATCAAAAAAAAATGTTTCCATGGTGTGTATTGTTGTTATTTTTCATCAAATAAACAATATAAAAGCCAGTTTTAATCCCGAAAGACAAGAAATGAGCATAAAAGAGTCTTCAGCGCAAGTGTAAATGGCACTAAGAGAGCCCTAATTTCTAAAAATATTGCCAAAAACAACAATCTTCCATTTAGTGTGAATGTTTGTGGTGTATAGAAGGCATTTATTTCATTTTTAGAAAATTTAATTTTTCACATTTTTCCATGAAAAGTGCCAATACCTTAAAGAAGCTTTGGGTTCTAGGTGAAAATCTCACTCGACACAAATCAAACAAAAATGTTTCCATGGTGTGTATTGTTGTTCATTTTCATCAAATAAAAAAAATAACACCAATAATTAATCCCGAAAGACAAGAAATGAGCATAAAAGATGCTTCAGCGCAAGTGTTAATGTAACTAAAAGAGCCCAAATTTCTAAAAATATTGCGAAAAACAACAATCTTCTGTTTTAGAGTGAATGTTTGAGGTGTATAGAAGGCATTTATTTCATTTTTAGAAAATTTAATTTTTCACATTTTTCCATGAAAAGTGCCCCCCCCTTTGGGTTCTAGGTGAAAATCTCACTCGACACAAATCAAACAAAAATGATTCCATGGTGTGTATTGTTGTTCATTTACATCAAATAAACAATATAAAAGCCGGTTTTAATCCCGAAAGACAAGAAATGAGCATAGAAGATGCTTCAGCGCAAGTGTTAATGTTACTAAGAGAGCCCAAATTTCTAAAAATATTGCGAAAAACAACAATCTTCTGTTTTAGAGTGAATGTTTAGGTGTATAGAAGGCATTTATTTCATTTTTAGAAAATTTAATTTTTCACATTTTTCCATGAAAAGTGCCCCCCCCTTTGGGTTCTAGGTGAAAATCTCACTCGACACAAATCAAACATAAATGTTTCCATGGTGTGTATTGTTGTTCATTTTCATCAAATAAATAATATAAAAGCCAGTTTTAATCCCGAAAGACAAGAAATTAGCATAAAAGATGCTTCAGCGTAAGTGTTAATGTTACTAAGAGAGCCCAAATTTCTAAAAATATTGCGAAAAACAACAATCTTCTGTTTTACAGTGAATGCTTGAGGTGTATAGAAGGCATTTATTTCATTTTTAGAAAATTTAATTTTTCACATTTTTCCATGAAAAGTGCCAATACCCCCCCTTTGGGTTCTAGGTGAAAATGTCACTCGACACAAATTAAACAAAAATGTTTCCATGGTGTGTATTGTTGTTCATTTTCATAAAATAAACAATATAAAAGCCAGTTTTAATCCCGAAAGACAAGAAATGAGCATAGAAGATGCTTCAGCGCAAGTGTTAATGTTACTAAGATAGCCAATAATTTCTAAAAATATTGCGAAAAACAATAATCTTCTGATTTAGAGTGAATGTTTGAGGTGTATAGAAGGCATTTATTTCATTTTTAGAAATTTTAATTTTTCACATTTTTCCATGAAAAGTGCCAATACCCCCCCATTTGGGTTCTAGGTGAAAATCTCACTCGACACAAATCAAAAAAAAATGTTTCCATGGTGTGTATTGTTGTTATTTTTCATCAAATAAACAATATAAAAGCCAGTTTTAATCCCGAAAGACAAGAAATGAGCATAAAAGAGTCTTCAGCGCAAGTGTAAATGGCACTAAGAGAGCCCTAATTTCTAAAAATATTGCCAAAAACAACAATCTTCTATTTTGTGTGAATGGTTGTGGTGTATAGAAGGCATTTATTTCATTTTTAGAAAATTTAATTTTTCACATTTTTCCATGAAAAGTGCCAATACCTTAAAGAAGCTTTGGGTTCTAGGTGAAAATCTCACTCGACACAAATCAAACAAAAATGTTTCCATGGCGTTTATTGTTGTTCATTTTCATCAAATAAACAAAATAAAACCCAGAGTTAATCATTAAAGACAGGAAATGAGCATAAAAGATGCCTCAGCGCTTAGTAAAAGAGCCCAAATTTCAAAAAATATTGCGAAAAACAACAATCTTCTATTATAGAGTGAATGTTTGAGGTGTATACAAGGCATTTATTTCATTTTTGAAATTTTAATTTTTCACATTTTTCCATAAAAAGTGCCAAAACTCCCCCCTTTGGGCTCTAGGTGAAATTCTCACTCAGCACAAATCTAACAAAAATGTTTCCATGGTGTGTTTTGTTGTTCATTTTCATCAAATAAAAAAAATTAAACCCAGAATAAATCATTAAAGACCAGAAATGAGCATAAAAGATGCCTCAGCGCAAGTGTTATGTTAGTAATAGAGCCCAAATTTCAAAAAATATTGCGAAAAACAACAATCTTCCATTAAAGAGTGAATGTTTGAGGTGTATACAAGGCATTTATTTCATTTTTAGAAAATTTAATTTTTCACATTTTTCCATGAAAAGTGCCAATACCCCCCCCTTTGGGTTCTAGGTGAAAATCTCACTCGACACAAATCAAACAAAAATGTTTCCATGGTGTGTATTGTTGTTCATTTACATCAAATAAACAATATTAAAGCCAGTTTTAATCCCGAAAGACAAGAAATGAGCATAGAAGATGCTTCAGCGCAAGTGTTAATGATACTAAGAGAGCCCAAATTTCTAAAAATATTGCGAAAAACAATAATCTTCTGTTTTAGAGTGAATGATTGAGGTGTATAGAAGGCATTTATATCATTTTTAGAAAATTTAATTTTTCACATTTTTCCATGAAAAGTGCCCCCCCCTTTGGGTTCTAGGTGAAAATCTCACTCGACACAAATCAAACAGAAATGTTTCCATGGTGTGTATTGTTGTTTATTTTCATCAAATAAACAATATAAAATCCAGTTTTAATCCCGAAAGACAAGAAATGAGCATAAAAGATGCTTCAGCGCAAGTGTTAATGTTACTAAGAGAGCCCAAATTTCTAAAAATATTGCGGAAAACAACAATCTTCTGTTTTAGAGTGAATGTTTGAGGTGTATAGAAGGCATTTATTTCATTTTTAGAAAATTTAATTTTCACATTTTTCCATGAAAAGTGTTTCCCCCCCTTTGGGTTCTAGGTGAAAATCTCACTTGACACAAATCAAACAGAAATGTTTCCATGGTGTGTATTTTTGTTCATTTTCATCAAATAAACAATATAAAAGCCAGTTTTAATCCCGAAAGACAAGAAATGAGCATAAGAGATGCTTCAGCGCAAATGTTAATGTTACTAAGAGAGCCCAAATTTCTAAAAATATTGCGAAAAACAACAATCTTCTGTTTTAGAGTGAATGTTTGAGGTGTATAGAAGGCATTTATTTCATTTTTAGAAAATTTAATTTTTCACATTTTTCCATAAAAAGTGCCAAAACTCCCCCCTTTGGGTTCTAGGTGAAAATCTCACTCGACACAAATCAAACAAAAATGTTTCCATGGTGTGTATTGTTGTTCATTTTCATCAAATAAAAAAAATAAAACCAATAATTAATCCCGAAAGACAAGAAATGAGCATAAAAGATGCTTCAGCACAAGTGTTAATGTAACTAAAAGAGCCCAAATTTCTAAAAATATTGCGAAAAACAACAATCTTCTGTTTTAGAGTGAATGTTTGAGGTGTATAGAAGGCATTTATTTCATTTTTAGAAATTTTAATTTTTCACATTTTTCCATGAAAAGTGCCAATACCCCCCCTTTAGGTTCTACATGAAAATCTCACTCGACACAAATCAAACAAAAATGTTTCCATGGTGTGTATTGTTGTTCATTTACATCAAATAAACAATATAAAAGCCAGTTTTAATCCCGAAAGACAAGAAATGAGCATAGAAGATGCTTCAGCGCAAGTGTTAATGTTACTAAGAGAGCCCAAATTTCTAAAAATATTGCGAAAAACAACAATCTTCTGTTTTAGAGTGAATGTTTGAGGTGTATAGAAGGCATTTATTTCATTTTTAGAAAATTTAATTTTTCACATTTTTCCATGAAAAGTGCCCCCCCCTTTGGGTTCTAGGTGAAAATCTCACTCGACACAAATCAAACAGAAATGTTTCCATGGTGTGTATTGTTGTTCATTTACATCAAATAAACAATATAAAAGCCAGTTTTAATCCCGAAAGACAAGAAATGAGCATAGAAGATGCTTCAGCGCAAGTGTTAATGTTACTAAGAGAGCCCAAATTTCTAAAAATATTGCGAAAAACAACAATCTTCTGTTTTAGAGTGAATGTTTGAGGTGTATAGAAGGCATTTATTTCATTTTTAGAAAATTTAATTTTTCACATTTTTCCATGAAAAGTGCCCCCCCCTTTGGGTTCTAGGTGAAAATCTCACTCGACACAAATCAAACAGAAATGTTTCCATGGTGTGTATTGTTGTTCATTTTCATCAAATAAACAATATAAAAGCCAGTTTTAATCCCGAAAGACAAGAAATGAGCATAAAAGATGCTTCAGCGTAAGTGTTAATGTTACTAAGAGAGCCCAAATTTCTAAAAATATTGCGAAAAACAACAATCTTCTGTTTTACAGTGAATGCTTGAGGTGTATAGAAGGCATTTATTTCATTTTTAGAAAATTTAATTTTTCACATTTTTCCATGAAAAGTGCCAATACCCCCCCTTTGGGTTCTAGGTGAAAATGTCACTCGACACAAATTAAACAAAAATGTTTCCATGGTGTGTATTGTTGTTCATTTTCATAAAATAAACAATATAAAAGCCAGTTTTAATCCCGAAAGACAAGAAATGAGCATAGAAGATGCTTCAGCGCAAGTGTTAATGTTACTAAGAGAGCCAATAATTTCTAAAAATATTGCGAAAAACAATAATCTTCTGATTTAGAGTGAATGTTTGAGGTATATAAAAGGCATTTATTTCATTTTTAGAAAATTTAATTTTTCACATTTTTCCAAGAAAAGTTCCAATACCCTCCCCTTTGGGTTCTAGGTGAAAATCTCACTCGACACAAATCAAACAAAAATGTTTCCATGGTGTGTATTGTTGTTCATTTTCATCAAATAAACAATATAAAACCAGTTTTAATCCCGAAAGACAAGATATGAGCATAAAAGATGCTTCAGCGCAAGTGTTAATGTTACTAAGAGAGCCCAAATTTCTAAAAATATTGCGAAAAACAACAATCTTCTGTTTTAGAGTGAATGTTTGAGGTGTATAGAAGGCATTTATTTCATTTTTAGAAAATTTAATTTTTCACATTTTTCCATGAAAGGGCCAATACCCTCCACTTTGGGTTCTAGGTGAAAATCTCACTCGACAAAAATCAAATAAAAATGTTTCCATGGTGTGTATTGTTGTTCATTTACATCAAATAAACAATATAAAAGCCAGTTTTAATCCCGAAAGACAAGAAATGAGCATAAAAGATGCTTCAGGGCAAGTGTTAATGTTACTAAGAGAGCCCAAATTTCTAAAAATATTGCGAAAAACAACAATCTTCTGTTTTAGAGTGAATGTTTGAGGTGTATAGAAGGCATTTATTTCATTTTTAGAAAATTTAATTTTTCACATTTTTCCATGAAAAGTGTTTCCCCCCCTTTGGGTTCTAGGTGAAAATCTCACTCGACACAAATCAAACAGAAATGTTTCCATGGTGTGTATTGTTGTTCATTTTCATCAAATAAACAATATAAAAGCCAGTTTTAATCCCGAAAGACAAGAAATGAGCATAAAAGAGTCTTCAGCGCAAGTGTAAATGGCACTAAGAGAGCCTTAATTTCTAAAAATATTGCCAAAAACAACAATCTTCTATTTAGAGTGAATGTTTGAGGTGTATAGAAGGCATTTATTTCATTTTTAGAAAATTTAATTTTTCACATTTTTCCATGAAAAGTGCCCCCCCTTTGGGTTCTAGGTGAAAATCTCACTCGACACAAATCAAACAGAAATGTTTCCATGGTGTGTATTGTTGTTCATTTACATCAAATAAACAATATAAAAGCCAGTTTTAATCCCGAAAGACAAGAAATGAGCATAGAAGATGCTTCAGCGCAAGTGTTAATGTTACTAAGAGAGCCCAAATTTCTAAAAATATTGCGAAAAACAACAATCTTCTGTTTTAGAGTGAATGTTTGAGGTGTATAGAAGGCATTTATTTCATTTTTAGAAAATTTAATTTTTCACATTTTTCCATGAAAAGTGCCCCCCCCTTTGGGTTCTAGGTGAAAATCTCACTCGACACAAATCAAACAGAAATGTTTCCATGGTGTGTATTGTTGTTCATTTTCATCAAATAAACAATATAAAAGCCAGTTTTAATCCCGAAAGACAAGAAATGAGCATAAAAGATGCTTCAGCGTAAGTGTTAATGTTACTAAGAGAGCCCAAATTTCTAAAAATATTGCGAAAAACAACAATCTTCTGTTTTACAGTGAATGCTTGAGGTGTATAGAAGGCATTTATTTCATTTTTAGAAAATTTAATTTTTCACATTTTTCCATGAAAAGTGCCAATACCCCCCCTTTGGGTTCTAGGTGAAAATGTCACTCGACACAAATTAAACAAAAATGTTTCCATGGTGTGTATTGTTGTTCATTTTCATAAAATAAACAATATAAAAGCCAGTTTTAATCCCGAAAGACAAGAAATGAGCATAGAAGATGCTTCAGCGCAAGTGTTAATGTTACTAAGAGAGCCAATAATTTCTAAAAATATTGCGAAAAACAATAATCTTCTGATTTAGAGTGAATGTTTGAGGTATATAAAAGGCATTTATTTCATTTTTAGAAAATTTTATTTTTCACATTTTTCCAAGAAAAGTTTCAATACCCTCCCCTTTGGGTTCTAGGTGAAAATCTCACTCGACACAAATCAAACAAAAATGTTTCCATGGTGTGTATTGTTGTTCATTTTCATCAAATAAACAATATAAAACCAGTTTTAATCCCGAAAGACAAGATATGAGCATAAAAGATGCTTCAGCGCAAGTGTTAATGTTACTAAGAGAGCCCAAATTTCTAAAAATATTGCGAAAAACAACAATCTTCTGTTTTAGAGTGAATGTTTGAGGTGTATAGAAGGCATTTATTTCATTTTTAGAAAATTTAATTTTTCACATTTTTCCATGAAAGGGCCAATACCCTCCACTTTGGGTTCTAGGTGAAAATCTCACTCGACAAAAATCAAATAAAAATGTTTCCATGGTGTGTATTGTTGTTCATTTACATCAAATAAACCATATAAAAGCCAGTTTTAATCCCGAAAGACAAGAAATGAGCATAAAAGATGCTTCAGGGCAAGTGTTAATGTTACTAAGAGAGCCCAAATTTCTAAAAATATTGCGAAAAACAACAATCTTCTGTTTTAGAGTGAATGTTTGAGGTGTATAGAAGGCATTTATTTCATTTTTAGAAAATTTAATTTTTCACATTTTTCCATGAAAAGTGTTTCCCCCCCTTTGGGTTCTAGGTGAAAATCTCACTCGACACAAATCAAACAGAAATGTTTCCATGGGGTGTATTGTTGTTCATTTTCATCAAATAAACAATATAAAAGCCAGTTTTAATCCCGAAAGACAAGAAATGAGCATAAAAGAGTCTTCAGCGCAAGTGTAAATGGCACTAAGAGAGCCTTAATTTCTAAAAATATTGCCAAAAACAACAATCTTCTATTTAGAGTGAATGTTTGAGGTGTATAGAAGGCATTTATTTCATTTTTAGAAAATTTAATTTTTCACATTTTTCCATGAAAAGTGCCAATACCTTAAAGAACCTTTGGGTTCTAGGTGAAAATCTCACTCGACCCAAATCAAACAAAAATGTTTCCATGGTGTGTATTGTTGTTCATTTTCATCAAATAAAAAAAATAAAACCAATAATTAATCCCGAAAGACAAGAAATGAGCATAAAAGATGCTTCAGCGCAAGTGTTAATGTAACTAAAAGAGCCCAAATTTCTAAAAATATTGCGAAAAACAACAATCTTCTGTTTTAGAGTGAATGTTTGAGGTGTATAGAAGGCATTTATTTCATTTTTAGAAAATTTAATTTTTCACATTTTTCCATGAAAAGTGCCCCCCCCTTTGGGTTCTAGGTGAAAATCTCACTCGACACAAATCAAACAAAAATGTTTCCATGGTGTGTATTGTTGTTCATTTACATCAAATAAACAATATAAAAGCCAGTTTTAATCCCGAAAGACAAGAAATGAGCATAGAAGATGCTTCAGCGCAAGTGTTAATGTTACTAAGAGAGCCAATAATTTCTAAAAATATTGCGAAAAACAATAATCTTCTGATTTAGAGTGAATGCTTGAGGTGTATAGAAGGCATTTATTTCATTTTTAGAAAATTTAATTTTCACATTTCTCCATGAAAAGTGCCAATACCCCCCCTTTAGGTTCTACATGAAAATCTCACTCGACACAAATCAAACAAAAATGTTTCCATGGTGAGTATTGTTGTTCATTTACATCAAATAAACAATATAAAAGCCAGTTTTAATCCCGAAAGACAAGAAATGAGCATAGAAGATGCTTCAGCGCAAGTGTTAATGTTACTAAGAGAGCCAATAATTTCTAAAAATATTGCGAAAAACAATAATCTTCTGATTTAGAGTGAATGTTTGAGGTATATAAAAGGCATTTATTTCATTTTTAGAAAATTTAATTTTTCACATTTTTCCAAGAAAAGTTCCAATACCCTCCCCTTTGGGTTCTAGGTGAAAATCTCACTCGACACAAATCAAACAAAAATGTTTCCATGGTGTGTATTGTTGTTCATTTTCATCAAATAAACAATATAAAACCAGTTTTAATCCCGAAAGACAAGATATGAGCATAAAAGATGCTTCAGCGCAAGTGTTAATGTTACTAAGAGAGCCCAAATTTCTAAAAATATTGCGAAAAACAACAATCTTCTGTTTTAGAGTGAATGTTTGAGGTGTATAGAAGGCATTTATTTCATTTTTAGAAAATTTAATTTTTCACATTTTTCCATGAAAGGGCCAATACCCTCCACTTTGGGTTCTAGGTGAAAATCTCACTCGACAAAAATCAAATAAAAATGTTTCCATGGTGTGTATTGTTGTTCATTTACATCAAATAAACAATATAAAAGCCAGTTTTAATCCCGAAAGACAAGAAATGAGCATAAAAGATGCTTCAGGGCAAGTGTTAATGTTACTAAGAGAGCCCAAATTTCTAAAAATATTGCGAAAAACAACAATCTTCTGTTTTAGAGTGAATGTTTGAGGTGTATAGAAGGCATTTATTTCATTTTTAGAAAATTTAATTTTTCACATTTTTCCATGAAAAGTGTTTCCCCCCCTTTGGGTTCTAGGTGAAAATCTCACTCGACACAAATCAAACAGAAATGTTTCCATGGTGTGTATTGTTGTTCATTTTCATCAAATAAACAATATAAAAGCCAGTTTTAATCCCGAAAGACAAGAAATGAGCATAAAAGAGTCTTCAGCGCAAGTGTAAATGGCACTAAGAGAGCCTTAATTTCTAAAAATATTGCCAAAAACAACAATCTTCTATTTAGAGTGAATGTTTGAGGTGTATAGAAGGCATTTATTTCATTTTTAGAAAATTTAATTTTTCACATTTTTCCATGAAAAGTGCCAATACCTTAAAGAACCTTTGGGTTCTAGGTGAAAATCTCACTCGACCCAAATCAAACAAAAATGTTTCCATGGTGTGTATTGTTGTTCATTTTCATCAAATAAAAAAAATAAAACCAATAATTAATCCCGAAAGACAAGAAATGAGCATAAAAGATGCTTCAGCGCAAGTGTTAATGTAACTAAAAGAGCCCAAATTTCTAAAAATATTGCGAAAAACAACAATCTTCTGTTTTAGAGTGAATGTTTGAGGTGTATAGAAGGCATTTATTTCATTTTTAGAAAATTTAATTTTTCACATTTTTCCATGAAAAGTGCCCCCCCCTTTGGGTTCTAGGTGAAAATCTCACTCGACACAAATCAAACAAAAATGTTTCCATGGTGTGTATTGTTGTTCATTTACATCAAATAAACAATATAAAAGCCAGTTTTAATCCCGAAAGACAAGAAATGAGCATAGAAGATGCTTCAGCGCAAGTGTTAATGTTACTAAGAGAGCCAATAATTTCTAAAAATATTGCGAAAAACAATAATCTTCTGATTTAGAGTGAATGCTTGAGGTGTATAGAAGGCATTTATTTCATTTTTAGAAAATTTAATTTTCACATTTCTCCATGAAAAGTGCCAATACCCCCCCTTTAGGTTCTACATGAAAATCTCACTCGACACAAATCAAACAAAAATGTTTCCATGGTGAGTATTGTTGTTCATTTACATCAAATAAACAATATAAAAGCCAGTTTTAATCCCGAAAGACAAGAAATGAGCATAGAAGATGCTTCAGCGCAAGTGTTAATGTTACTAAGAGAGCCAATAATTTCTAAAAATATTGCGAAAAACAATAATCTTCTGATTTAGAGTGAATGTTTGAGGTATATAAAAGGCATTTATTTCATTTTTAGAAAATTTAATTTTTCACATTTTTCCAAGAAAAGTTCCAATACCCTCCCCTTTGGGTTCTAGGTGAAAATCTCACTCGACACAAATCAAACAAAAATGTTTCCATGGTGTGTATTGTTGTTCATTTTCATCAAATAAACAATATAAAACCAGTTTTAATCCCGAAAGACAAGATATGAGCATAAAAGATGCTTCAGCGCAAGTGTTAATGTTACTAAGAGAGCCCAAATTTCTAAAAATATTGCGAAAAACAACAATCTTCTGTTTTAGAGTGAATGTTTGAGGTGTATAGAAGGCATTTATTTCATTTTTAGAAAATTTAATTTTTCACATTTTTCCATGAAAGGGCCAATACCCTCCACTTTGGGTTCTAGGTGAAAATCTCACTCGACAAAAATCAAATAAAAATGTTTCCATGGTGTGTATTGTTGTTCATTTACATCAAATAAACAATATAAAAGCCAGTTTTAATCCCGAAAGACAAGAAATGAGCATAAAAGATGCTTCAGGGCAAGTGTTAATGTTACTAAGAGAGCCCAAATTTCTAAAAATATTGCGAAAAACAACAATCTTCTGTTTTAGAGTGAATGTTTGAGGTGTATAGAAGGCATTTATTTCATTTTTAGAAAATTTAATTTTTCACATTTTTCCATGAAAAGTGTTTCCCCCCCTTTGGGTTCTAGGTGAAAATCTCACTCGACACAAATCAAACAGAAATGTTTCCATGGTGTGTATTGTTGTTCATTTTCATCAAATAAACAATATAAAAGCCAGTTTTAATCCCGAAAGACAAGAAATGAGCATAAAAGAGTCTTCAGCGCAAGTGTAAATGGCACTAAGAGAGCCTTAATTTCTAAAAATATTGCCAAAAACAACAATCTTCTATTTAGAGTGAATGTTTGAGGTGTATAGAAGGCATTTATTTCATTTTTAGAAAATTTAATTTTTCACATTTTTCCATGAAAAGTGCCAATACCTTAAAGAACCTTTGGGTTCTAGGTGAAAATCTCACTCGACACAAATCAAACAAAAATGTTTCCATGGTGTGTATTGTTGTTCATTTTCATCAAATAAAAAAAATAAAACCAATAATTAATCCCGAAAGACAAGAAATGAGCATAAATGATGCTTCAGCGCAAGTGTTAATGTAACTAAAAGAGCCCAAATTTCTAAAAATATTGCGAAAAACAACAATCTTCTGTTTTAGAGTGAATGTTTGAGGTGTATAGAAGGCATTTATTTCATTTTTAGAAAATTTAATTTTTCACATTTTTCCATGAAAAGTGCCAATACCCCCCCTTTAGGTTCTACATGAAAATCTCACTCGACACAAATCAAACAAAAATGTTTCCATGGTGAGTATTGTTGTTCATTTACATCAAATAAACAATATAAAAGCCAGTTTTAATCCCGAAAGACAAGAAATGAGCATAGAAGATGCTTCAGCGCAAGTGTTAATGTTACTAAGAGAGCCAATAATTTCTAAAAATATTGCGAAAAACAATAATCTTCTGATTTAGAGTGAATGTTTGAGGTATATAAAAGGCATTTATTTCATTTTTAGAAAATTTAATTTTTCACATTTTTCCAAGAAAAGTTCCAATACCCTCCCCTTTGGGTTCTAGGTGAAAATCTCACTCGACACAAATCAAACAAAAATGTTTCCATGGTGTGTATTGTTGTTCATTTTCATCAAATAAACAATATAAAACCAGTTTTAATCCCGAAAGACAAGATATGAGCATAAAAGATGCTTCAGCGCAAGTGTTAATGTTACTAAGAGAGCCCAAATTTCTAAAAATATTGCGAAAAACAACAATCTTCTGTTTTAGAGTGAATGTTTGAGGTGTATAGAAGGCATTTATTTCATTTTTAGAAAATTTAATTTTTCACATTTTTCCATGAAAGGGCCAATACCCTCCACTTTGGGTTCTAGGTGAAAATCTCACTCGACAAAAATCAAATAAAAATGTTTCCATGGTGTGTATTGTTGTTCATTTACATCAAATAAACAATATAAAAGCCAGTTTTAATCCCGAAAGACAAGAAATGAGCATAAAAGATGCTTCAGGGCAAGTGTTAATGTTACTAAGAGAGCCCAAATTTCTAAAAATATTGCGAAAAACAACAATCTTCTGTTTTAGAGTGAATGTTTGAGGTGTATAGAAGGCATTTATTTCATTTTTAGAAAATTTAATTTTTCACATTTTTCCATGAAAAGTGTTTCCCCCCCTTTGGGTTCTAGGTGAAAATCTCACTCGACACAAATCAAACAGAAATGTTTCCATGGTGTGTATTGTTGTTCATTTTCATCAAATAAACAATATAAAAGCCAGTTTTAATCCCGAAAGACAAGAAATGAGCATAAAAGAGTCTTCAGCGCAAGTGTAAATGGCACTAAGAGAGCCTTAATTTCTAAAAATATTGCCAAAAACAACAATCTTCTATTTAGAGTGAATGTTTGAGGTGTATAGAAGGCATTTATTTCATTTTTAGAAAATTTAATTTTTCACATTTTTCCATGAAAAGTGCCAATACCTTAAAGAACCTTTGGGTTCTAGGTGAAAATCTCACTCGACCCAAATCAAACAAAAATGTTTCCATGGTGTGTATTGTTGTTCATTTTCATCAAATAAAAAAAATAAAACCAATAATTAATCCCGAAAGACAAGAAATGAGCATAAAAGATGCTTCAGCGCAAGTGTTAATGTAACTAAAAGAGCCCAAATTTCTAAAAATATTGCGAAAAACAACAATCTTCTGTTTTAGAGTGAATGTTTGAGGTGTATAGAAGGCATTTATTTCATTTTTAGAAAATTTAATTTTTCACATTTTTCCATGAAAAGTGCCCCCCCCTTTGGGTTCTAGGTGAAAATCTCACTCGACACAAATCAAACAAAAATGTTTCCATGGTGTGTATTGTTGTTCATTTACATCAAATAAACAATATAAAAGCCAGTTTTAATCCCGAAAGACAAGAAATGAGCATAGAAGATGCTTCAGCGCAAGTGTTAATGTTACTAAGAGAGCCAATAATTTCTAAAAATATTGCGAAAAACAATAATCTTCTGATTTAGAGTGAATGCTTGAGGTGTATAGAAGGCATTTATTTCATTTTTAGAAAATTTAATTTTCACATTTCTCCATGAAAAGTGCCAATACCCCCCCTTTAGGTTCTACATGAAAATCTCACTCGACACAAATCAAACAAAAATGTTTCCATGGTGAGTATTGTTGTTCATTTACATCAAATAAACAATATAAAAGCCAGTTTTAATCCCGAAAGACAAGAAATGAGCATAGAAGATGCTTCAGCGCAAGTGTTAATGTTACTAAGAGAGCCAATAATTTCTAAAAATATTGCGAAAAACAATAATCTTCTGATTTAGAGTGAATGTTTGAGGTATATAAAAGGCATTTATTTCATTTTTAGAAAATTTAATTTTTCACATTTTTCCAAGAAAAGTTCCAATACCCTCCCCTTTGGGTTCTAGGTGAAAATCTCACTCGACACAAATCAAACAAAAATGTTTCCATGGTGTGTATTGTTGTTCATTTTCATCAAATAAACAATATAAAACCAGTTTTAATCCCGAAAGACAAGATATGAGCATAAAAGATGCTTCAGCGCAAGTGTTAATGTTACTAAGAGAGCCCAAATTTCTAAAAATATTGCGAAAAACAACAATCTTCTGTTTTAGAGTGAATGTTTGAGGTGTATAGAAGGCATTTATTTCATTTTTAGAAAATTTAATTTTTCACATTTTTCCATGAAAGGGCCAATACCCTCCACTTTGGGTTCTAGGTGAAAATCTCACTCGACAAAAATCAAATAAAAATGTTTCCATGGTGTGTATTGTTGTTCATTTTCATCAAATAAACAATATAAAAGCCAGTTTTAATCCCGAAAGACAAGAAATGAGCATAAAAGAGTCTTCAGCGCAAGTGTAAATGGCACTAAGAGAGCCTTAATTTCTAAAAATATTGCCAAAAACAACAATCTTCTATTTAGAGTGAATGTTTGAGGTGTATAGAAGGCATTTATTTCATTTTTAGAAAATTTAATTTTTCACATTTTTCCATGAAAAGTGCCAATACCTTAAAGAACCTTTGGGTTCTAGGTGAAAATCTCACTCGACCCAAATCAAACAAAAATGTTTCCATGGTGTGTATTGTTGTTCATTTTCATCAAATAAAAAAAATAAAACCAATAATTAATCCCGAAAGACAAGAAATGAGCATAAAAGATGCTTCAGCGCAAGTGTTAATGTAACTAAAAGAGCCCAAATTTCTAAAAATATTGCGAAAAACAACAATCTTCTGTTTTAGAGTGAATGTTTGAGGTGTATAGAAGGCATTTATTTCATTTTTAGAAAATTTAATTTTTCACATTTTTCCATGAAAAGTGCCCCCCCCTTTGGGTTCTAGGTGAAAATCTCACTCGACACAAATCAAACAAAAATGTTTCCATGGTGTGTATTGTTGTTCATTTACATCAAATAAACAATATAAAAGCCAGTTTTAATCCCGAAAGACAAGAAATGAGCATAGAAGATGCTTCAGCGCAAGTGTTAATGTTACTAAGAGAGCCAATAATTTCTAAAAATATTGCGAAAAACAATAATCTTCTGATTTAGAGTGAATGCTTGAGGTGTATAGAAGGCATTTATTTCATTTTTAGAAAATTTAATTTTCACATTTCTCCATGAAAAGTGCCAATACCCCCCCTTTAGGTTCTACATGAAAATCTCACTCGACACAAATCAAACAAAAATGTTTCCATGGTGAGTATTGTTGTTCATTTACATCAAATAAACAATATAAAAGCCAGTTTTAATCCCGAAAGACAAGAAATGAGCATAGAAGATGCTTCAGCGCAAGTGTTAATGTTACTAAGAGAGCCAATAATTTCTAAAAATATTGCGAAAAACAATAATCTTCTGATTTAGAGTGAATGTTTGAGGTATATAAAAGGCATTTATTTCATTTTTAGAAAATTTAATTTTTCACATTTTTCCAAGAAAAGTTCCAATACCCTCCCCTTTGGGTTCTAGGTGAAAATCTCACTCGACACAAATCAAACAAAAATGTTTCCATGGTGTGTATTGTTGTTCATTTTCATCAAATAAACAATATAAAACCAGTTTTAATCCCGAAAGACAAGATATGAGCATAAAAGATGCTTCAGCGCAAGTGTTAATGTTACTAAGAGAGCCCAAATTTCTAAAATATTGCGAAAAACAACAATCTTCTGTTTTAGAGTGAATGTTTGAGGTGTATAGAAGGCATTTATTTCATTTTTAGAAAATTTAATTTTTCACATTTTTCCATGAAAGGGCCAATACCCTCCACTTTGGGTTTCTAGGTGAAAATCTCACTCGACAAAAATCAAATAAAAATGTTTCCATGGTGTGTATTGTTGTTCATTTACATCAAATAAACAATATAAAAGCCAGTTTTAATCCCGAAAGACAAGAAATGAGCATAAAAGATGCTTCAGGGCAAGTGTTAATGTTACTAAGAGAGCCCAAATTTCTAAAAATATTGCGAAAAACAACAATCTTCTGTTTTAGAGTGAATGTTTGAGGTGTATAGAAGGCATTTATTTCATTTTAGAAAATTTAATTTTTCACATTTTTCCATGAAAAGTGTTTCCCCCCCTTTGGGTTCTAGGTGAAAATCTCACTCGACACAAATCAAACAGAAATGTTTCCATGGTGTGTATTGTTGTTCATTTTCATCAAATAAACAATATAAAACCAGTTTTAATCCCGAAAGACAAGATATGAGCATAAAAGATGCTTCAGCGCAAGTGTTAATGTTACTAAGAGAGCCCAAATTTCTAAAAATATTGCGAAAAACAACAATCTTCTGTTTTAGAGTGAATGTTTGAGGTGTATAGAAGGCATTTATTTCATTTTTAGAAAATTTAATTTTTCACATTTTTCCATGAAAGGGCCAATACCCTCCACTTTGGGTTCTAGGTGAAAATCTCACTCGACAAAAATCAAATAAAAATGTTTCCATGGTGTGTATTGTTGTTCATTTACATCAAATAAACAATATAAAAGCCAGTTTTAATCCCGAAAGACAAGAAATGAGCATAAAAGATGCTTCAGGGCAAGTGTTAATGTTACTAAGAGAGCCCAAATTTCTAAAAATATTGCGAAAAACACAATCTTCTGTTTTAGAGTGAATGTTTGAGGTGTATAGAAGGCATTTTATTTCATTTTTAGAAAATTTAATTTTTCACATTTTTCCATGAAAAGTGTTTCCCCCCCTTTGGGTTCTAGGTGAAAATCTCACTCGACACAAATCAAACAGAAATGTTTCCATGGTGTGTATTGTTGTTCATTTTCATCAAATAAACAATATAAAAGCCAGTTTTAATCCCGAAAGACAAGAAATGAGCATAAAAGAGTCTTCAGCGCAAGTGTAAATGGCACTAAGAGAGCCTTAATTTCTAAAAATATTGCCAAAAACAACAATCTTCTATTTAGAGTGAATGTTTGAGGTGTATAGAAGGCATTTATTTCATTTTTAGAAAATTTAATTTTTCACATTTTTCCATGAAAAGTGCCAATACCTTAAAGAACCTTTGGGTTCTAGGTGAAAATCTCACTCGACCCAAATCAAACAAAAAATGTTTCCATGGTGGTGTATTGTTGTTCATTTTCATCAAATAAAAAAAATAAAACCAATAATTAATCCCGAAAGACAAGAAATGAGCATAAAAGATGCTTCAGCGCAAGTGTTAATGTAACTAAAAGAGCCCAAATTTCTAAAAATATTGCGAAAAACAACAATCTTCTGTTTTAGAGTGAATGTTTGAGGTGTATAGAAGGCATTTATTTCATTTTTAGAAAATTTAATTTTTCACATTTTTCCATGAAAAGTGCCCCCCCCTTTGGGTTCTAGGTGAAAATCTCACTCGACACAAATCAAACAAAAATGTTTCCATGGTGTGTATTGTTGTTCATTTACATCAAATAAACAATATAAAAGCCAGTTTTAATCCCGAAAGACAAGAAATGAGCATAGAAGATGCTTCAGCGCAAGTGTTAATGTTACTAAGAGAGCCAATAATTTCTAAAAATATTGCGAAAAACAATAATCTTCTGATTTAGAGTGAATGCTTGAGGTGTATAGAAGGCATTTATTTCATTTTTAGAAAATTTAATTTTCACATTTCTCCATGAAAAGTGCCAATACCCCCCCTTTAGGTTCTACATGAAAATCTCACTCGACACAAATCAAACAAAAATGTTTCCATGGTGAGTATTGTTGTTCATTTACATCAAATAAACAATATAAAAGCCAGTTTTAATCCCGAAAGACAAGAAATGAGCATAGAAGATGCTTCAGCGCAAGTGTTAATGTTACTAAGAGAGCCAATAATTTCTAAAAATATTGCGAAAAACAATAATCTTCTGATTTAGAGTGAATGTTTGAGGTATATAAAAGGCATTTATTTCATTTTTAGAAAATTTAATTTTTCACATTTTTCCAAGAAAAGTTCCAATACCCTCCCCTTTGGGTTCTAGGTGAAAATCTCACTCGACACAAATCAAACAAAAATGTTTCCATGGTGTGTATTGTTGTTCATTTTCATCAAATAAACAATATAAAACCAGTTTTAATCCCGAAAGACAAGATATGAGCATAAAAGATGCTTCAGCGCAAGTGTTAATGTTACTAAGAGAGCCCAAATTTCTAAAAATATTGCGAAAAACAACAATCTTCTGTTTTAGAGTGAATGTTTGAGGTGTATAGAAGGCATTTATTTCATTTTTAGAAAATTTAATTTTTCACATTTTTCCATGAAAGGGCCAATACCCTCCACTTTGGGTTCTAGGTGAAAATCTCACTCGACAAAAATCAAATAAAAATGTTTCCATGGTGTGTATTGTTGTTCATTTTCATCAAATAAAAAAAATAAAACCAATAATTAATCCCGAAAGACAAGAAATGAGCATAAAAGATGCTTCAGCGCAAGTGTTAATGTAACTAAAAGAGCCCAAATTTCTAAAAATATTGCGAAAAACAACAATCTTCTGTTTTAGAGTGAATGTTTGAGGTGTATAGAAGGCATTTATTTCATTTTTAGAAAATTTAATTTTTCACATTTTTCCATGAAAAGTGCCCCCCCCTTTGGGTTCTAGGTGAAAATCTCACTCGACACAAATCAAACAAAAATGTTTCCATGGTGTGTATTGTTGTTCATTTACATCAAATAAACAATATAAAAGCCAGTTTTAATCCCGAAAGACAAGAAATGAGCATAGAAGATGCTTCAGCGCAAGTGTTAATGTTACTAAGAGAGCCAATAATTTCTAAAAATATTGCGAAAAACAATAATCTTCTGATTTAGAGTGAATGCTTGAGGTGTATAGAAGGCATTTATTTCATTTTTAGAAAATTTAATTTTCACATTTCTCCATGAAAAGTGCCAATACCCCCCCTTTAGGTTCTACATGAAAATCTCACTCGACACAAATCAAACAAAAATGTTTCCATGGTGAGTATTGTTGTTCATTTACATCAAATAAACAATATAAAAGCCAGTTTTAATCCCGAAAGACAAGAAATGAGCATAGAAGATGCTTCAGCGCAAGTGTTAATGTTACTAAGAGAGCCAATAATTTCTAAAAATATTGCGAAAAACAATAATCTTCTGATTTAGAGTGAATGTTTGAGGTATATAAAAGGCATTTATTTCATTTTTAGAAAATTTAATTTTTCACATTTTTCCAAGAAAAGTTCCAATACCCTCCCCTTTGGGTTCTAGGTGAAAATCTCACTCGACACAAATCAAACAAAAATGTTTCCATGGTGTGTATTGTTGTTCATTTTCATCAAATAAACAATATAAAACCAGTTTTAATCCCGAAAGACAAGATATGAGCATAAAAGATGCTTCAGCGCAAGTGTTAATGTTACTAAGAGAGCCCAAATTTCTAAAAATATTGCGAAAAACAACAATCTTCTGTTTTAGAGTGAATGTTTGAGGTGTATAGAAGGCATTTATTTCATTTTTAGAAAATTTAATTTTTCACATTTTTCCATGAAAGGGCCAATACCCTCCACTTTGGGTTCTAGGTGAAAATCTCACTCGACAAAAATCAAATAAAAATGTTTCCATGGTGTGTATTGTTGTTCATTTACATCAAATAAACAATATAAAAGCCAGTTTTAATCCCGAAAGACAAGAAATGAGCATAAAAGATGCTTCAGGGCAAGTGTTAATGTTACTAAGAGAGCCCAAATTTCTAAAAATATTGCGAAAAACAACAATCTTCTGTTTTAGAGTGAATGTTTGAGGTGTATAGAAGGCATTTATTTCATTTTTAGAAAATTTAATTTTTCACATTTTTCCATGAAAAGTGTTTCCCCCCCTTTGGGTTCTAGGTGAAAATCTCACTCGACACAAATCAAACAGAAATGTTTCCATGGTGTGTATTGTTGTTCATTTTCATCAAATAAACAATATAAAAGCCAGTTTTAATCCCGAAAGACAAGAAATGAGCATAAAAGAGTCTTCAGCGCAAGTGTAAATGGCACTAAGAGAGCCTTAATTTCTAAAAATATTGCCAAAAACAACAATCTTCTATTTAGAGTGAATGTTTGAGGTGTATAGAAGGCATTTATTTCATTTTTAGAAAATTTAATTTTTCACATTTTTCCATGAAAAGTGCCAATACCTTAAAGAACCTTTGGGTTCTAGGTGAAAATCTCACTCGACCCAAATCAAACAAAAATGTTTCCATGGTGTGTATTGTTGTTCATTTTCATCAAATAAAAAAAATAAAACCAATAATTAATCCCGAAAGACAAGAAATGAGCATAAAAGATGCTTCAGCGCAAGTGTTAATGTAACTAAAAGAGCCCAAATTTCTAAAAATATTGCGAAAAACAACAATCTTCTGTTTTAGAGTGAATGTTTGAGGTGTATAGAAGGCATTTATTTCATTTTTAGAAAATTTAATTTTTCACATTTTTCCATGAAAAGTGCCCCCCCCTTTGGGTTCTAGGTGAAAATCTCACTCGACACAAATCAAACAAAAATGTTTCCATGGTGTGTATTGTTGTTCATTTACATCAAATAAACAATATAAAAGCCAGTTTTAATCCCGAAAGACAAGAAATGAGCATAGAAGATGCTTCAGCGCAAGTGTTAATGTTACTAAGAGAGCCAATAATTTCTAAAAATATTGCGAAAAACAATAATCTTCTGATTTAGAGTGAATGCTTGAGGTGTATAGAAGGCATTTATTTCATTTTTAGAAAATTTAATTTTCACATTTCTCCATGAAAAGTGCCAATACCCCCCCTTTAGGTTCTACATGAAAATCTCACTCGACACAAATCAAACAAAAATGTTTCCATGGTGAGTATTGTTGTTCATTTACATCAAATAAACAATATAAAAGCCAGTTTTAATCCCGAAAGACAAGAAATGAGCATAGAAGATGCTTCAGCGCAAGTGTTAATGTTACTAAGAGAGCCAATAATTTCTAAAAATATTGCGAAAAACAATAATCTTCTGATTTAGAGTGAATGTTTGAGGTATATAAAAGGCATTTATTTCATTTTTAGAAAATTTAATTTTTCACATTTTTCCAAGAAAAGTTCCAATACCCTCCCCTTTGGGTTCTAGGTGAAAATCTCACTCGACACAAATCAAACAAAAATGTTTCCATGGTGTGTATTGTTGTTCATTTTCATCAAATAAACAATATAAAACCAGTTTTAATCCCGAAAGACAAGATATGAGCATAAAAGATGCTTCAGCGCAAGTGTTAATGTTACTAAGAGAGCCCAAATTTCTAAAAATATTGCGAAAAACAACAATCTTCTGTTTTAGAGTGAATGTTTGAGGTGTATAGAAGGCATTTATTTCATTTTTAGAAAATTTAATTTTTCACATTTTTCCATGAAAGGGCCAATACCCTCCACTTTGGGTTCTAGGTGAAAATCTCACTCGACAAAAATCAAATAAAAATGTTTCCATGGTGTGTATTGTTGTTCATTTTCATCAAATAAAAAAAATAAAACCAATAATTAATCCCGAAAGACAAGAAATGAGCATAAAAGATGCTTCAGCGCAAGTGTTAATGTAACTAAAAGAGCCCAAATTTCTAAAAATATTGCGAAAAACAACAATCTTCTGTTTTAGAGTGAATGTTTGAGGTGTATAGAAGGCATTTATTTCATTTTTAGAAAATTTAATTTTTCACATTTTTCCATGAAAAGTGCCCCCCCCTTTGGGTTCTAGGTGAAAATCTCACTCGACACAAATCAAACAAAAATGTTTCCATGGTGTGTATTGTTGTTCATTTACATCAAATAAACAATATAAAAGCCAGTTTTAATCCCGAAAGACAAGAAATGAGCATAGAAGATGCTTCAGCGCAAGTGTTAATGTTACTAAGAGAGCCAATAATTTCTAAAAATATTGCGAAAAACAATAATCTTCTGATTTAGAGTGAATGCTTGAGGTGTATAGAAGGCATTTATTTCATTTTTAGAAAATTTAATTTTCACATTTCTCCATGAAAAGTGCCAATACCCCCCCTTTAGGTTCTACATGAAAATCTCACTCGACACAAATCAAACAAAAATGTTTCCATGGTGAGTATTGTTGTTCATTTACATCAAATAAACAATATAAAAGCCAGTTTTAATCCCGAAAGACAAGAAATGAGCATAGAAGATGCTTCAGCGCAAGTGTTAATGTTACTAAGAGAGCCAATAATTTCTAAAAATATTGCGAAAAACAATAATCTTCTGATTTAGAGTGAATGTTTGAGGTATATAAAAGGCATTTATTTCATTTTTAGAAAATTTAATTTTTCACATTTTTCCAAGAAAAGTTCCAATACCCTCCCCTTTGGGTTCTAGGTGAAAATCTCACTCGACACAAATCAAACAAAAATGTTTCCATGGTGTGTATTGTTGTTCATTTTCATCAAATAAACAATATAAAACCAGTTTTAATCCCGAAAGACAAGATATGAGCATAAAAGATGCTTCAGCGCAAGTGTTAATGTTACTAAGAGAGCCCAAATTTCTAAAAATATTGCGAAAAACAACAATCTTCTGTTTTAGAGTGAATGTTTGAGGTGTATAGAAGGCATTTATTTCATTTTTAGAAAATTTAATTTTTCACATTTTTCCATGAAAGGGCCAATACCCTCCACTTTGGGTTCTAGGTGAAAATCTCACTCGACAAAAATCAAATAAAAATGTTTCCATGGTGTGTATTGTTGTTCATTTACATCAAATAAACAATATAAAAGCCAGTTTTAATCCCGAAAGACAAGAAATGAGCATAAAAGATGCTTCAGGGCAAGTGTTAATGTTACTAAGAGAGCCCAAATTTCTAAAAATATTGCGAAAAACAACAATCTTCTGTTTTAGAGTGAATGTTTGAGGTGTATAGAAGGCATTTATTTCATTTTTAGAAAATTTAATTTTTCACATTTTTCCATGAAAAGTGTTTCCCCCCCTTTGGGTTCTAGGTGAAAATCTCACTCGACACAAATCAAACAGAAATGTTTCCATGGTGTGTATTGTTGTTCATTTTCATCAAATAAACAATATAAAAGCCAGTTTTAATCCCGAAAGACAAGAAATGAGCATAAAAGAGTCTTCAGCGCAAGTGTAAATGGCACTAAGAGAGCCTTAATTTCTAAAAATATTGCCAAAAACAACAATCTTCTATTTAGAGTGAATGTTTGAGGTGTATAGAAGGCATTTATTTCATTTTTAGAAAATTTAATTTTTCACATTTTTCCATGAAAAGTGCCAATACCTTAAAGAACCTTTGGGTTCTAGGTGAAAATCTCACTCGACCCAAATCAAACAAAAATGTTTCCATGGTGTGTATTGTTGTTCATTTTCATCAAATAAAAAAAATAAAACCAATAATTAATCCCGAAAGACAAGAAATGAGCATAAAAGATGCTTCAGCGCAAGTGTTAATGTAACTAAAAGAGCCCAAATTTCTAAAAATATTGCGAAAAACAACAATCTTCTGTTTTAGAGTGAATGTTTGAGGTGTATAGAAGGCATTTATTTCATTTTTAGAAAATTTAATTTTTCACATTTTTCCATGAAAAGTGCCCCCCCCTTTGGGTTCTAGGTGAAAATCTCACTCGACACAAATCAAACAAAAATGTTTCCATGGTGTGTATTGTTGTTCATTTACATCAAATAAACAATATAAAAGCCAGTTTTAATCCCGAAAGACAAGAAATGAGCATAGAAGATGCTTCAGCGCAAGTGTTAATGTTACTAAGAGAGCCAATAATTTCTAAAAATATTGCGAAAAACAATAATCTTCTGATTTAGAGTGAATGCTTGAGGTGTATAGAAGGCATTTATTTCATTTTTAGAAAATTTAATTTTCACATTTCTCCATGAAAAGTGCCAATACCCCCCCTTTAGGTTCTACATGAAAATCTCACTCGACACAAATCAAACAAAAATGTTTCCATGGTGAGTATTGTTGTTCATTTACATCAAATAAACAATATAAAAGCCAGTTTTAATCCCGAAAGACAAGAAATGAGCATAGAAGATGCTTCAGCGCAAGTGTTAATGTTACTAAGAGAGCCAATAATTTCTAAAAATATTGCGAAAAACAATAATCTTCTGATTTAGAGTGAATGTTTGAGGTATATAAAAGGCATTTATTTCATTTTTAGAAAATTTAATTTTTCACATTTTTCCAAGAAAAGTTCCAATACCCTCCCCTTTGGGTTCTAGGTGAAAATCTCACTCGACACAAATCAAACAAAAATGTTTCCATGGTGTGTATTGTTGTTCATTTTCATCAAATAAACAATATAAAACCAGTTTTAATCCCGAAAGACAAGATATGAGCATAAAAGATGCTTCAGCGCAAGTGTTAATGTTACTAAGAGAGCCCAAATTTCTAAAAATATTGCGAAAAACAACAATCTTCTGTTTTAGAGTGAATGTTTGAGGTGTATAGAAGGCATTTATTTCATTTTTAGAAAATTTAATTTTTCACATTTTTCCATGAAAAGTGTTTCCCCCCCTTTGGGTTCTAGGTGAAAATCTCACTCGACACAAATCAAACAGAAATGTTTCCATGGTGTGTATTGTTGTTCATTTTCATCAAATAAATAATATAAAACCCAGAATAAATCATTAAAGACAAGAAATGAGCATAAAAGATGCCTCAGCGCAAGTGTTTATGTTAGTAAAAGAGCCCAAATTTCTCTAAATATTGCGGAAAACAACAATCTTCCATTATAGAGTGAATGTTTGAGGTGTATAGAAGGCATTTATTTCATTTTTAGAAATTTTAATTTTTCACATTTTTCCATGAAAAGTGCCAATACCCCCCCCTTGGGATCTAGGTGAATTTCTCACTCGCAACAAATCAAACAAAAATGTTTCCATGGTGTGTATTGTTGTTCATTTCCATCAAATAAACAAAATAAAACCCAGAATAAATCATTAAATACAAGAAATGAGCATAAAAGATGCCTCAGCGCAAGTGTTAATGTTAGTAAAAGAGCCCAAATTTCTAAAAATATTGCGAAAAACAACAATCTTCCATTATAGAATTAATGTTTGAGGTGTATAGAAGGCATTTATTTCATTTTTAGAAATTTTAATTTTTCACATTTTTCCATGAAAAGTGCCAATACCCCCCCCTTGGGTTCTAGGTGAAATTCTCACTCGACACAAATCAAACAAAAATGTTTCCATGGTGTGTATTGTTGTTCATTTCCATCAAATAAACAAAATAAAACCCAGAATAAATCATTAAAGACAAGAAATGAGCATAAAAGATGCCTCAGCGCAAGTGTTAATGTTAGTAAAAGAGCCCAAATTTCTCAAAATATTGCGGAAAAAAACAATCTTCCATTATAGAGTGAATGTTTGAGGTGTATAGAAGGCATTTATTTCATTTTTAGAAATTTTAATTTTTCTCATTTTTCCATGAAAAGTGCCAATACCCCCCCCTTTGGGTTCTAGGTGAAATTCTCACTTGACACAAAACAAACAACAATGTTTCCATGGTGTGTATTGTTGTTCATTTTCATCAAATAAACAAAATAAAACCCAGAATAAATCATTAAAGACAAGAAATGAGCATAAAAGATGCCTCAGCGCAAGTGTTAATGTTAGTAAAAGAGCCCAAATTTCAAAAAATATTGCGAAAAACAACAATCTTCCATTATAGAGTGAATGTTTGAGGTGTATAGAAGGCATTTATTCATTTTTAGAAATTTTAATTTTTCACATTTTTCCATGAAAAGTGCCAAGAACCCTTTTGGGTTCTAGGTGAAATTCTCACTCGACACAAATCAAACAAAAATGTTTCCATGGTGTGTATTGTTGTTCATTTACATCAAATAAACAATATAAAAGCCAGTTTTAATCCCGAAAGACAAGAAATGAGCATAGAAGATGCTTCAGCGCAAGTGTTAATGTTACTAAGAGAGCCAATAATTTCTAAAAATATTGCGAAAAACAATAATCTTCTGATTTAGAGTGAATGTTTGAGGTGTATAGAAGGCATTTATTTCATTTTTAGAAAATTTAATTTTCCCATTTCTCCATGAAAAGTGCCAATACCCCTCCCTTTGGGTTCTAGGCGAAAATCTCACTCGACACAAATCAAACAAAAATGTTTCCATGGTGTGTACTGTTGTTCATTTTCATCAAATAAACAAAATAAAACCCAGAGTTAATCGTTAAAGACAGGAAATGAGCATAAAAGATGCCTCAGCGCAAGTGTTAACGTTAGTAAAAGAGCCCAAACTTCTAAAAATATTGCAAAAAACAACAATCTTCCATTATAGAGTGAATGTTTGAGGTGTATAGAAGGCATTTATTTCATTTTTAGAAAATTTAATTTTTCACATTTTTCCATGAAAAGTGCCCCCCCTTTGGGTTCTAGGTGAAAATCTCACTCGACACAAATCAAACAGAAATGTTTCCATGGTGTGTATTGTTGTTCATTTACATCAAATAAACAATATAAAAGCCAGTTTTAATCCCGAAAGACAAGAAATGAGCATAGAAGATGCTTCAGCGCAAGTGTTAATGTTACTAAGAGAGCCCAAATTTCTAAAAATATTGCGAAAAACAACAATCTTCTGTTTTAGAGTGAATGTTTGAGGTGTATAGAAGGCATTTATTTCATTTTTAGAAAATTTAATTTTTCACATTTTTCCATGAAAAGTGCCCCCCCCCTTTGGGTTCTAGGTGAAAATCTCACTCGACACAAATCAAACAGAAATGTTTCCATGGTGTGTATTGTTGTTCATTTTCATCAAATAAACAATATAAAAGCCAGTTTTAATCCCGAAAGACAAGAAATGAGCATAAAAGATGCTTCAGCGTAAGTGTTAATGTTACTAAGAGAGCCCAAATTTCTAAAAATATTGCGAAAAACAACAATCTTCTGTTTTACAGTGAATGCTTGAGGTGTATAGAAGGCATTTATTTCATTTTTAGAAAATTTAATTTTTCACATTTTTCCATGAAAAGTGCCAATACCCCCCCTTTGGGTTCTAGGTGAAAATGTCACTCGACACAAATTAAACAAAAATGTTTCCATGGTGTGTATTGTTGTTCATTTTCATAAAATAAACAATATAAAAGCCAGTTTTAATCCCGAAAGACAAGAAATGAGCATAGAAGATGCTTCAGCGCAAGTGTTAATGTTACTAAGAGAGCCAATAATTTCTAAAAATATTGCGAAAAACAATAATCTTCTGATTTAGAGTGAATGTTTGAGGTATATAAAAGGCATTTATTTCATTTTTAGAAAATTTAATTTTTCACATTTTTCCAAGAAAAGTTTCAATACCCTCCCCTTTGGGTTCTAGGTGAAAATCTCACTCGACACAAATCAAACAAAAATGTTTCCATGGTGTGTATTGTTGTTCATTTTCATCAAATAAACAATATAAAACCAGTTTTAATCCCGAAAGACAAGATATGAGCATAAAAGATGCTTCAGCGCAAGTGTTAATGTTACTAAGAGAGCCCAAATTTCTAAAAATATTGCGAAAAACAACAATCTTCTGTTTTAGAGTGAATGTTTGAGGTGTATAGAAGGCATTTATTTCATTTTTAGAAAATTTAATTTTTCACATTTTTCCATGAAAGGGCCAATACCCTCCACTTTGGGTTCTAGGTGAAAATCTCACTCGACAAAAATCAAATAAAAATGTTTCCATGGTGTGTATTGTTGTTCATTTACATCAAATAAACCATATAAAAGCCAGTTTTAATCCCGAAAGACAAGAAATGAGCATAAAAGATGCTTCAGGGCAAGTGTTAATGTTACTAAGAGAGCCCAAATTTCTAAAAATATTGCGAAAAACAACAATCTTCTGTTTTAGAGTGAATGTTTGAGGTGTATAGAAGGCATTTATTTCATTTTTAGAAAATTTAATTTTTCACATTTTTCCATGAAAAGTGTTTCCCCCCCTTTGGGTTCTAGGTGAAAATCTCACTCGACACAAATCAAACAGAAATGTTTCCATGGTGTGTATTGTTGTTCATTTTCATCAAATAAACAATATAAAAGCCAGTTTTAATCCCGAAAGACAAGAAATGAGCATAAAAGAGTCTTCAGCGCAAGTGTAAATGGCACTAAGAGAGCCTTAATTTCTAAAAATATTGCCAAAAACAACAATCTTCTATTTAGAGTGAATGTTTGAGGTGTATAGAAGGCATTTATTTCATTTTTAGAAAATTTAATTTTTCACATTTTTCCATGAAAAGTGCCAATACCTTAAAGAACCTTTGGGTTCTAGGTGAAAATCTCACTCGACCCAAATCAAACAAAAATGTTTCCATGGTGTGTATTGTTGTTCATTTTCATCAAATAAAAAAAATAAAACCAATAATTAATCCCGAAAGACAAGAAATGAGCATAAAAGATGCTTCAGCGCAAGTGTTAATGTAACTAAAAGAGCCCAAATTTCTAAAAATATTGCGAAAAACAACAATCTTCTGTTTTAGAGTGAATGTTTGAGGTGTATAGAAGGCATTTATTTCATTTTTAGAAAATTTAATTTTTCACATTTTTCCATGAAAAGTGCCCCCCCCTTTGGGTTCTAGGTGAAAATCTCACTCGACACAAATCAAACAAAAATGTTTCCATGGTGTGTATTGTTGTTCATTTACATCAAATAAACAATATAAAAGCCAGTTTTAATCCCGAAAGACAAGAAATGAGCATAGAAGATGCTTCAGCGCAAGTGTTAATGTTACTAAGAGAGCCAATAATTTCTAAAAATATTGCGAAAAACAATAATCTTCTGATTTAGAGTGAATGCTTGAGGTGTATAGAAGGCATTTATTTCATTTTTAGAAAATTTAATTTTCACATTTCTCCATGAAAAGTGCCAATACCCCCCCTTTAGGTTCTACATGAAAATCTCACTCGACACAAATCAAACAAAAATGTTTCCATGGTGAGTATTGTTGTTCATTTACATCAAATAAACAATATAAAAGCCAGTTTTAATCCCGAAAGACAAGAAATGAGCATAGAAGATGCTTCAGCGCAAGTGTTAATGTTACTAAGAGAGCCCAAATTTCTAAAAATATTGCGAAAAACAACAATCTTCTGTTTTAGAGTGAATGTTTGAGGTGTATAGAAGGCATTTATTTCATTTTTAGAAATTTTTATTTTTCACATTTTTCCATGAAAAGTGCCCTTTGGGTTCTAGGTGAAATTCTCAGTCGACACAATTCAAACAAAAATGTTTGCATGGTGTGTACTGTTGTTCATTTTCATCAAATAAACAAAATAAAACCATGAAATAATCATTAAAGACAAGAAATGAGCATAAAAGATGCCTCAGCGCAAGTGTTTATAATAGTAAAAGAGCCAAAATAAAATAAAACCATGAAATAATCATTAAAGACAAGAAATGAGCATAAAAGATGCCTCAGCGCAAGTGTTTATAATAGTAAAAGAGCCAAAATTTCAAAAAATATTGCGAAAAATAACAATCTTCCATTATAGAGTGAATGTTTGAGGTGTATAGAAGGCATTTATTTCATTTTTAGAAATTTTTATTTTTCACATTTTTCCATGAAAAGTGCCCTTTGGGTTCTAGGTGAAATTCTCAGTCGACACAATTCAAACAAAAATGTTTCCATGGTGTGCATTGTTGTTCATTTTCATCAAATAAACAAAATAAAACCCAGAATAAATCATTAAAGACAAGAAATGAGCATAAAAGATGCCTCAGCGCAAGTGTTAATGTTAGTAAAAGAGCCAAAATTTTAAAAAAATACTGCGAAAAACAACAATCTTCCATTATAGAGTGAATGTTTGAGGTGTATAGAAGGCATTTATTTCATTTTTAGAAATTTTAATTTTTCACATTTTTCCATGAAAAGTGCCAATACCCCCCCCTTTGGGTTCTAGGTGAAATTCTCACTCGACACAAATCAAACAAAAATGTTTCAATGGTGTGTATTGTTGTTCATTTCCATCAAATAAACAAAATAAAACCCAGAATAAATCATTAAAGACAAGAAATGAGCATAAAAGATGCCTCAGCGCAAGTGTTTATGTTAGTAAAAGAGCCCAAATTTCTCTAAATATTGCGGAAAACAACAATCTTCCATTATAGAGTGAATGTTTGAGGTGTATAGAAGGCATTTATTTCATTTTTAGAAATTTTAATTTTTCACATTTTTCCATGAAAAGTGCCAATACCCCCCCCTTGGGATCTAGGTGAATTTCTCACTCGCAACAAATCAAACAAAAATGTTTCCATGGTGTGTATTGTTGTTCATTTCCATCAAATAAACAAAATAAAACCCAGAATAAATCATTAAATACAAGAAATGAGCATAAAAGATGCCTCAGCGCAAGTGTTAATGTTAGTAAAAGAGCCCAAATTTCTAAAAATATTGCGAAAAACAACAATCTTCCATTATAGAATTAATGTTTGAGGTGTATAGAAGGCATTTATTTCATTTTTAGAAATTTTAATTTTTCACATTTTTCCATGAAAAGTGCCAATACCCCCCCCTTGGGTTCTAGGTGAAATTCTCACTCGACACAAATCAAACAAAAATGTTTCCATGGTGTGTATTGTTGTTCATTTCCATCAAATAAACAAAATAAAACCCAGAATAAATCATTAAAGACAAGAAATGAGCATAAAAGATGCCTCAGCGCAAGTGTTAATGTTAGTAAAAGAGCCCAAATTTCTCAAAATATTGCGGAAAAAAACAATCTTCCATTATAGAGTGAATGTTTGAGGTGTATAGAAGGCATTTATTTCATTTTTAGAAATTTTAATTTTTCACATTTTTCCATGAAAAGTGCCAATACCCCTCCCTTTGGGTTCTAGGTGAAAATCTCACTCGACATAAATCTAAAAAAAATGTTTCCATGGTGTGTATTGTTGTTCAATTTCATCAAATAAACAAAATAAAACCCAGAATAAATCATTAAAGACAAGAAATGAGCATAAAAGATGCCTCAGCGCAAGTGTTAATGTTAGTAAAAGAGCCCAAATTTCTCAAAATATTGCGAAAAACAACAATCTTCCATTATAGTGTGAATGTTTGAGGTGTATAGAAGGCATTTATTTCATTTTTAGAAATTTTAATTTTTCTCATTTTTCCATGAAAAGTGCCAATACCCCCCCCTTTGGGTTCTAGGTGAAATTCTCACTTGACACAAAACAAACAACAATGTTTCCATGGTGTGTATTGTTGTTCATTTTCATCAAATAAACAAAATAAAACCCAGAATAAATCATTAAAGACAAGAAATGAGCATAAAAGATGCCTCAGCGCAAGTGTTAATGTTAGTAAAAGAGCCCAAATTTCAAAAAATATTGCGAAAAACAACAATCTTCCATTATAGAGTGAATGTTTGAGGTGTATAGAAGGCATTTATTCATTTTTAGAAATTTTAATTTTTCACATTTTTCCATGAAAAGTGCCAAGAACCCTTTTGGGTTCTAGGTGAAATTCTCACTCGACATAAATCTAAAAAAAATGTTTCCATGGTGTGTATTGTTGTTCATTTTCATCAAATAAACAAAATAAAACCCAGAATAAATCATTAAAGACAAGAAATGAGCATAAAAGATGCCTCAGCGCAAGTGTTAATGTTAGTAAAAGAGCCCAAATTTCTCAAAATATTGCGAAAAACAACAATCTTCCATTATAGAGTGAATGTTTGAGGTGTATAGAAGGCATTTATTTCATTTTTAGAAATTTTAATTTTTCTCATTTTTCCATGAAAAGTGCCAATACCCCCCCCTTTGGGTTCTAGGTGAAATTCTCACTAGACACAAAACAAACAAAAATGTTTCCATGGTGTGTATTGTTGTTCATTTTCATCAAATAAACAAAATAAAACCCAGAATAAATCATTAAAGACAAGAAATGAGCAAAAAAGATGCCTCAGCGCAAGTGGTAATGTTAGTAAAAGAGCCCAAATTTCAAAAAATATTGCGAAAAACAACAATCTTCCATTATAGAGTGAATGTTTGAGGTGTTAAGAAGGCATTTATTTCATTTTTAGAAATTTTAATTTTTCTCATTTTTCCATGAAAAGTGCCAATACCCCCCCCCCCTTTGGGCTCTAGGTGAAATTCTCACTCGGCACAAATCAAACAAAAATGTTTCCATGGTGTGTTTTGTTGTTCATTTTCATCAAATAAAAAAAATAAAACCCAGAATAAATCATTAAAGACCAGAAATGAGCATAAAAGATGCCTCAGCGAGTGTGTTATGTTAGTAATAGAGCCCAAATTTCAAAAAATATTGCGAAAAACAACAATCTTCCATTAAAGAGTGAATGTTTGAGGTGTATACAAGGCATTTATTTCATTTTTAGAAATTTTAATTTTTCACATTTTTCCATGAAAAGTGCCAATACCCCCTCTTTGGGTTCTAGGTGAAAATCTCACTCGACACAAATCAAACAAAAACGTTTCCATGGTGTGTATTGTTGTTCATTTTCATCAAATAAACAAAATAAAACCCAGAATAAATCATTAAAGACAAGAAATGAGCATAAAAGATGCCTCAGCGCAAGTGTTAATATTAGTAAAAGAGCCCAAATTTCAAAAAATATTGCGAAAAACAACAATCTTTCTTAATAGAGTGAATGTTTGAGGTGTATAGAAGGCATTTATTTTATTTTTAGAAATTTTAATTTTTCACATTTTTCCATTAAAAGTGCCAATACCTCCCCTTTGGGTTCTAGGTGAAATTCTCACTTGACACAAAACAAACAACAATGTTTCCATGGTGTGTATTGTTGTTCATTTTCATCAAATAAACAAAATAAAACCGAGAGTTAATCATTAAAGACAAGAAATGAGCATAAAATATGCCTCAGCGCAAGTGTTAATGTTAGTAAAAGAGCCCAAATTTCAAAAAATATTGCGAAAAACAACAATCTTCCATTATAGAGTGAATGTTTGAGGTGTATAGAAGGCAATTAATTCATTTTTAGAAATTTTAATTTTTCTCATTTTTCCATGAAAAGTGCCCATACCCCCCCCCATTGGGCTCTAGGTGAAATTCTCACTCGGCTCAAATCAAACAAAAATGTTTCCATGGTGTGTTTTGTTGTTCATTTTCATCAAATAAAAAAATAAAACCCAGAATAAATCATTAAAGACCAGAAATGAGCATAAAAGATGCCTCAGCGCAAGTGTTATGTTAGTAATAGAGCCCAAATTTCAAAAAATATTGCGAAAAACAACAATCTTCCATTATAGAGTTAATGTTTGAGGTGTATAGAAGGCATTTATTCATTTTTAGAAATTTTAATTTTTCACATTTTTCCATGAAAAGTGCCAATACCACCCCTTTTGGGTGCTAGGTGAAAATCTCACTCGACACAAATCAAACAAAAATGTTTCCATGGTGTGTATTGTTGTTCATTTTCATCAAATAAACAAAATAAAACCCAGAATAAATCATGAAAGACAGGAAATGAGCATAAAAGATGCCTCAACGCAGGTGTTAATGTTAGTAAAAGAGCCCAAATTTCAAAAAATATTGCGAAAAACAACAATCTTCCATTATAGAGTGAATGTTTGAGGTGTATAGAAAGCATTTATTTCATTTTTAGAAATTTTAATTTTTCACATTTCTCCATGAAAAGTGCCAATACCCCCCCCTTTGGGTTCTACACGAAAATCACACTCGACACAAATCAAACAAAAATGTTTCCATGGTTTGTATTGTTGTTCATTTCCATCAAATAAACAAAATAAAACCCAGAATAAATCATTAAATACAAGAAATGAGCATAAAAGATGCCTCAGCGCAAGTGTTAATGTTAGTAAAAGAGCCCAAATTTCTAAAAATATTGCGAAAAACAACAATCTTCCATTATAGAGTGAATGTTTGAGGTGTATAGAAGGCATTTATTTCATTTTTAGAAATTTTAATTTTTCACATTTTTCCAAGAAAAGTGCCAATTCCCCCCCCTTGGGTTCTAGGTAAAATTCTCACTCGACACATATCAAACAAAAATGTTTCCATGGTGTGTATTGTTGTTCATTTCCATCAAATAAACAAAATAAAACCCAGAATAAATCATTAAAGACAAGAAATGAGCATAAAAGATGCCTCAGCGCAAGTGTTAATGTTAGTAAAAAAGCCCAAATTTCCAAAAATATTGCGAAAAACAACAATCTTCCATTATAGAGTGAATGTTTGAGGTGTATAGAAGGCATTTATTTCATTTTTAGAAATTTTAATTTTTCACATTTTTCCATGAAAAGTGCCAATACCCCCCCCTTGGGTTCTAGGTGAAATTCTCACTCGACACAAATCAAACAAAAATGTTTCCATGGTGTGTATTGTTGTTCATTTCCATCAAATAAACAAAATAAAACCCAGAATAAATCATTAAAGACAAGAAATGAGCATAAAAGATGCCTCAGCGCAAGTGTTAATGTTAGTAAAAGAGCCCAAATTTCTCAAAATATTGCGGAAAACAACAATCTTCCATTATAGAGTGAATGTTTGAGGTGTATAGAAGGCATTTATTTCATTTTTAGAAATTTTAATTTTTCACATTTTTCCATGAAAAGTGCCAATACCCCTCCCTTTGGGTTCTAGGTGAAAATCTCACACGACATAAATCTAACAAAAATGTTTCCATGGTGTGTATTGTAGTTCAATTTCATCAAATAAACAAAATAAAACCCAGAATAAATCATTAAAGACAAGAAATGAGCATAAAAGATGCCTCAGCGCAAGTGTTAATGTTAGTAAAAGAGCCCAAATTTCTCAAAATATTGCGAAAAACAACAATCTTCCATTATAGAGTGAATGTTTGAGGTGTATAGAAGGCATTTATTTCATATTTAGAAATTTTAATTTTTCACATTTTTCCATGAAAAGTGCCAATACCCCTCCCTTTGGGTTCTAGGTGAAAATCTCACTCGACACAAATCAAACAAAAATGTTTCCATGGTGTGTATTGTTGTTCATTTCCATCAAATAAACAAAATAAAACCCAGAATAAATCATTAAAGACAAGAAATGAGCATAAAAGATACCTCAGCGCAAGTGTTTATGTTAGTAAAAGAGCCCAAATTTCTCAAAATATTGCGAAAAACAACAATCTTCCATTATAGAGTGAATGTTTGAGGTGTATAGAAGGCATTTATTCCATTTTTAGAAATTTTAATTTTTCTCATTTTTCCATGAAAAGTGCCAATACCCCCCCCTTTGGGTTCTAGGTGAAATTCTCACTTGACACAAAACAAACAACAATGTTTCCATGGTGTGTATTGTTGTTCATTTTCATCAAATAAACAAAATAAAACCGAGAGTTAATCATTAAAGACAAGAAATGAGCATAAAAGATGCCTCAGCGCAAGTGTTAATGTTAGTAAAAGAGCCCAAATTTCAAAAAATATTGCGAAAAACAACAATCTTCCATTATAGAGTGAATGTTTGAGGTGTATAGAAGGCATTTATTTCATTTTTAGGAATTTTAATTTTTCACATTTTTCCATGAAAAGTGCCAATACCCCCCCCTTTGGGTTCTAGGTGAAAATCTCACTCGTACTAATCAAACAAAAATGTTTCCATGGTGTGTATTGTTGTTCATTTTCATCAAATAAACAAAATAAAACCCAGAATAAATCATTAAAGACAAGAAATGAGCTTAAAAGATGCCTCAGCGCAAATATTAATGTTAGTAAAAGAGCCCAAATTTCAAAAAATATTGCGAAAAACAACAATCTTCCATTATAGAGTGAATGTTTGAGGTGTTAAGAAGGCATTTATTTCATTTTTAGAAATTTTAATTTTTCTCATTTTTCCATGAAAAGTGCCAATACCCCCCCCCCCTTTGGGCTCTAGGTGAAATTCTCACTCGGCACAAATCAAACAAAAATGTTTCCATGGTGTGTTTTGTTGTTCATTTTCATCAAATAAAAAAAATAAAACCCAGAATAAATCATTAAAGACCAGAAATGAGCATAAAAGATGCCTCAGCGCAAGTGTTATGTTAGTAATAGAGCCCAAATTTCAAAAAATATTGCGAAAAACAACAATCTTCCATTAAAGAGTGAATGTTTGAGGTGTATACAAGGCATTTAATACATTTTTAGAAATTTTAATTTTTCACATTTTTCCATGAAAAGTGCCAATACCCCCTCTTTGGGTTCTAGGTGAAAATCTCACTCGACACAAATCAAACAAAAACGTTTCCATGGTGTGTATTGTTGTTCATTTTCATCAAATAAACAAAATAAAACCCAGAATAAATCATTAAAGACAAGAAATGAGCATAAAAGATGCCTCAGCGCAAGTGTTAATATTAGTAAAAGAGCCCAAATTTCAAAAAATATTGCGAAAAACAACAATCTTTCTTAATAGAGTGAATGTTTGAGGTGTATAGAAGGCATTTATTTTATTTTTAGAAATTTTAATTTTTCACATTTTTCCATGAAAAGTGCCAATACCCCCCCCATTGGGTCTAGGTGAAATTCTCACTCGGCACAAATCAAACAAAAATGTTTCCATGGTGTGTTTTGTTGTTCATTTTCATCAAATAAAAAAAATAAAACCCAGAATAAATCATTAAAGACCAGAAATGAGCATAAAAGATGCCTCAGCGCAAGTGTTATGTTAGTAATAGAGCCCAAATTTCAAAAAATATTGTGAAAAACAACAATCTTCCATAATAGAGTTAATGTTTGAGGTGTATAGAAGGCATTTATTCATTTTAAGAAATTTTAATTTTAACCATTTTTCCATGAAAAGTGCCAATACCACCCCCTTTGGGTTCTAGGTGAAAATCTCACTCGACACAAATCAAACAAAAATGTTTCCATGGTGTGTATTGTTGTTCATTTTCATTAAATAAACAAAATAAAACCCAGAATAAATCATGAAAGACAGGAAATGAGCATAAAAGATGCCTCAACGCAGGTGTTAATGTTAGTAAAAGAGCCCAAATTTCAAAAAATATTGCGAAAAACAACAATCTTCCATTATAGAGTGAATGTTTGAGTTGTATAGAAGGCATTTATTTCATTTTTAGAAATTTTAATTTTTCACATTTCTCCATGAAAAGTGCCAATACCCCCCCCTTTGGGTTCTACACGAAAATCACACTCGACACAAATCAGACAAAAATGTTTCCATGGTGTGTCTTGTTGTTCATTTTCATCAAATAAACAAAATAAAACCCAGAATATATCAATAAAGACAAGAAATGAGCATCAAAGATGCCTCGGCGCAAGTGTTAATGTTAGTAAAAGAGCCCAAATTTCTAAAAATATTGCGAAAAACAACAATGTTCCATTATAGAGTGAATGTTTGAGGTGTATAGAAGGCATTTATTTCATTTTTAGAAATTTTAATTTTTCACATTTTTCCATGAAAAGTGCCAAGAACCCTTTTGGGTTCTAGGTGAAATTCTCACTCGACACAAAACAAACAAAAATGTTTCCATGGTGTGTATTGTTGTTCATTTTCATCAAATAAACAAAATAAAACCCAGAATAAATCATTAAAGACAAGAAATGAGCAAAAAAGATGCCTCAGCGCAAGTGGTAATGTTAGAAAAAGAGCCCAAATTTCAAAAAATATTGCGAAAAACAACAATCTTCCATTATAGAGTGAATGTTTGAGGTGTATAGAAGGCATTTATTTCATTTTTAGAAATTTTAATTTTTCACATTTTTCCATGAAAAGTGCCAATACCCCTCCCTTTGGGTTCTAGGTGAAAATCTCACTCGACACAAATCAAACAAAAATGTTTCCATGGTGTGTATTGTTGTTCATTTCCATCAAATAAACAAAATAAAACCCAGAATAAATCATTAAAGACAAGAAATGAGCATAAAAGATGCCTCAGCGCAAGTGTTTATGTTAGTAAAAGAGCCCAAATTTCTCAAAATATTGCGAAAAACAACAATCTTCCATTATAGAGTGAATGTTTGAGGTGTATAGAAGGCATTTATTCCATTTTTAGAAATTTTAATTTTTCTCATTTTTCCATGAAAAGTGCCAATACCCCCCCCTTTGGGTTCTAGGTGAAATTCTCACTTGACACAAAACAAACAACAATGTTTCCATGGTGTGTATTGTTGTTCATTTTCATCAAATAAACAAAATAAAACCGAGAGTTAATCATTAAAGACAAGAAATGAGCATTAAAGATGCCTCAGCGCAAGTGTTAATGTTAGTAAAAGAGCCCAAATTTCAAAAAATATTGCGAAAAACAACAATCTTCCATTATAGAGTGAATGTTTGAGGTGTATAGAAGGCATTTATTTCATTTTTAGGAATTTTAATTTTTCACATTTTTCCATGAAAAGTGCCAATACCCCCCCCTTTGGGTTCTAGGTGAAAATCTCACTCGTACTAATCAAACAAAAATGTTTCCATGGTGTGTATTGTTGTTCATTTTCATCAAATAAACAAAATAAAACCCAGAATAAATCATTAAAGACAAGAAATGAGCTTAAAAGATGCCTCAGCGCAAATGTTAATGTTAGTAAAAGAGCCCAAATTTCAAAAAATATTGCGAAAAACAACAATCTTCCATTATAGAGTGAATGTTTGAGGTGTTAAGAAGGCATTTATTTCATTTTTAGAAATTTTAATTTTTCTCATTTTTCCATGAAAAGTGCCAATACCCCCCCCCCCCTTTGGGCTCTAGGTGAAATTCTAACTCGGCACAAATCAAACAAAAATGTTTCCATGGTGTGTTTTGTTGTTCATTTTCATCAAATAAAAAAAATAAAACCCAGAATAAATCATTAAAGACCAGAAATGAGCATAAAAGATGCCTCAGCGCAAGTGTTATGTTAGTAATATAGCCCAAATTTCAAAAAATATTGCGAAAAACAACAATCTTCCATTAAAGAGTGAATGTTTGAGGTGTATACAAGGCATTTAATACATTTTTAGAAATTTTAATTTTTCACATTTTTCCATGAAAAGTGCCAATACCCCCTCTTTGGGTTCTAGGTGAAAATCTCACTCGACACAAATCAAACAAAAACGTTTCCATGGTGTGTATTGTTGTTCATTTTCATCAAATAAACAAAATAAAACCCAGAATAAATCATTAAAGACAAGAAATGAGCATAAAAGATGCCTCAGCGCAAGTGTTAATATTAGTAAAAGAGCCCAAATTTCAAAAAATATTGCGAAAAACAACAATCTTTCTTAATAGAGTGAATGTTTGAGGTGTATAGAAGGCATTTATTTTATTTTTAGAAATTTTAATTTTTCACATTTTTCCATGAAAAGTGCCAATACCCCCCCCTTTGGGTTCTAGGTGAAATTCTCACTTGACACAAAACAAACAACAATGTTTCCATGGTGTGTATTGTTGTTCATTTTCATCAAATAAACAAAATAAAACCGAGAGTTAATCATAAAAGACAAGAAATGAGCATAAAAGATGCCTCAGCGCAAGTGTTAATGTTAGTAAAAGAGCCCAAATTTCAAAAAATATTGCGAAAAACAACAATCTTCCATTATAGAGTGAATGTTTGAGGTGTATAGAAGGCAATTAATTCATTTTTAGAAATTTTAATTTTTCTCATTTTTCCATGAAAAGTGCCAATACCCCCCCCATTGGGTCTAGGTGAAATTCTCACTCGGCACAAATCAAACAAAAATGTTTCCATGGTGTGTTTTGTTGTTCATTTTCATCAAATAAAAAAAATAAAACCCAGAATAAATCATTAAAGACCAGAAATGAGCATAAAAGATGCCTCAGCGCAAGTGTTATGTTAGTAATAGAGCCCAAATTTCAAAAAATATTGCGAAAAACAACAATCTTCCATAATAGAGTTAATGTTTGAGGTGTATAGAAGTCATTTATTCATTTTTAGAAATTTTAATTTTAACCATTTTTCCATGAAAAGTGCCAATACCACCCCCTTTGGGTTCTAGGTGAAAATCTCACTCGACACAAATCAAACAAAAATGTTTCCATGGTGTGTATTGTTGTTCATTTCCATTAAATAAACAAAATAAAACCTAGAATAAATCATGAAAGACAGGAAATGAGCATAAAAGATGCCTCAACGCAGGTGTTAATGTTAGTAAAAGAGCCCAAATTTCAAAAAATATTGCGAAAAACAACAATCTTCCATTATAGAGTGAATGTTTGAGTTGTATAGAAGGCATTTATTTCATTTTTAGAAATTGTAATTTTTCACATTTCTCCATGAAAAGTGCCAATACCCCCCCCTTTGGGTTCTACACGAAAATCACACTCGACACAAATCAGACAAAAATGTTTCCATGGTGTGTCTTGTTGTTCATTTTCATCAAATAAACAAAATAAAACCCAGAATATATCAATAAAGACAAGAAATGAGCATAAAAGATGCCTCAGCGCAAGTGTTAATGTTAGTAAAAGAGCCCAAATTTCTAAAAATATTGCGAAAAACAACAATGTTCCATTATAGAGTGAATGTTTGAGGTGTATAGAAGGCATTTATTTCATTTTTAGAAATTTTAATTTTTCACATTTTTCCATGAAAAGTGCCAAGAACCCTTTTGGGTACTAGGTGAAATTCTCACTCGACACAAAACAAACAAAAATGTTTCCATGGTGTGTATTGTTGTTCATTTTCATCAAATAAACAAAATAAAACCCAGAATAAATCATTAAAGACAAGAAATGAGCAAAAAAGATGCCTCAGCGCAAGTGGTAATGTTAGAAAAAGAGCCCAAATTTCTAAAAATATTGCGAAAAACAACAATCTTCCATTATAGAGTGAATGTTTGAGGTGTATAGAAGGCATTTATTTCATTTTTAGAAATTTTAATTTTTCACATTTTTCCATGAAAAGTGCCAATACCCCCCCCCCCCCCATTGGGCTCTAGGTGAAATTCTCAATCGGCACAAATCAAACAAAAATGTTTCCATGGCGTGTATTGTTGTTCATTTTCATCAAATAAACAAAATAAAACCCAGAATAAATCATTAAAAACAGGAAATGAGCATAAAAGATGCCTCAGCGAAAGTGTTAATGTTAGTAAAAGAGCCCACATTTCAAAAAATATTGCGAAAAACAACAATCTTTCATTATAGAGTGAATGTTTTAGGTGTATAGAAGGCATTTATTTCATTTTTAGAAATTTTAATTTTTCACATTTTTCCATGAAAAGTGCCAATACCCCTCCCTTTGGGTTCTAGGTGAAAATCTCACTCGACACAAATCAAACAAAAATGTTTCCATGGTGTGTACTGTTGTTCATTTTCATCAATTACACAAAATAAAACCATGAAATAATCATTAAAGACAAGAAATGAGCATAAAAGATGCCTCAGCGCAAGTGTTAATATTAGTAAAAGAGCCCAAATTTCAAAAAATATTGCGAAAAACAACAATCTTCCATTATAGAGCGAATGTTTGTGGTGTATAGAAGGCATTTATTTCATTTTTAGAAATTTTAATTTTTCACATTTTTCCATGAAAAGTGCCAATACCCCCCCTTTGGGTTCTAGGTGAAATTCTCAGTTGACACAAATCAAACAACAATGTTTCCATGGTGTGTATTGTTGTTCATTTTCATCAAATAAACAAAATAAAACCCAGAATAAATCATTAAAGACAGGAAATGAGCATAAAAGATGCCTCATCGCAAGTGTTAATGTTAGTAAAAGAGCCCAAATTTCAAAAAATATTGCGAAAAACAACAATCTTCCATTAAAGAGTGAATGTTTGAGGTGTATACAAGGCATTTATTTCATTTTTAGAAATTTTAATTTTTCACATTTTTCCATGAAAAGTGCCAATACCCCCCCCTTTGGGTTCTAGGTGAAATTCTCACTCGACTCAAATCAAACAAAAATGTTTCCATGGTGTGTATTGTTGTTTTATTTCATCTAACAAACAAAATAAAACCCAGAATAAATCATTAAAGACAAGAAATGAGCATAAAAGATGCCTCAGCGCATATGTTAATGTTAGTAAAAGAGCCCAAATTTCAAAAAATATTGCGAAAAACAACAATCTTCCTTTATAGAGTGAATGTTTGAGGTGTATAGAAGGCATTTATTTTATTTTTAGAAATTTTAATTTTTCACATTTTTCCATGAAAAGTGCCAATACCCCCCCCCCATTGGGCTCTAGGTGAAATTCTCACTCGGCACAAATCAAACAAAAATGTTTCCCTGGTGTGTTTCGTTGTTCATTTTCATCAAATAAAAAAAATAAAACCCAGAATAAATCATTAAAGACCAGAAATGAGCATAAAAGATGCCTCAGCGCAAGTGTTATGTTAGTAATAGAGCCCAAATTTCAAAAAATATTGCGAAAAACAACAATCTTCCATTATAGAGTGAATGTTTGAGGTGTATAGAAGGCATTAATTTCATTTTTAGAAATTTTAATTTTTCACATTTTTCCATGAAAAGTGCCAATACCCCCCCCTTTGGGTTCTAGGTGAAATTCTCACTCGACACAAATCAAACAAAAATGTTTCCATGGTGTGTATTGTTGTTCATTTTCATCATATAAACAAAATAAAACCCAGAGTTAATCGTTAAAGACAGGAAATGAGCATAAAAGATGCCTCAGCGCAAGTGTTAACGTTAGTAAAAGAGCCCAAACTTCTAAAAATATTGCGAAAAACAACAATCTTCCATTATAGAGTGAATGTTTGAGGTGTATAGAAGGCATTTATTTCATTTTTAGAAATTTTAATTTTTCACATTTTTCCATGAAAAGTGCCAATACCCGCCTCTTTGGGTTCTAGCTGAAATTCTCACTCGACACAATTCAAAAAAAAATGTTTCCATGGTTTGTATTGTTTTTCATTTTCATCAAATAAAAAAAATAAAACCCAGAGTTAATCATTAAAGACAAGAAATTAGCATAAAAGATGCCTCAGCGCAAGTGTTAATGTTGGTAAAAGAGCCCAAATTTAAAAAAATATTGCAAAAAACAACAATCTTTCATTATAGAGTGAATGTTTGAGGTGTATAGAAGGCATTTATTTCATTTTTCGAAATTTTAATTTTTCACCTTTTTCCATGAAAAGTGCCAATACCCCCCCCTTTGGGTTCTAGGTGAAAATCTCACTCGACACAAATCAAACAAAAATGTTTCCATGGTAAGTATTGTTGTTCATTTTCATCAAATAAACAATATAAAACCCAGAACAAATCATTAAAGACAGGAAATGAGCATAAAAGATGCCTCAGCGCAAGTGTTAATGTTAGTAAAAGAGCCCAAATTTCAAAAAATATTGCGAAAAACAACAATCTTCCATTATAGAGTGAATGTTTGAGGTGTATAGAAGGCATTTATTTCATTTTTAGAAATTTTTATTTTTCACATTTTTCCATGAAAAGTGCCAATACCCCCCCCTTTGGGTTCTACATGAAAATCACACTCGACACACCCCTTTGGGTTCTTGGTGAAATTCTCACTCGGCACAAATCAAACAAAAATGTTTCCATGGTGTGTATTGTTGTTCATTTTTATCAAATAAACAAAATAAAACCCAGAATAAATCATTAAAGACAAGAAATGAGCATAAAAGATGCCTCAGCGCAAGGGTTAATGTTAGTAAAAGTGCCCAAATTTCAAAAAATATTGCGAAAAACAACAATCTTCCATTATAGAGTGAATGTTTGAGGTGTATAGAAGGCATTTATTTCATTTTTCGAAATTTTAATTTTTCACCTTTTTCCATGAAAAGTGCCAATACCCCCCCCTTTGGGTTCTACACGAAAATCACCCTCGACACAAATCAAACAAAAATGTTTCCAAGGTGCGTATTGTTGTTCATTTTCATCAAATAAACAAAATAAAACCCAGAGTTAATCATTAAAGACAAGAAATGAGCATAAAAGATGCCTCAGCGCAAGTGTTAATGTTAGTAAAAGAGCCCAAATTTCAAAAAATATTGCGAAAAACAACAATCTTCCATTATAGAGTGAATGTTTGAGGTGTATAGAAGGCATTTATTTCATTTTTAGCAATTTTAATTTTTCACATTTTTCCATGAAAAGTGCCAATACCCCCCCTTTGGGTTCTAGGTGAAAATCTCACTCGACACAAATCAAACAAAAATGTTTCCATGGTGTTTATTGTTGTTCATTTTCATCAAATAAACAAAATAAAACCCAGAGTTAATCATTAAAGACAGGAAATGAGCATAAAAGATGCCTCAGCGCTTAGTAAAAGAGCCCAAATTTCAAAAAATATTGCGAAAAACAACAATCTTCCATTATAGAGTGAATGTTTGAGGTGTATAGAAGGCATTAATTTCATTTTTAGAAATTTTAATTTTTCACATTTTTCCATGAAAAGTGCCAATACCCCCCCCTTTGGGTTCTAGGTGAAATTCTCACTCGACACAAATCAAACAAAAATGTTTCCATGGTGTGTATTGTTGTTCATTTTCATCATATAAACAAAATAAAACCCAGAGTTAATCGTTAAAGACAGGAAATGAGCATAAAAGATGCCTCAGCGCAAGTGTTAACGTTAGTAAAAGAGCCCAAACTTCTAAAAATATTGCGAAAAACAACAATCTTCCATTATAGAGTGAATGTTTGAGGTGTATAGAAGGCATTTATTTCATTTTTAGAAATTTTAATTTTTCACATTTTTCCATGAAAAGTGCCAATACCCGCCTCTTTGGGTTCTAGCTGAAATTCTCACTCGACACAATTCAAAAAAAAATGTTTCCATGGTTTGTATTGTTTTTCATTTTCATCAAATAAAAAAAATAAAACCCAGAGTTAATCATTAAAGACAAGAAATGAGCATAAAAGATGCCTCAGCGCAAGTGTTAATGTTGGTAAAAGAGCCCAAATTTAAAAAAATATTGCAAAAAACAACAATCTTCCATTATAGAGTGAATGTTTGAGGTGTATAGAAGGCATTTATTTCATTTTTCGAAATTTTAATTTTTCACCTTTTTCCATGAAAAGTGCCAATACCCCCCCCTTTGGGTTCTAGGTGAAAATCTCACTCGACACAAATCAAACAAAAATGTTTCCATGGTGTGTATTGTTGTTCATTTTCATCAAATAAACAAAATAAAACCCAGAATAAATCATTAAAGACAGGAAATGAGCATAAAAGATGCCTCAGCGCAAGTGTTAATGTTAGTAAAAGAGCCCAAATTTCAAAAAATATTGCGAAAAACAACAATCTTCCATTATAGAGTGAATGTTTGAGGTGTATAGAAGGCATTTATTTCATTTTTAGAAATTTTTATTTTTCACATTTTTCCATGAAAAGTGCCAATACCCCCCCCTTTGGGTTCTACATGAAAATCACACTCGACACACCCCTTTGGGTTCTTGGTGAAATTCTCACTCGGCACAAATCAAACAAAAAAGTTTCCATGGTGTGTATTGTTGTTCATTTTTATCAAATAAACAAAATAAAACCCAGAATAAATCATTAAAGACAAGAAATGAGCATAAAAGATGCCTCAGCGCAAGGGTTAATGTTAGTAAAAGTGCCCAAATTTCAAAAAATATTGCGAAAAACAACAATCTTCCATTATAGAGTGAATGTTTGAGGTGTATACAAGGCATTTATTTCATTTTTGAAATTTTAATTTTTCACATTTTTCCATGAAAAGTGCCAATACCCCCCCCTTTGGGTTCTACACGAAAATCACCCTCGACACAAATCAAACAAAAATGTTTCCAAGGTGCGTATTGTTGTTCATTTTCATCAAATAAACAAAATAAAACCCAGAGTTAATCATTAAAGACAAGAAATGAGCATAAAAGATGCCTCAGCGCAAGTGTTAATGTTAGCAAAAGAGCCCAAATTTCAAAAAATATTGCGAAAAACAACAATCTTCCATTATAGAGTGAATGTTTGAGGTGTATAGAAGGCATTTATTTCATTTTTAGCAATTTTAATTTTTCACATTTTTCCATGAAAAGTGCCAATACCCCCCCCTTTGGGTTCTAGGTGAAAATCTCACTCGACACAAATCAAACAAAAATGTTTCCAAGGTGTGTATTGTTGTTCATTTTCATCAAATAAACAAAATAAAACCCAGAATAAATCATTAAAGACAGGAAATGAGCATAAAAGATGCCTCAGCGCAAGTGTTAATGTTAGTAAAAGAGCCCAAATTTCAAAAAATATTGCGAAAAACAACAATCTTCCATTATAGAGTGAATTTTTTAGGTGTATAGAAGGCATTTATTTCATTTTTAGAAATTTTTATTTTTCACATTTTTCCATGAAAAGTGCCAATACCCCCCCCTTTGGGTTCTACATGAAAATCACACTCGACACACCCCTTTGGGTTCTTGGTGAAATTCTCACTCGGCACAAATCAAACAAAAATGTTTCCATGGTGTGTATTGTTGTTCATTTTTATCAAATAAACAAAATAAAACCCAGAATAAATCATTAAAGACAGGAAATGAGCATAAAAGATGCCTCAGCGCAAGTGTTAATGTTAGTAAAAGAGCCCAAATTTCAAAAAATATTGCGAAAAACAACAATCTTCCATTATAGAGTGAATGTTTGAGGTGTATAGAAGGCATTTATTTCATTTTTAGCAATTTTAATTTTTCACATTTTTCCATGAAAAGTGCCAATACCCCCCCCTTTGGGTTCTAGGTGAAAATCTCACTCGACACAAATCAAACAAAAATGTTTCCATGGTGTTTATTGTTGTTCATTTTCATCAAATGAACAAAATAAAACCCAGAGTTAATCATTAAAGACAGGAGATGAGCATAAAAGATGCCTCAGCGCTTAGTAAAAGAGCCCAAATTTCAAAAAATATTGCGAAAAACAACAATCTTCCATTATAGAGTGAATGTTTGAGGTGCATACAAGGCATTTATTTCATTTTTAGAAATTTTAATTTCTCACATTTTTCCATGAAAAGTGCCAATACCCCCCCTATGGGTTCTACATGAAAATCTCACTCGACACAAATCAAACAAAAATGTTTCCATGGTGTGTATTGTTGTTCATTTTCATCAAATAAACAAAATAAAACCCAGAGTTAATCATTAAAGACAGGAAATGATCATAAATGATGCCTCAGCGCTTAGTAAAAGAGCCCAAATTTCAAAAAATATTTCGAAAAACAACAATCTTCCATTATAGAGTGAATGTTTGAGGTGTATAGAAGGCATTTATTTCATTTTTAGAAATTTTAATTTTTAACATTTTTCCATGAAAAGTGCCAATACCCCCCCTTTAGGTTCTACATGAAAATCTCACTCGACACAAATCAAACAAAAATGTTTCCATGGTGTGTATTGTTGTTCATTTTCATCAAATAAACAAAATAAAACCCAGAATAAATCATTAAAGACAGGAAATGAGCATAAAAGATGCCTCAGCGCAAGTGTTAATGTTAGTAAAAGAGCCCAAATTTCAAAAAATATTGCGAAAAACAACAATCTTCCATTATAGAGTGAATGTTTGAGGTGTATAGAAGGCATTTATTTCATTTTTAGAAATTTTAATTTTTAACATTTTTCCATGAAAAGTGCCAATACCCCCCCTTTAGGTTCTACATGAAAATCTCACTCGACACAAATCAAACAAAAATGTTTCCATGGTGTGTATTGTTGTTCATTTTCATCAAATAAACAAAATAAAACCCAGAATAAATCATTAAAGACAGGAAATGAGCATAAAAGATGCCTCAGCGCAGGTGTTAATGTTAGTAAAAGAGCCCAAATTTCAAAAAATATTGCGAAAAACAACAATCTTCCATTAAAGAGTGAATGTTTGAGGTGTATACAAGGCATTTATTTCATTTTTAGAAATTTTAATTTTTCACATTTTTCCATGAAAAGTGCCAATACCCCCTCTTTGGGTTCTAGGTGAAAATCTCACTCGACACAAATCAAACAAAAATATTTCCATGGTGTGTATTGTTGTTCATTTTCATCAAATAAACAAAATAAAACCGAGAGTTAATCATTAAAGACAAGAAATGAGAATAAAAGATGCCTCAGCGCAAGTGTTAATGTTAGTAAAAGAGCCCAAATTTCAAAAAATATTGCGAAAAACAACAATCTTCCATTATAGAGTGAATGTTTGAGGTGTATAGAAGGCATTTATTTCATTTTTAGAAATTTTAATTTTTCACATTTTTCCATGAAAAGTGCCAAGAACCCTTTTGGGTTCTAGGTGAAATTCTCACTCGACACAAAACAAACAAAAATGTTTCCATGGTGTGTATTGTTGTTCATTTTCATCAAATAAACAAAATAAAACCCAGAATAAATCATTAAAGACAAGAAATGAGCAAAAAAGATGCCTCAGCGCAAGTGGTAATGTTAGTAAAAGAGCCCAAATTTCAAAAAATATTGCGAAAAACAACAATCTTCCATTATAGAGTGAATGTTTGAGGTGTATAGAAGGCATTTATTTCATTTTTAGAAATTTTAATTTTTCACATTTTTCCATGAAAAGTGCCAATACCCCCCCCTTTGGGTTCTAGGTGAAATTCTCACTCGACACAAATCAAACAAAAATGTTTCCATGGCGTGTATTGTTGTTCATTTTCATCAAATAAACAAAATAAAACCCAGAATAAATCATTAAAAACCGGAAATGAGCATAAAAGATGCCTCAGCGCAAGTGTTAATGTTAGTAAAAGAGCCCACATTTCAAAAAATATTGCGAAAAACAACAATCTTCCATTATAGAGTGAATGTTTGAGGTGTATAGAAGGCATTTATTTCATTTTTAGAAATTTTAATTTTTCACATTTTTCCATGAAAAGTGCCAATACCCCTCCCTTTGGGTTCTAGGTGAAAATCTCACTCGACACAAATCAAACAAAAATGTTTCCATGGTGTGTACTGTTGTTCATTTTCATCAATTACACAAAATAAAACCATGAAATAATCATTAAAGACAAGAAATGAGCATAAAAGATGCCTCAGCGCAAGTGTTAATATTAGTAAAAGAGCCCACATTTCAAAAAATATTGCGAAAAACAACAATCTTCCTTTATAGAGTGAATGTTTGAGGTGTATAGAAGGCATTTATTTTATTTTTAGAAATTTTAATTTTTCACATTTTTCCATGAAAAGTGCCAATACCCCCCCCCCCCCCCCATTGGGCCTTAGGTGAAATTCTCACTCGGCACAAATCAAACAAAAATGTTTCCATGGTGTGTTTTGTTGTTCATTTTCATCAAATAAAAAAAATAAAACCCAGAATAAATCATTAAAGACAAGAAATGAGCATAAAAGATGCCTCAGCGCAAGTGTTAATGTTAGTAAAAGAGCCCAAATTTCAAAAAATATTGCGAAAAAAAACAATCTTCCATTATAGAGTGAATGTTTGAGGTGTATAGAAGGCATTTATTTCATTTTTAGAAATTTTAATTTTTCACATTTTTCCATGAAAAGACCAATACCCCCCCCTTTGGGTTCTAGGTGAAATTCTCACTCGACACAAATCAAACAAAAATGTTTCCATGGTGTGTATTGTTGTTCATTTTCATCATATAAACAAAATAAAACCCAGAGTTAATCATTAAAGACAGGAAATGAGCATAAAAGATGCCTCAGCGCATGTGTTAACGTTAGTAAAAGAGCCCAAACTTCTAAAAATATTGCGAAAAACAACAATCTTCCATTATAGAGTGAATGTTTGAGGTGTATAGAAGGCATTTATTTCATTTTTAGAAATTTTAATTTTTCACATTTTTCCATGAAAAGTGCCAATACCCGCCTCTTTGGGTTCTAGCTGAAATTCTCACTCGACACAATTCAAAAAAAAATGTTTCCATGGTTTGTATTGTTTTTCATTTTCATCAAATAAAAAAAATAAAACCCAGAGTTAATCATTAAAGACAAGAAATGAGCATAAAAGATGACTCAGCGCAAGTGTTAATGTTGGTAAAAGAGCCCAAATTTAAAAAAATATTGCAAAAAACAACAATCTTCCATTATAGAGTGAATGTTTGAGGTGTATAGAAGGCATTTATTTCATTTTTCGAAATTTTAATTTTTCACCTTTTTCCATGAAAAGTTCCAATACCCCCCCCTTTGGGTCTAGGTGAAAATCTCACTCGACACAAATCAAACAAAAATGTTTCCATGGTGTGTATTGTTGTTCATTTTCATCAAATAAACAAAATAAAACCCAGAATAAATCATTAAAGACAGGAAATGAGCATAAAAGATGCCTCAGCGCAAGTGTTAATGTTAGTAAAAGAGCCCAAATTTCAAAAAATATTGCGAAAAACAACAATCTTCCATTATAGAGTGAATGTTTGAGGTGTATAGAAGGCATTTATTTCATTTTTAGAAATTTTTATTTTTCACATTTTACCATGAAAAGTGCCAATACCCCCCCTTTGGGTTCTACATGAAAATCACACTCGACACACCCCTTTGGGTTCTTGGTGAAATTCTCACTCGGCACAAATCAAACAAAAATGTTTCCATGGTGTGTATTGTTGTTCATTTTTATCAAATAAACAAAATAAAACCCAGAATAAATCATTAAAGACAAGAAATGAGCATAAAAGATGCCTCAGCGCAAGGGTTAATGTTAGTAAAAGTGCCCAAATTTCAAAAAATATTGCGAAAAACAACAATCTTCCATTATAGAGTGAATGTTTGAGGTGTATACAAGGCATTTATTTCATTTTTGAAATTTTAATTTTTCACATTTTTCCATGAAAAGTGCCAATACCCCCCCCTTTGGGTTCTACACGAAAATCACCCTCGACACAAATCAAACAAAAATGTTTCAATGGTGCGTATTGTTGTTCATTTTCATCAAATAAACAAAATAAAACCCACAGTTAATCATTAAAGACAAGAAATGAGCATAAAAGATGCTTCAGCGCAAGTGTTAATGTTAGTAAAAGAGCCCAAATTTCAAAAAATATTGCGAAAAAAATACAATCTTCCATTATAGAGTGAATGTTTGAGGTGTATAGAAGGCATTTATTTCATTTTTAGAAATTTTAATTTTTCACATTTTTCCATGAAAAGTGCAAATACCCCCCCCTTTGGGTTCTACACGAAAATCACTCTCGACACAAATCAAACAAAAATGTTTCCATGTTGCGTATTGTTGTTCATTTTCATCAAATAAACAAAATAAAACCCAGAGTTAATCATTAAAGACAGGAAATGATCATAAAAGATGCCTCAGCGCTTAGTTAAAGAGCCCAAATTTCAAAAAATATTGCGAAAAACAACAATCTTCCATTATAGAGTGAATGTTTGAGGTGTATAGAAGGCATTTATTTCATTTTTAGAAATTTTAATTTTTAACATTTTTCCATGAAAAGTGCCAATACCCCCCCTTTAGGTTCTACATGAAAATCTCACTCGACACAAATCAAACAAAAATGTTTCCATGGTGTGTATTGTTGTTCATTTTCATCAAATAAACAAAATAAAACCCAGAATAAATCATTAAAGACAGGAAATGAGCATAAAAGATGCCTCAGCGCAAGTGTTAATGTTAGTAAAAGAGCCCAAATTTCAAAAAATATTGCGAAAAACAACAATCTTCCATTATAGAGTGAATGTTTGAGGTGTATACAAGGCATTTATTTCATTTTTAGAAATTTTAATTTTTCACATTTTTCCATGAAAAGTGCCAATACCCCCCCCTTTGGGTTCTACACGAAAATCACCCTCGACACAAATCAAACAAAAATGTTTCCATGGTGTGTCTTGTTGTTCATTTTCATCAAATAAACAAAATAAAACCCAGAATAAATCATTAAAGACAGGAAATGAGCATAAAAGATGCCTCAGCGCAGGTGTTAATGTTAGTAAAAGAGCCCAAATTACAAAAAATATTGCGAAAAACAACAATCTTCCATTAAAGAGTGAATGTTTGAGGTGTATACAAGGCATTTATTTCATTTTTAGAAATTTTAATTTTTCACATTTTTCCATGAAAAGTGCCAATATCCCCTCTTTGGGTTCTAGGTGAAAATCTCACTCGACACAAAACAAACAAAAATGTTTCCATGGTGTGTATTGTTGTTCATTTTCATCAAATAAACAAAATAAAACCCAGAATAAATCATTAAAGACAAGAAATGAGCATAAAAGATGCCTCAGCGCAAGTGTTTATGTTAGTAAAAGAGCCCAAATTTCAAAAAATATTGCGAAAAACAACAATCTTCCATTATTCAGTAAATGTTTGAGGTGTATAGAAGGCATTTATTTCATTTTTAGAAATTTTAATTTTTCACATTTTTCCATGAAAAGTGCCAATACCCCCCCTTTGGGTTCTACATGAAAATCACACTCGACACAAATCAAACAAAAATGTTTCCATGGTGTGTCTTGTTGTTCATTTTCATCAAATAAACAAAATAAAACCCAGAATAAATCATTAAAGACAAGAAATGAGCATAAAAGATGCCTCAGCGCATCTGTTTATGTTAGTAAAAGAGCCCAAATTTCAAAAAATATTGCGAAAAAAAACAATCTTCCTTAATAGAGTGAATGTTTGAGGTTTATAGAAGGCATTTATTTTATTTTTAGAAATTTTAATTTTTCACATTTTTCCATGAAAAGTGCCAATACCCCCCCCTTTGGGTTCTAGGTGAAATTCTCACTTGACACAAAACAAACAACAATGTTTCCATGGTGTGTATTGTTGTTCATTTTCATCAAATAAACAAAATAAAACCGAGAGTTAATCATTAAAGACAAGAAATGAGCATAAAAGATGCCTCAGCGCAAGTGTTAATGTTAGTAAAAGAGCCCAAATTTCAAAAAAAATTGCGAAAAACAACAATCTTCCATTATAGAGTGAATGTTTGAGGTGTATAGAAGGCAATTAATTCATTTTTAGAAATTTTAATTTTTCTCATTTTTCCATGAATAGTGCCAATACCCCCCCCCCATTGGGCTCTAGGTGAAATTCTCACTCAGCACAAATAAAACAAAAATGTTTCCATGGTGTGTTTTGTTGTTCATTTTTATCAAATAAAAAAAATAAAACCCAGAATAAATCATTAAAGACCAGAAATGAGCATAAAAGATGCCTCAGCGCAAGTGTTATGTTAGTAATAGAGCCCAAATTTCAAAAAATATTGCGAAAAACAACAATCTTCCATTATAGAGTTAATGTTTGAGGTGTATAGAAGGCATTTATTCATTTTTAGAAATTTTAATTTTTCACATTTTTCCATGAAAAGTGCCAATACCACCCCCTTTGGGTTCTAGGTGAAAATCTCACTCGACACAAATCAAACAAAAATGTTTCCATGGTGTGTATTGTTGTTCATTTTCATCAAATAAACAAAATAAAACCCAGAATAAAATAATGAAAGACAGGAAATGAGCATAAAAGATGCCTCAGCGCAGGTGTTAATGTTAGTAAAAGAGCCCAAATTTCAAAAAATATTGCGAAAAACAACAATCTTCCATTATAGAGTGAATGTTTGAGGTGTATAGAAGGCATTTATTTCATTTTTAGAAATTTTAATTTTTCACATTTCTCCATGAAAAGTGCCAATACCCCCCCCTTTGGGTTCTACACGAAAATCACCCTCGACACAAATCAAACAAAAATGTTTCAATGGTGCGTATTGTTGTTCATTTTCATCAAATAAACAAAATAAAACCCAGAGTTAATCATTAAAGACAAGAAATGAGCATAAAAGATGCCTCAGCGCAAGTGTTAATGTTAGTAAAAGAGCCCAAATTTCAAAAAATATTGCGAAAAAAAACAATCTTCCATTATAGAGTGAATGTTTGAGGTGTATATAAGGCATTTATTTCATTTTAAAAATTTTAATTTTTCACATTTTTCCATGAAAAGTGCCAATACCCCCCCCTTTGGGTTCTAGGTGAAAATCTCACTCGACACAAATCAAACAAAAATGTTTCCATGGTGTTTATTGTTGTTCATTTTCATCAAATAAACAAAATAAAACCCAGAGTTAATCATTAAAGACAGGAAATGAGCATAAAAGATGCCTCAGCGCTTAGTAAAAGAGCCCAAATTTCAAAAAATATTGCGAAAAACAACAATCTTCCATTATAGAGTGAATGTTTGAGGTGTATACAAGGCATTTATTTCATTTTTGAAATTTTAATTTTTCACATTTTTCCATGAAAAGTGCCAATACCCCCCCCTTTGGGTTCTACACGAAAATCACCCTCGACACAAATCAAACAAAAATGTTTCCATGTTGCGTATTGTTGTTCATTTTCATCAAATAAACAAAATAAAACCCAGAGTTAATCATTAAAGACAGGAAATGATCATAAATGATGCCTCAGCGCTTAGTAAAAGAGCCCAAATTTCAAAAAATATTGCGAAAAACAACAATCTTCCATTATAGAGTGAAGGTTTGAGGTGTATAGAAGGCATTTATTTCATTTTTAGAAATTTTAATTTTTAACATTTTTCCATGAAAAGTGCCAATACCCCCCCTTTAGGTTCTACATGAAAATCTCAATCGACACAAATCAAACAAAAATGTTTCCATGGTGTGTATTGTTGTTCATTTTCATCAAATAAACAAAATAAAACCCAGAATAAATCATTAAAGACAGGAAATGAGCATAAAAGATGCCTCAGCGCAAGTGTTAATGTTAGTAAAAGAGCCCAAATTTCAAAAAATATTGCGAAAAACAACAATCTTCCATTATAGAGTGAATGTTTGAGGTGTATACAAGGCATTTATTTCATTTTTAGAAATTTTAATTTTTCACATTTTTCCATGAAAAGTGCCAATACCCCCCCCTTTGGGTTCTACACGAAAATCACCCTCGACACAAATCAAACAAAAATGTTTCCATGGTGTGTCTTGTTGTTCATTTTCATCAAATAAACAAAATAAAACCCAGAATAAATCATTAAAGACATGAAATGAGCATAAAAGATGCCTCAGCGCAGGTGTTAATGTTAGTAAAAGAGCCCAAATTTCAAAAAATATTGCGAAAAATACAAACTTCCATTTAAGAGTGAATGTTTGAGGTGTATACAAGGCATTTATTTCATTTTTAGAAATTTTAATTTTTCACATTTTTCCATGAAAAGTGCCAATACCCCCTCTTTGGGTTCTAGGTGAAAATCTCACTCGACACAAATCAAACAAAAATGTTTCCATGGTGTGTATTGTTGTTCATTTTCATCAAATAAACAAAATAAAACCCAGAATAAATCATTAAAGACAAGAAATGAGCATAAAAGATGCCTCAGCGAAAGTGTTAATGTTAGTAAAAGAGCCCAAATTTCAAAAAATATTGCGAAAAACAACAATCTTCCATTATTCAGTAAATGTTTGAGGTGTATAGAAGGCATTTATTTCATTTTTAGAAATTTTAATTTTTCACATTTTTCCATGAAAAGTGCCAATACCCCCCCTTTGGGTTCTACATGAAAATCACACTCGACACAAATCAAACAAAAATGTTTCCATGGTGTGTCTTGTTGTTCATTTTCATCAAATAAACAAAATAAAACCCAGAATAAATCATTAAAGACAAGAAATGAGCATAAAAGATGCCTCAGCGCATCTGTTAATGTTAGTAAAAGAGCCCAAATTTCAAAAAATATTGCGAAAAAAAAACAATCTTCCTTAATAGAGTGAATGTTTGAGGTGTATAGAAGGCATTTATTTTATTTTTAGAAATTTTAATTTTTCACATTTTTCCATGAAAAGTGCCAATACCCCCCCCTTTGGGTTCTAGGTGAAATTCTCACTTGACACAAAACAAACAACAATGTTTCCATGGTGTGTATTGTTGTTCATTTTCATCAAATAAACAAAATAAAACCGAGAGTTAATCATTAAAGACTAGAAATGAGCATGAAAGATGCCTCAGCGCAAGTGTTTATGTTAGTAAAAGAGCCCAAATTTCAAAAAATATTGCGAAAAACAACAATCTTCCATTATAGAGTGAATGTTTGAGGTGTATAGAAGGCAATTAATTCATTTTTAGAAATTTTAATTTTTCTCATTTTTCCATGAAAAGTGCCAATACCCCCCCCCCATTGGGCTCTAGGTGAAATTCTCACTCAGCACAAATCAAACAAAAATGTTTCCATGGTGTGTTTTGTTGTTCATTTTTATCAAATAAAAAAAATAAAACCCAGAATAAATTATTAAAGACCAGAAATGAGCATAAAAGATGCCTCAGCGCAAGTGTTATGTTAGTAATAGAGCCCAGATTTCAAAAAATATTGCGAAAAACAACAATCTTCCATTATAGAGTTAATGTTTGAGGTGTATAGAAGGCATTTATTCATTTTTAGAAATTTTAATTTTTCACATTTTTCCATGAAAAGTGCCAATACCACCCCCTTTGGGTTCTAGGTGAAAATCTCACTCGACACAAATCAAACAAAAATGTTTCCATGGTGTGTATTGTTGTTCATTTTCATCAAATAATCAAAATAAAACCCAGAATAAATCATGAAAGACAGGAAATGAGCATAAAAGATGCCTCAGCGCAGGTGTTAATGTTAGTAAAAGAGCCCAAATTTCAAAAAATATTGCGAAAAACAACAATCTTCCATTATAGAGTGAATGTTTGAGGTGTATAGAAGGCATTTATTTCATTTTTCGAAATTTTAATTTTTCACATTTCTCCATGAAAAGTGCCAATACCCCCCCCTTTGGGTTCTACACGAAAATCACACTCGACACAAATCAAACAAAAATGTTTCCATGGTGTGTCTTGTTGTTCATTTTCATCAAATAAACAAAATAAAACCCAGAATATATCATTAAAGACAAGAAATGAGCATAAAAGATGCCTCAGCGCAAGTGTTAATGTTAGTAAAAGAGCCCAAATTTCTAAAAATATTGCGAAAAACAACAATCTTCCATTATAGAGTGAATGTTTGAGGTGTATAGAAGGCATTTATTTCATTTTTAGAAATTTTAATTTTTCACGTTTTTCCATGAAAAGTGCCAAGAACCCTTTTGGGTTCTAGGTGAAATTCTCACTCGACACAAAACAAACAAAAATGTTTCCATGGTGTGTATTGTTGTTCATTTTCATCAAATAAACAAAATAAAACCCAGAATAAATCATTAAAGACAAGAAATGAGCAAAAAAGATGCCTCGGCGCAAGTGGTAATGTTAGTAAAAGAGCCCAAATTTCAAAAAATATTGCGAAAAACAACAATCTTCCATTATAGAGTGAATGTTTGAGGTGTATAGAAGGCATTTATTTCATTTTTAGAAATTTTAATTTTTCACATTTTTCCATGAAAAGTGCCAATACCCCCCCCTTTGGGTTCTGGGTGAAATTCTCACTCGACACAAATCAAACAAAAATGTTTCCATGGCGTGTATTGTTGTTCATTTTCATCAAATAAACAAAATAAAACCCAGAATAAATCATTAAAAACAGGAAATGAGCATAAAAGATGCCTCAGCGCAAGTGTTAATGTTAGTAAAAGAGCCCACATTTCAAAAAATATTGCGAAAAACAACAATCTTCCATTATAGAGTGAATGTTTGAGGTGTATAGAAGGCATTTATTTCATTTTTAGAAATTTTAATTTTTCACATTTTTCCATGAAAAGTGCCAATACCCCTCCCTTTGGGTTCTAGGTGAAAATCTCACTCGACACAAATCAAACAAAAATGTTTCCATGGTGTGTACTGTTGTTCATTTTCATCATTTACACAAAATAAAACCATGAAATAATCATTAAAGACAAGAAATGAGCATAAAAGATGCCTCAGCGCAAGTGTTAATATTAGTAAAAGAGCCCAAATTTCAAAAAATATTGCGAAAAACAACAATCTTCCATTATAGAGTGAATGTTTGAGGTGTATAGAAGGCATTTATTTCATTTTTAGAAATTTTAATTTTTCACATTTTTCCATGAAAAGTGCCAATACCCCCCCCTTTGGGTTCTAGGTGAAATTCTCACTCGACACAAATCAAACAAAAATGTTTCCATGGTGTGTATTGTTGTTCATTTTCATCATATAAACAAAATAAAACCCAGAGTTAATCATTAAAGACAGGAAATGAGCATAAAAGATGCCTCAGCGCATGTGTTAACGTTAGTAAAAGAGCCCAACTTTCTAAAAATATTGCAAAAAACAACAATCTTCAATTATAGAGTGAATGTTTGAGGTGTATAGAAGGCATTTATTTCATTTTTAGAAATTTTAATTTTTCACATTTTTCCATGAAAAGTGCCAATACCCCCTCTTTGGGTTCTAGGTGAAAATCTCACTCGACACAAATCAAACAAAAATGTTTCCATGGTGTGTATTGTTGTTCATTTTCATCAAATAAACAAAATAAAACCCAGAATAAATCATTAAAGACAAGAAATGAGCATAAAAGATGCCTCAGCGCAAGTGGTAATGTTAGTAAAAGAGCCCAAATTTCAAAAAATATTGCGAAAAACAACAATCTTCCATTATAGAGTGAATGTTTGAGGTGTATAGAAGGCATTTATTTCATTTTTAGAAATTTTAATTTTTCACATTTTTCCATGAAAAGTGCCAATACCCCCCCCCCCTTTGGGTTCTAAGTGAAATTCTCACTCGACACAAATCAAACAAAAATGTTTCCATGGCGTGTATTGTTGTTCATTTTCATCAAATAAACAAAAAAAAACCCAGAATAAATCATTAAAAACAGGAAATGAGCATAAAAGATGCCTCAGCGCAAGTGTTAATGTTAGTAAAAGAGCCCACATTTCAAAAAATATTGCGAAAAACAACAATCTTCCATTATAGAGTGAATGTTTGAGGTGTATAGAAGGCATTTATTTCATTTTTAGAAATTTTAATTTTTCACATTTTTCCATGAAAAGTGCCAATACCCCCCCCTTTGGGTTCTACACGAAAATCACCCTCGACACAAATCAAACAAAAATGTTTCCAAGGTGCGTATTGTTGTTCATTTTCATCAAATAAACAAAATAAAACCCAGAGTTAATCATTAAAGACAAGAAATGAGCATAAAAGATGCCTCAGCGCAAGTGTTAATGTTAGCAAAAGAGCCCAAATTTCAAAAAATATTGCGAAAAACAACAATCTTCCATTATAGAGTGAATGTTTGAGGTGTATAGAAGGCATTTATTTCATTTTTAGCAATTTTAATTTTTCACATTTTTCCATGAAAAGTGCCAATACCCCCCCCTTTGGGTTCTAGGTGAAAATCTCACTCGACACAAATCAAACAAAAATGTTTCCAAGGTGTGTATTGTTGTTCATTTTCATCAAATAAACAAAATAAAACCCAGAATAAATCATTAAAGACAGGAAATGAGCATAAAAGATGCCTCAGCGCAAGTGTTAATGTTAGTAAAAGAGCCCAAATTTCAAAAAATATTGCGAAAAACAACAATCTTCCATTATAGAGTGAATTTTTTAGGTGTATAGAAGGCATTTATTTCATTTTTAGAAATTTTTATTTTTCACATTTTTCCATGAAAAGTGCCAATACCCCCCCCTTTGGGTTCTACATGAAAATCACACTCGACACACCCCTTTGGGTTCTTGGTGAAATTCTCACTCGGCACAAATCAAACAAAAATGTTTCCATGGTGTGTATTGTTGTTCATTTTTATCAAATAAACAAAATAAAACCCAGAATAAATCATTAAAGACAGGAAATGAGCATAAAAGATGCCTCAGCGCAAGTGTTAATGTTAGTAAAAGAGCCCAAATTTCAAAAAATATTGCGAAAAACAACAATCTTCCATTATAGAGTGAATGTTTGAGGTGTATAGAAGGCATTTATTTCATTTTTAGCAATTTTAATTTTTCACATTTTTCCATGAAAAGTGCCAATACCCCCCCCTTTGGGTTCTAGGTGAAAATCTCACTCGACACAAATCAAACAAAAATGTTTCCATGGTGTTTATTGTTGTTCATTTTCATCAAATGAACAAAATAAAACCCAGAGTTAATCATTAAAGACAGGAGATGAGCATAAAAGATGCCTCAGCGCTTAGTAAAAGAGCCCAAATTTCAAAAAATATTGCGAAAAACAACAATCTTCCATTATAGAGTGAATGTTTGAGGTGTATACAAGGCATTTATTTCATTTTTAGAAATTTTAATTTCTCACATTTTTCCATGAAAAGTGCCAATACCCCCCCTATGGGTTCTACATGAAAATCTCACTCGACACAAATCAAACAAAAATGTTTCCATGGTGCGTATTGTTGTTCCTTTTTATCAAATAAACAAAATAAAACCCAGAATAAATCATTAAAGACAAGAAATGAGCATAAAAGATACTTCAGCGCAAGTGTTAATGTTAGTTAAAGAGCCCAAATTTCAAAAAATATTGCGAAAAACAACAATCTTCCATTATAGAGTGAATGTTTGAGGTGTATACAAGGCATTTATTTCATTTTTAGAAATTTTAATTTTTTCATTTTTCCATGAAAAGTGCCAATACCCCCTTTGGGTTCTACATGAAAATCTCACTCGACACAAATCAAACAAAAATGTTTCCATGGTGTGTATTGTTGTTCATTTTCATCAAATAAACAAAATAAAACCCAGAGTTAATCATTAAAGACAGGAAATGATCATAAATGATGCCTCAGCGCTTAGTAAAAGAGCCCAAATTTCAAAAAATATTTCGAAAAACAACAATCTTCCATTATAGAGTGAATGTTTGAGGTGTATAGAAGGCATTTATTTCATTTTTAGAAATTTTAATTTTTAACATTTTTCCATGAAAAGTGCCAATACCCCCCCTTTAGGTTCTACATGAAAATCTCACTCGACACAAATCAAACAAAAATGTTTCCATGGTGTGTATTGTTGTTCATTTTCATCAAATAAACAAAATAAAACCCAGAATAAATCATTAAAGACAGGAAATGAGCATAAAAGATGCCTCAGCGCAAGTGTTAATGTTAGTAAAAGAGCCCAAATTTCAAAAAATATTGCGAAAAACAACAATCTTCCATTATAGAGTGAATGTTTGAGGTGTATAGAAGGCATTTATTTCATTTTTAGAAATTTTAATTTTTAACATTTTTCCATGAAAAGTGCCAATACCCCCCCTTTAGGTTCTACATGAAAATCTCACTCGACACAAATCAAACAAAAATGTTTCCATGGTGTGTATTGTTGTTCATTTTCATCAAATAAACAAAATAAAACCCAGAATAAATCATTAAAGACAGGAAATGAGCATAAAAGATGCCTCAGCGCAGGTGTTAATGTTAGTAAAAGAGCCCAAATTTCAAAAAATATTGCGAAAAACAACAATCTTCCATTAAAGAGTGAATGTTTGAGGTGTATACAAGGCATTTATTTCATTTTTAGAAATTTTAATTTTTCACATTTTTCCATGAAAAGTGCCAATACCCCCTCTTTGGGTTCTAGGTGAAAATCTCACTCGACACAAATCAAACAAAAATATTTCCATGGTGTGTATTGTTGTTCATTTTCATCAAATAAACAAAATAAAACCGAGAGTTAATCATTAAAGACAAGAAATGAGCATAAAAGATGCCTCAGCGCAAGTGTTAATGTTAGTAAAAGAGCCCAAATTTCAAAAAATATTGCGAAAAACAACAATCTTCCATTATAGAGTGAATGTTTGAGGTGTATAGAAGGCATTTATTTCATTTTTAGAAATTTTAATTTTTCACATTTTTCCATGAAAAGTGCCAAGAACCCTTTTGGGTTCTAGGTGAAATTCTCACTCGACACAAAACAAACAAAAATGTTTCCATGGTGTGTATTGTTGTTCATTTTCATCAAATAAACAAAATAAAACCCAGAATAAATCATTAAAGACAAGAAATGAGCAAAAAAGATGCCTCAGCGCAAGTGGTAATGTTAGTAAAAGAGCCCAAATTTCAAAAAATATTGCGAAAAACAACAATCTTCCATTATAGAGTGAATGTTTGAGGTGTATAGAAGGCATTTATTTCATTTTTAGAAATTTTAATTTTTCACATTTTTCCATGAAAAGTGCCAATACCCCCCCCTTTGGGTTCTAGGTGAAATTCTCACTCGACACAAATCAAACAAAAATGTTTCCATGGCGTGTATTGTTGTTCATTTTCATCAAATAAACAAAATAAAACCCAGAATAAATCATTAAAAACCGGAAATGAGCATAAAAGATGCCTCAGCGCAAGTGTTAATGTTAGTAAAAGAGCCCACATTTCAAAAAATATTGCGAAAAACAACAATCTTCCATTATAGAGTGAATGTTTGAGGTGTATAGAAGGCATTTATTTCATTTTTAGAAATTTTAATTTTTCACATTTTTCCATGAAAAGTGCCAATACCCCTCCCTTTGGGTTCTAGGTGAAAATCTCACTCGACACAAATCAAACAAAAATGTTTCCATGGTGTGTACTGTTGTTCATTTTCATCAATTACACAAAATAAAACCATGAAATAATCATTAAAGACAAGAAATGAGCATAAAAGATGCCTCAGCGCAAGTGTTAATATTAGTAAAAGAGCCCACATTTCAAAAAATATTGCGAAAAACAACAATCTTCCTTTATAGAGTGAATGTTTGAGGTGTATAGAAGGCATTTATTTTATTTTTAGAAATTTTAATTTTTCACATTTTTCCATGAAAAGTGCCAATACCCCCCCCCCCCCCATTGGGCCTTAGGTGAAATTCTCACTCGGCACAAATCAAACAAAAATGTTTCCATGGTGTGTTTTGTTGTTCATTTTCATCAAATAAAAAAAATAAAACCCAGAATAAATCATTAAAGACAAGAAATGAGCATAAAAGATGCCTCAGCGCAAGTGTTAATGTTAGTAAAAGAGCCCAAATTTCAAAAAATATTGCGAAAAAAAACAATCTTCCATTATAGAGTGAATGTTTGAGGTGTATAGAAGGCATTTATTTCATTTTTAGAAATTTTAATTTTTCACATTTTTCCATGAAAAGACCAATACCCCCCCCTTTGGGTTCTAGGTGAAATTCTCACTCGACACAAATCAAACAAAAATGTTTCCATGGTGTGTATTGTTGTTCATTTTCATCATATAAACAAAATAAAACCCAGAGTTAATCATTAAAGACAGGAAATGAGCATAAAAGATGCCTCAGCGCATGTGTTAACGTTAGTAAAAGAGCCCAAACTTCTAAAAATATTGCGAAAAACAACAATCTTCCATTATAGAGTGAATGTTTGAGGTGTATAGAAGGCATTTATTTCATTTTTAGAAATTTTAATTTTTCACATTTTTCCATGAAAAGTGCCAATACCCGCCTCTTTGGGTTCTAGCTGAAATTCTCACTCGACACAATTCAAAAAAAAATGTTTCCATGGTTTGTATTGTTTTTCATTTTCATCAAATAAAAAAAATAAAACCCAGAGTTAATCATTAAAGACAAGAAATGAGCATAAAAGATGACTCAGCGCAAGTGTTAATGTTGGTAAAAGAGCCCAAATTTAAAAAAATATTGCAAAAAACAACAATCTTCCATTATAGAGTGAATGTTTGAGGTGTATAGAAGGCATTTATTTCATTTTTCGAAATTTTAATTTTTCACCTTTTTCCATGAAAAGTTCCAATACCCCCCCCTTTGGGTCTAGGTGAAAATCTCACTCGACACAAATCAAACAAAAATGTTTCCATGGTGTGTATTGTTGTTCATTTTCATCAAATAAACAAAATAAAACCCAGAATAAATCATTAAAGACAGGAAATGAGCATAAAAGATGCCTCAGCGCAAGTGTTAATGTTAGTAAAAGAGCCCAAATTTCAAAAAATATTGCGAAAAACAACAATCTTCCATTATAGAGTGAATGTTTGAGGTGTATAGAAGGCATTTATTTCATTTTTAGAAATTTTTATTTTTCACATTTTACCATGAAAAGTGCCAATACCCCCCCTTTGGGTTCTACATGAAAATCACACTCGACACACCCCTTTGGGTTCTTGGTGAAATTCTCACTCGGCACAAATCAAACAAAAATGTTTCCATGGTGTGTATTGTTGTTCATTTTTATCAAATAAACAAAATAAAACCCAGAATAAATCATTAAAGACAAGAAATGAGCATAAAAGATGCCTCAGCGCAAGGGTTAATGTTAGTAAAAGTGCCCAAATTTCAAAAAATATTGCGAAAAACAACAATCTTCCATTATAGAGTGAATGTTTGAGGTGTATACAAGGCATTTATTTCATTTTTGAAATTTTAATTTTTCACATTTTTCCATGAAAAGTGCCAATACCCCCCCCTTTGGGTTCTACACGAAAATCACCCTCGACACAAATCAAACAAAAATGTTTCAATGGTGCGTATTGTTGTTCATTTTCATCAAATAAACAAAATAAAACCCACAGTTAATCATTAAAGACAAGAAATGAGCATAAAAGATGCTTCAGCGCAAGTGTTAATGTTAGTAAAAGAGCCCAAATTTCAAAAAATATTGCGAAAAAAAAACAATCTTCCATTATAGAGTGAATGTTTGAGGTGTATAGAAGGCATTTATTTCATTTTTAGAAATTTTAATTTTTCACATTTTTCCATGAAAAGTGCAAATACCCCCCCCTTTGGGTTCTACACGAAAATCACTCTCGACACAAATCAAACAAAAATGTTTCCATGTTGCGTATTGTTGTTCATTTTCATCAAATAAACAAAATAAAACCCAGAGTTAATCATTAAAGACAGGAAATGATCATAAAAGATGCCTCAGCGCTTAGTTAAAGAGCCCAAATTTCAAAAAATATTGCGAAAAAACAACAATCTTCCATTATAGAGTGAATGTTTGAGGTGTATAGAAGGCATTTATTTCATTTTTAGAAATTTTAATTTTTAAAATTTTTCCATGAAAAGTGCCAATACCCCCCCTTTAGGTTCTACATGAAAATCTCACTCGACACAAATCAAACAAAAATGTTTCCATGGTGTGTATTGTTGTTCATTTTCATCAAATAAACAAAATAAAACCCAGAATAAATCATTAAAGACAGGAAATGAGCATAAAAGATGCCTCAGCGCAAGTGTTAATGTTAGTAAAAGAGCCCAAATTTCAAAAAATATTGCGAAAAACAACAATCTTCCATTATAGAGTGAATGTTTGAGGTGTATACAAGGCATTTATTTCATTTTTAGAAATTTTAATTTTTCACATTTTTCCATGAAAAGTGCCAATACCCCCCCCCTTTGGGTTCTACACGAAAATCACCCTCGACACAAATCAAACAAAAATGTTTCCATGGTGTGTCTTGTTGTTCATTTTCATCAAATAAACAAAATAAAACCCAGAATAAATCATTAAAGACAGGAAATGAGCATAAAAGATGCCTCAGCGCAGGTGTTAATGTTAGTAAAAGAGCCCAAATTACAAAAAATATTGCGAAAAACAACAATCTTCCATTAAAGAGTGAATGTTTGAGGTGTATACAAGGCATTTATTTCATTTTTAGAAATTTTAATTTTTCACATTTTTCCATGAAAAGTGCCAATATCCCCTCTTTGGGTTCTAGGTGAAAATCTCACTCGACACAAAACAAACAAAAATGTTTCCATGGTGTGTATTGTTGTTCATTTTCATCAAATAAACAAAATAAAACCCAGAATAAATCATTAAAGACAAGAAATGAGCATAAAAGATGCCTCAGCGCAAGTGTTTATGTTAGTAAAAGAGCCCAAATTTCAAAAAATATTGCGAAAAACAACAATCTTCCATTATTCAGTAAATGTTTGAGGTGTATAGAAGGCATTTATTTCATTTTTAGAAATTTTAATTTTTCACATTTTTCCATGAAAAGTGCCAATACCCCCCCCTTTGGGTTCTACATGAAAATCACACTCGACACAAATCAAACAAAAATGTTTCCATGGTGTGTCTTGTTGTTCATTTTCATCAAATAAACAAAATAAAACCCAGAATAAATCATTAAAGACAAGAAATGAGCATAAAAGATGCCTCAGCGCATCTGTTTATGTTAGTAAAAGAGCCCAAATTTCAAAAAATATTGCGAAAAAAAACAATCTTCCTTAATAGAGTGAATGTTTGAGGTTTATAGAAGGCATTTATTTTATTTTTAGAAATTTTAATTTTTCACATTTTTCCATGAAAAGTGCCAATACCCCCCCCTTTGGGTTCTAGGTGAAATTCTCACTTGACACAAAACAAACAACAATGTTTCCATGGTGTGTATTGTTGTTCATTTTCATCAAATAAACAAAATAAAACCGAGAGTTAATCATTAAAGACAAGAAATGAGCATAAAAGATGCCTCAGCGCAAGTGTTAATGTTAGTAAAAGAGCCCAAATTTCAAAAAAAATTGCGAAAAACAACAATCTTCCATTATAGAGTGAATGTTTGAGGTGTATAGAAGGCAATTAATTCATTTTTAGAAATTTTAATTTTTCTCATTTTTCCATGAATAGTGCCAATACCCCCCCCCCATTGGGCTCTAGGTGAAATTCTCACTCAGCACAAATAAAACAAAAATGTTTCCATGGTGTGTTTTGTTGTTCATTTTTATCAAATAAAAAAAATAAAACCCAGAATAAATCATTAAAGACCAGAAATGAGCATAAAAGATGCCTCAGCGCAAGTGTTATGTTAGTAATAGAGCCCAAATTTCAAAAAATATTGCGAAAAACAACAATCTTCCATTATAGAGTTAATGTTTGAGGTGTATAGAAGGCATTTATTCATTTTTAGAAATTTTAATTTTTCACATTTTTCCATGAAAAGTGCCAATACCACCCCCTTTGGGTTCTAGGTGAAAATCTCACTCGACACAAATCAAACAAAAATGTTTCCATGGTGTGTATTGTTGTTCATTTTCATCAAATAAACAAAATAAAACCCAGAATAAAATAATGAAAGACAGGAAATGAGCATAAAAGATGCCTCAGCGCAGGTGTTAATGTTAGTAAAAGAGCCCAAATTTCAAAAAATATTGCGAAAAAACAACAATCTTCCATTATAGAGTGAATGTTTGAGGTGTATAGAAGGCATTTATTTCATTTTTAGAAATTTTAATTTTTCACATTTCTCCATGAAAAGTGCCAATACCCCCCCCTTTGGGTTCTACACGAAAATCACCCTCGACACAAATCAAACAAAAATGTTTCAATGGTGCGTATTGTTGTTCATTTTCATCAAATAAACAAAATAAAACCCAGAGTTAATCATTAAAGACAAGAAATGAGCATAAAAGATGCCTCAGCGCAAGTGTTAATGTTAGTAAAAGAGCCCAAATTTCAAAAAATATTGCGAAAAAAAACAATCTTCCATTATAGAGTGAATGTTTGAGGTGTATATAAGGCATTTATTTCATTTTAAAAATTTTAATTTTTCACATTTTTCCATGAAAAGTGCCAATACCCCCCCCTTTGGGTTCTAGGTGAAAATCTCACTCGACACAAATCAAACAAAAATGTTTCCATGGTGTTTATTGTTGTTCATTTTCATCAAATAAACAAAATAAAACCCAGAGTTAATCATTAAAGACAGGAAATGAGCATAAAAGATGCCTCAGCGCTTAGTAAAAGAGCCCAAATTTCAAAAAATATTGCGAAAAACAACAATCTTCCATTATAGAGTGAATGTTTGAGGTGTATACAAGGCATTTATTTCATTTTTGAAATTTTAATTTTTCACATTTTTCCATGAAAAGTGCCAATACCCCCCCCTTTGGGTTCTACACGAAAATCACCCTCGACACAAATCAAACAAAAATGTTTCCATGTTGCGTATTGTTGTTCATTTTCATCAAATAAACAAAATAAAACCCAGAGTTAATCATTAAAGACAGGAAATGATCATAAATGATGCCTCAGCGCTTAGTAAAAGAGCCCAAATTTCAAAAAATATTGCGAAAAACAACAATCTTCCATTATAGAGTGAATGTTTGAGGTGTATAGAAGGCATTTATTTCATTTTTAGAAATTTTAATTTTTAACATTTTTCCATGAAAAGTGCCAATACCCCCCCCTTTAGGTTCTACATGAAAATCTCACTCGACACAAATCAAACAAAAATGTTTCCATGGTGTGTATTGTTGTTCATTTTCATCAAATAAACAAAATAAAACCCAGAATAAATCATTAAAGACAGGAAATGAGCATAAAAGATGCCTCAGCGCAAGTGTTAATGTTAGTAAAAGAGCCCAAATTTCAAAAAATATTGCGAAAAACAACAATCTTCCATTATAGAGTGAATGTTTGAGGTGTATACAAGGCATTTATTTCATTTTTAGAAATTTTAATTTTTCACATTTTTCCATGAAAAGTGCCAATACCCCCCCCTTTGGGTTCTACACGAAAATCACCCTCGACACAAATCAAACAAAAATGTTTCCATGGTGTGTCTTGTTGTTCATTTTCATCAAATAAACAAAATAAAACCCAGAATAAATCATTAAAGACATGAAATGAGCATAAAAGATGCCTCAGCGCAGGTGTTAATGTTAGTAAAAGAGCCCAAATTTCAAAAAATATTGCGAAAAATACAAACTTCCATTTAAGAGTGAATGTTTGAGGTGTATACAAGGCATTTATTTCATTTTTAGAAATTTTAATTTTTCACATTTTTCCATGAAAAGTGCCAATACCCCCTCTTTGGGTTCTAGGTGAAAATCTCACTCGACACAAATCAAACAAAAATGTTTCCATGGTGTGTATTGTTGTTCATTTTCATCAAATAAACAAAATAAAACCCAGAATAAATCATTAAAGACAAGAAATGAGCATAAAAGATGCCTCAGCGAAAGTGTTAATGTTAGTAAAAGAGCCCAAATTTCAAAAAATATTGCGAAAAACAACAATCTTCCATTATTCAGTAAATGTTTGAGGTGTATAGAAGGCATTTATTTCATTTTTAGAAATTTTAATTTTTCACATTTTTCCATGAAAAGTGCCAATACCCCCCCTTTGGGTTCTACATGAAAATCACACTCGACACAAATCAAACAAAAATGTTTCCATGGTGTGTCTTGTTGTTCATTTTCATCAAATAAACAAAATAAAACCCAGAATAAATCATTAAAGACAAGAAATGAGCATAAAAGATGCCTCAGCGCATCTGTTAATGTTAGTAAAAGAGCCCAAATTTCAAAAAATATTGCGAAAAAAAAACAATCTTCCTTAATAGAGTGAATGTTTGAGGTGTATAGAAGGCATTTATTTTATTTTTAGAAATTTTAATTTTTCACATTTTTCCATGAAAAGTGCCAATACCCCCCCCTTTGGGTTCTAGGTGAAATTCTCACTTGACACAAAACAAACAACAATGTTTCCATGGTGTGTATTGTTGTTCATTTTCATCAAATAAACAAAATAAAACCGAGAGTTAATCATTAAAGACTAGAAATGAGCATGAAAGATGCCTCAGCGCAAGTGTTTATGTTAGTAAAAGAGCCCAAATTTCAAAAAATATTGCGAAAAACAACAATCTTCCATTATAGAGTGAATGTTTGAGGTGTATAGAAGGCAATTAATTCATTTTTAGAAATTTTAATTTTTCTCATTTTTCCATGAAAAGTGCCAATACCCCCCCCCCCCATTGGGCTCTAGGTGAAATTCTCACTCAGCACAAATCAAACAAAAATGTTTCCATGGTGTGTTTTGTTGTTCATTTTTATCAAATAAAAAAAATAAAACCCAGAATAAATTATTAAAGACCAGAAATGAGCATAAAAGATGCCTCAGCGCAAGTGTTATGTTAGTAATAGAGCCCAGATTTCAAAAAATATTGCGAAAAACAACAATCTTCCATTATAGAGTTAATGTTTGAGGTGTATAGAAGGCATTTATTCATTTTTAGAAATTTTAATTTTTCACATTTTTCCATGAAAAGTGCCAATACCACCCCCTTTGGGTTCTAGGTGAAAATCTCACTCGACACAAATCAAACAAAAATGTTTCCATGGTGTGTATTGTTGTTCATTTTCATCAAATAATCAAAATAAAACCCAGAATAAATCATGAAAGACAGGAAATGAGCATAAAAGATGCCTCAGCGCAGGTGTTAATGTTAGTAAAAGAGCCCAAATTTCAAAAAATATTGCGAAAAACAACAATCTTCCATTATAGAGTGAATGTTTGAGGTGTATAGAAGGCATTTATTTCATTTTTCGAAATTTTAATTTTTCACATTTCTCCATGAAAAGTGCCAATACCCCCCCCTTTGGGTTCTACACGAAAATCACACTCGACACAAATCAAACAAAAATGTTTCCATGGTGTGTCTTGTTGTTCATTTTCATCAAATAAACAAAATAAAACCCAGAATATATCATTAAAGACAAGAAATGAGCATAAAAGATGCCTCAGCGCAAGTGTTAATGTTAGTAAAAGAGCCCAAATTTCTAAAAATATTGCGAAAAACAACAATCTTCCATTATAGAGTGAATGTTTGAGGTGTATAGAAGGCATTTATTTCATTTTTAGAAATTTTAATTTTTCACGTTTTTCCATGAAAAGTGCCAAGAACCCTTTTGGGTTCTAGGTGAAATTCTCACTCGACACAAAACAAACAAAAATGTTTCCATGGTGTGTATTGTTGTTCATTTTCATCAAATAAACAAAATAAAACCCAGAATAAATCATTAAAGACAAGAAATGAGCAAAAAAGATGCCTCGGCGCAAGTGGTAATGTTAGTAAAAGAGCCCAAATTTCAAAAAATATTGCGAAAAACAACAATCTTCCATTATAGAGTGAATGTTTGAGGTGTATAGAAGGCATTTATTTCATTTTTAGAAATTTTAATTTTTCACATTTTTCCATGAAAAGTGCCAATACCCCCCCCTTTGGGTTCTGGGTGAAATTCTCACTCGACACAAATCAAACAAAAATGTTTCCATGGCGTGTATTGTTGTTCATTTTCATCAAATAAACAAAATAAAACCCAGAATAAATCATTAAAAACAGGAAATGAGCATAAAAGATGCCTCAGCGCAAGTGTTAATGTTAGTAAAAGAGCCCACATTTCAAAAAATATTGCGAAAAACAACAATCTTCCATTATAGAGTGAATGTTTGAGGTGTATAGAAGGCATTTATTTCATTTTTAGAAATTTTAATTTTTCACATTTTTCCATGAAAAGTGCCAATACCCCTCCCTTTGGGTTCTAGGTGAAAATCTCACTCGACACAAATCAAACAAAAATGTTTCCATGGTGTGTACTGTTGTTCATTTTCATCATTTACACAAAATAAAACCATGAAATAATCATTAAAGACAAGAAATGAGCATAAAAGATGCCTCAGCGCAAGTGTTAATATTAGTAAAAGAGCCCAAATTTCAAAAAATATTGCGAAAAACAACAATCTTCCATTATAGAGTGAATGTTTGAGGTGTATAGAAGGCATTTATTTCATTTTTAGAAATTTTAATTTTTCACATTTTTCCATGAAAAGTGCCAATACCCCCCCCTTTGGGTTCTAGGTGAAATTCTCACTCGACACAAATCAAACAAAAATGTTTCCATGGTGTGTATTGTTGTTCATTTTCATCATATAAACAAAATAAAACCCAGAGTTAATCATTAAAGACAGGAAATGAGCATAAAAGATGCCTCAGCGCATGTGTTAACGTTAGTAAAAGAGCCCAACTTTCTAAAAATATTGCAAAAAACAACAATCTTCAATTATAGAGTGAATGTTTGAGGTGTATAGAAGGCATTTATTTCATTTTTAGAAATTTTAATTTTTCACATTTTTCCATGAAAAGTGCCAATACCCCCTCTTTGGGTTCTAGGTGAAAATCTCACTCGACACAAATCAAACAAAAATGTTTCCATGGTGTGTATTGTTGTTCATTTTCATCAAATAAACAAAATAAAACCCAGAATAAATCATTAAAGACAAGAAATGAGCATAAAAGATGCCTCAGCGCAAGTGGTAATGTTAGTAAAAGAGCCCAAATTTCAAAAAATATTGCGAAAAACAACAATCTTCCATTATAGAGTGAATGTTTGAGGTGTATAGAAGGCATTTATTTCATTTTTAGAAATTTTAATTTTTCACATTTTTCCATGAAAAGTGCCAATACCCCCCCCCCCTTTGGGTTCTAAGTGAAATTCTCACTCGACACAAATCAAACAAAAATGTTTCCATGGCGTGTATTGTTGTTCATTTTCATCAAATAAACAAAATAAAACCCAGAATAAATCATTAAAAACAGGAAATGAGCATAAAAGATGCCTCAGCGCAAGTGTTAATGTTAGTAAAAGAGCCCACATTTCAAAAAATATTGCGAAAAACAACAATCTTCCATTATAGAGTGAATGTTTGAGGTGTATAGAAGGCATTTATTTCATTTTTAGAAATTTTAATTTTTCACATTTTTCCATGAAAAGTGCCAATACCCCTCCCTTTGGGTTCTAGGTGAAAATCTCACTCGACACAAATCAAACAAAAATGTTTCCATGGTGTGTACTGTTGTTCATTTTCATCAAATAAACAAAATAAAACCCAGAATAAATCATTAAAGACAAGAAATGAGCATAAAAGATGCCTCAGCGCATCTGTTAATGTTAGTAAAAGAGCCCAAATTTCAAAAAATATTGCGAAAAAAAAACAATCTTCCTTAATAGAGTGAATGTTTGAGGTGTATAGAAGGCATTTATTTATTTTTAGAAATTTTAATTTTTCACATTTTTCCATGAAAAGTGCCAATACCCCCCCCTTTGGGTTCTAGGTGAAATTCTCACTTGACACAAAACAACAACAATGTTTCCATGGTGTGTATTGTTGTTCATTTTCATCAAATAAACAAAATAAAACCGAGAGTTAATCATTAAAGACTAGAAATGAGCATGAAAGATGCCTCAGCGCAAGTGTTTATGTTAGTAAAAGAGCCCAAATTTCAAAAAATATTGCGAAAAACAACAATCTTCCATTATAGAGTGAATGTTTGAGGTGTATAGAAGGCAATTAATTCATTTTTAGAAATTTTAATTTTTCTCATTTTTCCATGAAAAGTGCCAATACCCCCCCCCCATTGGGCTCTAGGT
>NW_027286858.1:0-140000 GCF_022747635.1 Hetaerina americana
ATAGGAGGAAGGAGAGTTGGGTGGTGGAAGGAATAGGGGGGAGGGATGGGGGATGGAGAGACGAGGGGAGGGAGAGACGGGGGGAGTGGAGACGGGGGGAGTGGAGACGGGGAGGTGGAGACGGGGAGGTGGAGACGGGGAGGTGGAGACAAGGGGAGAGGGAGAGGGGAAGGGGGAGAGGGGGAAGGGAGGAGAGGGGAAAGGGAGAAGGGGGAAGGGAGGAGAGGGGAAAGGGAGGAGAGGGGAAAGGGAGAGGGGAAAGGGAGGAGAGGAGAAAGGGAGGAGAGGGGAAAGGGAGGAGAGGGGAAAGGGAGGAGAGGGGAAAGGGAGAGGGGGGAAGGGAGGAGAGGGGAAAGGGAGAGGGGGGAAGGGAGGAGAGGGGAGAAGGGAGGAAAGGGTAAGGGGGACAGGGGGAGAGGTGGGAGAGAGGGGAAGGGGGAGAGGTGGGAGAGAGGGGAAGGAGGAGAAGTGGGAGAGAGGGGAAGGAGGAAAGAGGGTGGAGGGAGAGAGAGGGGAAGGGGGAGACGGGGAGGGGGAGAGGGGGGAGGGGGAGAGAGGGGAGGGGAGAGGGAGTAAGGGGAAGGGGAGGGGGAGTAAGGGGAAGGGGAGAGAGGGGAAGGGGGAGAGGGTTGAGAGAGGGGAAGGGGGAAAGAGGGGAAGGGGGGAGAGTGAGGAGATAGAGGGAGAGAGAGCGAGAGGGTGGATGGAGAGATGGAGGGAGAGAGGGAGGGAGAGGGGGGAGAGAGGGGGGAGAGAGGAGAGGGGAGGGGGAGGGAGAGTGATGGAGAGAGGGGGACGGAGTAATGGAGAAGGGGGGAAAAGGGGGGACGGAGTAAGGGAGAAGGGGGGGAAAGGGGGGACGGAGTAAGGGAGAAGGGGGGGAAAAGGGGGGACGGAGTAAGGGAGAAGGGGGGGGAGGGGGGACAGAGTAAGGGAGAGGGGGGAGAAGTGGAGGAGAGAGGGAGGAGAGAGGGAGGAGAGAGGGAGGAGAGAGGGAGGAGAGAGGGAGGAGAGAGGGAGGAGAGAGGGAGGAGAGAGGGAGGAGAGAGGGGGAGAGAGTGGGCGGGAGAGAGGAGGGGAGAGTGGGCGAGAGAGGGGAGAGAGGAGGGGAGAGAGGAGGGGAGAGAGAGGGGGAGAGAGGGGGAGAGAGTGGGGGGAGAGAGGGGGAGAGAGTGGGGGAGAGTGAGGAGAGAGGGGAGAGAGGAGGGGAGAGAGGGGGAGAGAGAGAGGGGGAGGGAGAGAGGGGGAGGGAGAGAGGGGGAGGGAGAGAGTGAGGGAGAGAGTGAGGGAGGGAGTGGGGAGGGAGGGGAGAGAGTGGGGTGGGATGGGGAGAGAGTGGGGTGGGATGGGGAGAGAGTGGGGTGGAGGGGGAGGGAGGGGAGAGAGAGGGAGAAGAGAGGGGGAGGGAGGAAAAGAGGGGAGGGAGGAAAAGAGGGGGAGGGAGGAAAAGAGGGGGAGGGAGGAAAAGAGGGGAGGGAGGAAGAGAGGGGGAGGGAGGAAGAGAGGGGGAGGGAGGAAGAGAGGGGGAGGGAGGAAGAGAGGGGGGAGGGAGGAAGAGAGGGGGAGGGAGAGAGTGATGGAGAGAGGGGGAGGGAGAGAGAGGGAGGGAGGAGAGAGGGAGGGAGAGAGTGATGGAGAGAGGGGGAGAGGGAGTGGGGGCAGGGGGGAGAAGGATGAGAGAGGGAGGAGGGGGGAAGGGGGGAAAAGAGGTGAAGGGGGAGTGGGAGAGATAGAGGGAGAGAGGGAGGGAAAGCGAAGAGGGAGGGAGGGTGGGAAGGAGAGAGGGGGAGGGAGAGGATAGAGGGGGAGAGGGAGATGGATAGAGGGGGACGGGAGAGGGATAGAGGGGGAAGGGAGAGGGATAGAGGGGGAGGGAGAGGATAGAGGGGGAGGATAGAGGGGGAGGGATAGAGGGGGAGGGATAGAGGGGGAGGGAGAGGGATAGAGGGGGAGGGGAAGAGATGGGGAGGGAGAAGAGGGGGAGAGAGTACGGGAGAGAGGGGGAGAGAGAGTACGGGAGAGAGGGGGAGAAGGGGAGGAGATAGGGGAGGAAAGAGTGGGAGAGGGGGAGAAAGTGAGGGAGAGACGTGCGGAGGAGAGGGGGGGAGAGGAGGAGAGAGAGGGGAGAGAGAGGGGGAGAGAGAGGGGGAGAGAGGGTGGAGAGAGAGGGGGGAGAGAGAGGGGGAGAGAAGAGGGGGAGAGAGGGTGGAGAAGAGAGGGGGAGAGAGGGTGGAGAGAGAGGGGGAGAGAGGGTGGAGAGAGAGGGGGGAGAGAGAGGGGAGAGAGGGGGGAGAGAGGGGGAGGAGAGGGGGGAGAGAGGGGGAGGAGGGGGGAGAGAGAGGGGGAGAGAGAGGGGGGAGAGAGAGGGTCGAGAGAGAGGGTCGAGAGAGGAGGGTCGAGAGAGAGGGTCGAGAGAGAGGGTCGGAGGGGGGGAGAGGGGGGAGAGGAGGGAGAGAGGAGGGGGGGGCTGAGCGAAGAGGGCGGAGGGAGGGGGCGAGAGAGGGGGAGGGGAGGGGAGGGGGAAGAGGGGGGAGAGGGGGGGGAGAGAGGGGGAAGAGGGGGGATAGAGGGGGGAGAGAGAGATGAGATGGGGAGAGAGGGGGGAGAGAGGGAGACAGCGGAGGGGAAGACAGCGGAGGGGAAGACAGCGGAGGGGAAGACAGCGGAGGGGAAGACAGGGGGGGGAGAGATATCGGGGGGGATCGATCGAGACGGTTGGAGGGAGAGAGAGAGACAATGGGAGGGAAGAGAGAGAGACAAAGGGAGAGGAAGAGAGACAATGGGAGGGGAAGAGAGAGAGACAAAGGGAGGGGAAGAGAGACAAAGGGAGGGAAAGAGAGACAATGGGAGGGGAAGAGAGACAATGGGAGGAAGGAAGGCAATGGAAGGGAAAGAGCGACATTGGGGTGGGAGACATTAGGGAGAGAGAGAGACGGTGGGAGGGAGGGAGAGCGAGGGAGGAGAGAGACGGAGGGAGGGAGGGAGAGGGTGAGACGGAGGGAGAGAGTGGGTGAGACGGAGGGAAATAGTGGGTGCGAGGGAGGGATAAGTGGGTGAGAGGAGGCTAATGTGGGTGAGAGAGAGGGATATAGTGGGTGAGAGGGGGGGATATACTGGTTGAGAGGGAGGGATAAACTGGGTGAGAGGGAGGATATAACTGGGTGAGAGGGAGGGATAAACTGGGTGAGAGGGAGGGATATACTGGGTGAGAGGGAGGGGGGGCGAGTAAGTGCGCCGGTCGAGGTAGCCCAATGGGAACGCTGATTTATTTCGCAAGCACCAGGAAATAAACCGCACCGCCGCTAATCGACTTTCAAAACAGTGGTGTTTAGGAAATTAGAAGCGGGAAGTGCTGGTTACGAGGCCTTTTATTTATCAACGCGGTTGAGACATAGATTGTAAACACTTGATCCTTGGCAGCAGAAAATACAAAATTCTGCGTGCTCCATAGAAAATCACTGTGGGGTTTCTGTTTTCTTCTGTGAGACCTACCCAGGTTTTCTTTAATTTTTCTCGAACAATTAATTCTATCAAGTTAACCAAAATGGAGTAGAAAACTATGTATTGATATTTCAACGCATATTTTCCCATCCAGATTCCGTTGCCCCCAACATCAGGACGCAATCAGTCGGAGAGAGCAAAATCAATATTGTGCGAAAACCAAATTACTTAATTTAATCACAGCATGAATAATTCACAGGAGAGGTAATTAGCCGAATTAATTTTTTAGTACGATGGCCAGCGTGTTTAAGATCATCAGTTTTTATAAATGCAATATATTCCTTAAAAGCAATATCTCATCCATTAGAATTTGATCCAATTCTGGAGGAGCTGCGGTTTTACTTATTTAAGGATATAATGAAATGAACCCATTATCATGATTTAATATTTCTGAGATGAGAAAAATGCATGCTCTGCATGTGTAGGCGTACTATGTATGTTTATATATATATATATATATATATATATATAAACACACATGTATATATATATATATATATAAACACACATGTATATATATATATATATAAACACACATGTATATATATATATATATATACACACACACATATATATATATAAACATATATATATATAAACATATATATATATAAACATATATATATAAACATATATATATACATGTGTGTATATATATATATACATGTGTATATATATATGGCTGCGTAGATTTTCGCGGCGGTGGCTTGAAGAATTCTGCATGTCCGGGTTTTCACCGCGTTGTTGTTTGAAGCCGACAACAGTTTCGCCGAAGTTTCATCCGGCGTCTTCAGGTCGAAGATGAGGGACTCAGATTTTGGCCGTCCTTATATAGGTGGTCCCGTCCAAGTGCTGCTCTCTGATTGGTCCTTTTTCGGAGGACTCTCTTCCACGCGTTGTGGAGATGGTAGCCTTCATCATTTAGCCAAAAACCCGGCGAATTTCAATAGAGATGAAGGCTACCATCTCCACAACGCGTGGAAGAGAGTCCTCCGAAAAAGGACCAATCAGAGAGCAGCACTTGGACGGGACCACCTATATAAGGACGGCCAAAATCTGAGTCCCTCATCTTCGACCTGAAGACGCCGGATGAAACTTCGGCGAAACTGTTGTCGGCTTCAAACAACAACGCGGTGAAAACCCGGACATGCAGAATTCTTCATGTGTATATATATATATATAAACATACATAGTACGCCTACACATGCAGAGCATGCATTTTTCTCATCTCAGAAATATTAAATCATGATAATGGGTTCATTTCATTATATCCTTAAATAAGTATATATATATATATATATATATATATATATATATATATATATATATATATATATATATATATATATATATATTTATAGGTTCGATTTCCGGGCACCCTTCGTATCAACCAAACTGTGATTTTTCAGGTAAAAGTTCTTCCTGGGGGCCAGTTTCTCCTGGAGGGCCAGTTCCTTTCCCTGGGCCGGTTATGGTTTCCCAGGAAGATCTGGAACCCGAAAAATCATATAGCTCGATTGGAGCTGAGGGTGTCCTGAGAGGCTTACCCGGGAATGGAACCCCCTCCAGGCAGTAAGATATGTATCTATTTATTTATATGTACACACACATATACCACATCATACTCTAATTGAGACTATAGGGGCACTTGAAACGTATACCCTTTTTCTGCAACGTCAAAACATAGTATGTGCCAGCTTTCTCCATTTTCCGGATGCCAAAGTATGAGTATATAATTGTTTTACAATAATGATGAACAAATGTTGAGATCATTAGATTAGATGGTCAGCTTCCGAGCAACTAAACCATCATTCAAATATGTAGCATGGAGAGCATTTTGTCTGTTTCTCAATTTGAAGAACACTGCTCGCATCTTTAATACCTATTCCTAAAATATTAGAGGGAAAACTCACCAATTTGTAAATAGCGGAAGGTAAATAGGTAAGCTCTTTCATTATTCACCACACTTTTAGAGTTTTCATTTTCATGTAACAGTTAAATATTAAAACATAATAACACGGTCATCATCCACCATTCAGAGCTGTAAAAATATCATATTGTTACATCAGAGGTAATAAAATAGATAGAAACTTTGGATATAAATATAATTCCAAAGTCATGCAATTAACCTATATTGAAATGCGAACTTTATATGGAATTTTTGCACGCAGTAGGTCTTTATAAATCCTCCCATGCAAACATAACGTACTTGTAAAGAGACCTGTGATCAAGATTCGTAGAGGAGCAAGGGGTTCATTGGCCTGCTTTCGACTGCTGGCATCCCTTTGTACGGAGGAGACCCTCGGAGCAGGTAAGCTCGAAGGGGGGGAGGTTATATATTCGGTGCAATGAGACTAGGGCCGGGAACGGGGGGGCCTAAACCACAAGCATCGCGGCTCCGACTTGTATTCTGGACGAAATGAGGTGACTTATAGACGGCAAGAACCCAAACATCCCATGATATAAACAGCCTATGTTATTCATTCAAGAAAAGCAAAAGAGGGTCTTATTTTCCACAAGTAGCCAGGTCAAATATCCACCCTTTCCCTTTACGGGAGGGACAGAGGGGCAGGAGGGGTGCGCAAAGCGACGTCTCTTGTCCCTGCTACCGTGCGTGGCGTGAGAATAAGCAAGGCTGCAATATGGGATCCTGCTACCGCTAGGTTCGCTACTATCTGAGTTTCAGGTCATTACAGCAGGAATGTACGCCTATCACCCGCATACGTGGGGGTTCTACTATAATCATATGCTTCTCTCACGTAAAATAAACTCGCCTGGTTTCACAATTCCAAAAAAATAAAATATGATATTAGAATTTATTTCAAGACCCTGTCTTACACCTGAGTCCATATAGTTTTTATAAAACCTATGGCTTACAGTTAACGTTCGCTATTCACGAGTCCAACATGTTCGCAATCAATATATATTCGCAACATGTTGAACTCCATGCATTGCGTGAAATTTTATTACATATTCTATAATACAATGCGATTTCAAATGATATTATTCACAATTTTAAGTAAAATGTGATAGTGTGTGTAAAAATACGCACACACATATTGAAATTATCATATTTTAAACAAAAATTTGAATAATGTGCAATATGTAATAATAATATTTTATGCGTGTATACATACGACTGCTGAAGGTAACGAAACAAAAACGCATAAACAAAAAGATCACAGGGTAATGACGTTTACATGGCATACAAACAAAAGAAATATATATTTTAAGCTGTATCACTTATAAGGCAATGCACTAGCTGGTTAACGTGAAGTCATGAGTTCAAACCCTCCATGGTTTGTGTTATCCTGGACGTCCGGGGATCATATATTCTCCACCAGAACGAAGGGAAATCGGCAAAGGCTTTTAATCAAGAAGTTTAATTTCGTATGCATATTAAAATCATTCGTTTAGCCATGGTTTTTGATGCTATAATAATGACAAAAGCATATGGTTTCGTTATTTGCAAATTTCAGCTTGATTGCCAATGAACTACGTTGTCAGAACGGAGAAGAATTTTCGTGATCGATTTTAGGAGTTGTGACCCACAACTATCAATCCAAAAGGCTATTATGAAAACGAGTTCATTTAAAAGAAAATACAATAACGTCAGGCGGTAAAAAAAATGAGCTAGAAATGCGTGTTTTGACCTTGCTCTGTTAATTATTTTTCTTGCGTCAAAATTTCAGCTGTCTAATACTAAAACATTAGTCAGTAAAATGATAACACAAAATAGTGAATAACTATATACGTCGCAATATTTCGCACAATTTTCCGATACACTTACTGAAATAAAGGCTCATTTGAAAAAGATTTGGAATTTAAAGAAAAACGAATTTTAGAAAAGACAAAACTAATTAATAATTTCTTAGCCCAAAGTTAAACACTTGAATTTGTTTGGTGAGAATACCACGCTAATTAACTCACTCTCTACACCCATTTACTCAGTCCCTTACACCACGGTGCCCCCCTAAACTTTCCTTAGCATACATGTTGAAAAATTACCAGAACGAGTAACTATCTCTTACTCCCCTGCCTATGATTGCCATACCAATTCTCCGTATTACCATTCACTATACTATATTATTCACAAACATGGCGAATTTAACGCCAATCCCTATAATCTACACAAATTCCGCAATACGCCATCAGCTTTACCCACACTTATGCTGTCAAATGCCTTCTGAAAAATCAACGTAGCACTCGATGATATGCTGATCGTATTCTATATTCCTCTCTACTAATAACCCCATTACTGCAACAGGGTCAAGTATTCCACTCGCCTTCCTTTATCAAAACTAATTTTCCAGGGTATATTTGCGCTAGTATGAAACTTTCACAGTCTTTCAACAAATTTCACTTTTCTCTCCGTACAAGCGGTGAAACAACCAACCTCGATAGACTCGCAAATATTAGCACCGAAACGGTCAAAACAATAGATATCCAATCACCGTTTCACATGTAGAAGAATAGGAATCCCGATTGAAGCGAGAATAATAGCTTAACTTTCCTACAGCAAATGTCATATCCATTCAAACAGTGGAAGCTAATGCAAACAATGCAACGGTAATTAAGATGCCTTTTTTTTGACTGTTTCTGTGCTAATTTCTTCAGTAGGTTAATCCGGGGTTTACCCAGAGACCAATTTCCAAATATAAATGGCACAGAAACGATCAAAGAAATAGACATATCATTTACCGTTTCACCGATAGAAGACTTAGCTATCAGAAAATTACGAGCCTCGATTGTCGCGGCAGTGATGCCTTAGCTGTATAAAAACACATATCACACTTAAACAATGGAATAGAATGGTTTGGGGCGTCCTTCGGTGGAAGCGATTCATATCGGGAAAGAAAATATTTTGTTCCACGTATATTTTATTATTAACGCCCTAGGTTTCCATTTACAAAGTCATCTGATAATGATGACGGATTAGACTTTCGTATACATAGGTATTAAATTGCGGTTCAACCTATATACCTATCACAACTCGATTTTTCGGGAACGAGAACTTCCTCGGAAACCATAGGTGGCACAGGGAAAGGATCTGGAAATCCTACCCCATGTGTGAATTGCACATGCCGTAGGTCTTGTACTGGGTGAACTTTACCATCAAACCGACCTTTGGGTTGATAATTTTGTATAAGTTTTAAGGTTATTTATTTTTAATACATTTTTGGCCAAATCATGAGCGGCTTTTTTCCAAATGACTAACTTAAAAAGTTGATTTCTGCATTTCCAAAAGAGGTGTGTTATGTATCTTCGCAGGTGGCAATAGCATGTGTAGTTAATTTAGCGGTAACCTAGAACTGCAATGTTGCTTTTATCGCTCCCAAGAGAAAACTATCATGAAAATACTTCATCCCTGTTCTGTAAACATATTTGTACCAAGAGTGAATCACCAAATTTCCTGCACAAATTATTAAAAAGAATGCATTTGCTATTCCACAAAGGAGACATATAATTGTGAACAGTTAAAAATATCGTGACTGTTTGCACTGATACATTACAATGTTTCGTACATTTTTAACAAAAACAAGGTATGGTCAGTTGCTGTACGTGGCCCACGATTTATTCGCTGATAGCCTTAACAAAACTTTTCTTCCAAAATTATCTAAGTCACGCCATATTATTTTAATAATAATTCTGCAAGTTGCCTGTTTGGAATAATAACCATTTTACTAATATAATCGAGATTTAGAAGGTTCTACTTATATTTTACATTTTCCTGCATTCACCATTTTGTATCACTTTCAAAATTCGAGTTACTAGTGCACCGGCTTCATAAGTCATATTGTTCTTACAGTTAATCAATTTAGTTACAGCAATAACTAAAAAACTTTCTAACTTTTACTCCTTCCGCAGAAGTTACACACACTATCACAGCTCAGACCAGGGGGACACACGGCTCGCGCGCAAGGTCGTCTCCCTCTGCGCACCCTCCCCCGCTCAATCGGCCGGGGGTGGCGGTCAAAGGGCGGAGGGCGGCGGGGGAGAGAAAGAGAGAGAGGTGGCGGACGTGAGGTGGAAGGCGGTGGGGGGAAGAGAGGGGTGGCGGCCCTGTGGTGGAAGGCGGCGGAGGTGAGGGGTGGCGACCTTAGGGCGGCTCGACTTCGACAGGGTTGCAATGAACTTGGCGTTCAGGGGAGCTTTCCCTCCCCGCTCCTGTGAAGAGAGCTCTGCCGGGCGAACTCCGAGCTCCGATTGTGCGCATCGCTGATCCAAATAACCACTAGAATCCCCGACAACAACGGTGGAGATTCCAATGAATTATTAAAATTATATTATAACATAAGAATATTTTTTCAAATATATTACAACCGTACTATGAAAAAAACCAATGAGTGGCAACGCGGTCGGTTTTCAACACGACAAATAAAACCAGTGGAAATGGAACAGGCACAAAAACAATTCCTTTTTCCCTGGCATAATTAATGACAGTGGCTAGCAAATCGACTTTACCCTGGAGATCAGTGGTGTTCCATTCCTGTACGCCGGGTGGAGTTCACCGAGAAAAACCAAAGTCTTAAAGCAGCTACTAATTCACAAATGGCGGAAAGAAATGAAACTCCACACTAGAGAGAGCAAGCTAAAAATTGTTACAATGTAAATACCAAACCCTTTCTGATACGGACAAACAATCGAGTCGATTATACGTAATCACGAAACATTTTCTACAACAGTCCATACCCCGAAATTTTTTTAGATATTTTATTAGATGTTTTAGGACCCTGCAAGCCACCGCTAGGGTGTGTAGCAAGGGTTGAATACACACCAGACCAATTTCGGCCCGAATATGACTCTCTACCGCGACCGGGTAATATTATTCTGATCACTTATTGTTCTTGGAAAAAATGGCATCTCTGTTCTACACTTAATCTCTATCATTTTATTAGGATGATCTCTCCTACCTTAGTACGATGGGGGAAAAGGTTAATTTTCAACATCACTGCTAAAGAGATATCCTTCCAATTTAAGTAAGAGATTTAATCTGTAATTTAACCTTCGCTCCGAGAGTGGTTCCCAGTCTAGCTGCTCTAATGTTTTGGATACCCTGCTAAGTTTATGATAACGTTTTAAAAATCTAGCTCCTTTGCGCTGCAAGTGATCCAATTCGGCAATCAATCCAACTTCGTGAGGATCCCATATACTGACAGCATTTTCTAAATGAGACCTAACCAGCGAAAGATAACATTTCTCTTTGACCTTTCCATGGCATTGCACCTTTCTTATCCTCTCCTTTTTTACCTCTTACCCCTTCTTGACTTGTGGCGCTAGCCAACTAATTTCATTTGTACTTTGTTTAGAAAGGTAAACTGTTTACGGCTATTGGAGTTTTACATTCATTCAAGCTAGACCTAAAATTTGATTTTAGACGCACATTGTTTCCACGTACACTCAGTATAAAAGCAAAATTACAAAACGCACACCACGGCAGATTCAAGTATGCCAAAATTACCATACGTAATCGATAAAATAAAATATTTATTATGTCATTTCGTAATGAAATCGTTCTGACGTTGGATTTTTATTTATTTGGCGATGTGCATATTGAATCGGAGGCGTCTTACAATCTTGATTGGTAAACGTCCCTACACTCGCTGATGTGGTAGTGGCTAGACCAATGTGGTGGCTCTAGCACTAGCCACTGCCACGCTAGGCAGAAACATACGTTACTTTCTTGACATCCCTCGTTTATATACGTATATAAATATATCTTGTATGAATGTCTTACGGTGGCGAATAATAATTCAAACGAAGGAGCGAGATGGCGCTTTCCAACAAAAATATAGAAAAACACATAAAAAAGGACACCATACGTATTACGAAATTTTCGGTGGCAAGACCACCTTACTCCGCGGAAAGGTCTTGCCACCCAAAATGTCGGAATATGTGGTCTTTTTTTATGTATTTTTCTATATTTTTGTTGGCTAACGCCATCTCGCTACTTCGTTTGTGCGAGTGTGTTTATATGTGCATTATGTGCGATGTATACACACATTTACCTATGATTTTAAGCCGTCGTCATTTGGATTTGAACGGCTTTTATTACTTCATAAAGGCATGCTGGGAGCACCTATTGGTAAAAATGTATTTTAAAAGACAGAAACATACATAAGAAATGTGAAATCCACATCGCAGTGTGAGCAATGGTACAGCAGACTGAAACGCATCATCACATGATAACAAAAACTCCACTGAAGAAAGGGAGAACATTTCGAGAGGCTCGAGTACGAGTTTCCCAAATGGCCAAGTCTTCAATGTTCAAAGTCTTTATTATGGGTAAAATAAAAGGGTGACTCAATCTCACTCGCCACTCAAACTCCGGCAATATTGTTGAAGGGAAACGGAGAGATTATCGCGTGGTTTGGAGTACGGGCTTTTGAGACCACGCACATTTTTATGACTCTTTAAGTGCCTACGCCTAGGAAATCTCCTTACGGCGACTACAGCAGCGAGAGAGGGAGGCGAGTAAAAAGGAAGATATTTTAACTTATAGAAGATAAATGGTTATTCTAACATGATTGCTACCACGCTTCTTTCCTGCTTTGATGAATGGAAGAACTTTTAAGAGCTCTGAAATGGTGAAAGTTTATACGATGTAAACGTATGAAGAGAAAACATGACAACAAAATTAGGTATAAAAATTGCAAAAAAAGCAAACAAATTAATCTTAAAATGTACGATTAGCTTTTAAGAAATGCAGTGCCGACTTCACCATTAATGGATGAATTATGACCTTCGGAAAAGACAGGGCACGCAGGTGATATGCAAGTACCCAAGAATGCGTGCAACGTTAAAGAATTTCAACTTCTTAGACCGCGATGGTATTTTTGAAGTATTTCACTGTAAAACTTGGGAAAAAAGAATAGCGACATTGCAGCTGCAACTCCTGCGAGGGAGAAAAATGGGATAAAATCCCCCCCCCAATCGTTTGTGCTGCGATGCCCCTGACAGGGCTCTGTCCACACAGCCGCATGTATGTCATTCGGTTATCAAATGGCTCGCCCTCGTCAGGGTTCAATGGACTACACAATTCTATTTGTCTGTGCGCGGGACGTTGTAATGCAAATTTGAGCAATCTAAAATAACGAAGCTATCCCTTGATGTATATGAATGCGGCGCGGAAACATGAAAGGGTGATTGCTCCGGAGTCTGGAGTCACTTTCGCCAAGCGGTGTGGACTCCTTGATGCAAAAGGTAGCTTAAGGACAAGTCACATTCTATAATTAGTTTCTTTGAATAGGCAAACGCGACGAGTGCGTCAAACTACCGAAAGTACACGATCCATTATTCGTGACCGCTGAGAGGGCTGTCAGAAATATGTGAAAACAGATACAATTCGAATGATTTTAATTTCAGAACTACCAAACGTATTAAATTTTACAGCTTAGAGGGGATTAAGGCTGCCGAAATGCTTAACGCTCTTTTAAGGCGGCGGGATCTGGGAAGACGGACTAAGTCAAACAAAGCTGGAAAGGGGTCGGCCTGCGGCCATGGGCGTTTTATCTGGAATGTAAAATGTAATGCAATACACTAATCACAAACACTTCCACCTCTGGATTACCAACACTATGATTATAAGAGCGAAACACTTTTCGACAAACGTTCATAACCCGGCAATTAACCCTTCTTTACCCAGATTTCTGTTCGAATACAGTAAATGAATCCGGGTAGTGGAGCAGCATTGTATTTTCACAAATATATCAAAATAATTATTGATAATCAACTGCCTAGATTGAAGGTAACTCCTCTCTCTCTCTCTCAAGTTTACCATGTAAAGTAAATGTCTAACTTATAATATAGGAAAATAAGTACACATTCTTCAAATATTAGTCTCCTATTTATCCGCTGATATTAAGCATTGCATTTACAACAATCCACGAGGAGGAGGCATTCGGGAGATAAATCGGGAGAGCATCAGACATAATATAACTGATTAGACAAAATATCCTGAGTTTTCGCAATAGAAGAAAATGGTCCTTTCATTTGGCAAGCAAGGACTTCAGGCGGACCAAATAGTTATGAATCAGAATATAAAATTAAGAGTCAAACAAAACTTTAACGAAGCAAATGATTCTACATAATAAACGGAAAGGAATCAAACGGACGATTGTTCTTTGGGTAAATAATTCGCAGCATACGAAAAATTATTCGCGAAATAGAGGTCTGAATTAATCCAGAATGATTTGAGAATTAACCTTCCGACTGACCACACAAGTACACTACAAATGGTACTAGCATTCCGGCAAACCTAAGTAGTAGACATCAAATGTAAGCACGAAAGTGTTTACTATATAATACTCCGTATAAATCAGCAACAACAATATCTGCATACTAACAATAAATGTTAAGGAGGCGTACAGGAAATAATATATTGTTGCTACACTCAAATTCTGAAAAATAAGGCAATTCATTAAATGCTTAACAAGAAGGGAGTCGAAGGCGATAATCGGAAGTAGAAATGACGATTAAGTGTTTATGGTGTGTGTGTGTGTGTGTGTATGTATATATATATATATATATATATATATATATATATATATATATATATATATAGTGTTTGAATGTGTGTATATATATATGCGTGGGTCGCGGTAGTCCAGGAGGCAGAGCGTTGAACTACTGATCGGAGGGTCCCGGGTTCGATTCCCGACTTGGCACCTGCAGCTCCACCCAAGATGTATGATTTTTCGGGTACCAGATCTTCCTAGGAAACCATAACTGGCACAGGGAAAGGAACTGCCCCCCCTAACCTAATGTGTGGATTTCATACGCCGTCGGGCTTAGTAGTGGGTGAATTCTGCCATCACCTCCCAAACCGACCTTCGGGTTGATTACTATGTTTATGGTTATTAATATATATATATATATATATATACATATATATATACACACACACACATATATATGTACACATGTGTCTATTCATATACAAGTATACTATATAACAATAGACAACATTACAAACAACTGAAACGAAGGTTGAGGAAACTCGCCTAGGCGGGGACTGAACCCACGACCTGAGTTGGCAGGCGAGGACGTTAGCCCTCCGCCACCGGGGCCAGCAAACAAGTTCCTTAAATAACCAATTCCTACTATATACTTAGATACCGAAAAAAATGTCCGCAATAGAGCTAAAGCCATCAAGATGGCATCCGAGTACACGACACAATAGATGAAAGGGCACAAAATCCCCAAATGGCGCTTTATCAGCACACACGACCAGCAGTTAGTGGGGGCTCCCTGGTCGGGATGAGGACGTTTACCTTCCCGTTCCCCTGAGGTATACTAAGGATGACTGTTTTGAGGTCATCGGGGACCCAGAGGGAGGCACCGAAGGGGAGAGGCACGGGCGAAAAGGGGAGCTGAATTCCCGGGGGTCTTTCCAGGGAGGCGAGGGACGCTCAGGGAAGAGGGTCGGGCCGAGGGGACAATTCGCTGCCGCTTTTGCTTCTTCAGACAGACCCACACGTGGCATCCCGTGGCGGAAAAAACCTCCGTTAAAGCACCCCAGCGCTCAAAGAGCGATACGATATTTGATCTTAGGGCAGTGGCTCCCTATAACAAGCATTTCACTCCAAGCGCAAATTGCCGTATTGAGGTATTACAATATCCCTCATGCAAAACGAGAGGCAAATGTTTTACACATCAAATAACTCCAAAGGTACTGCACCATTGACTGTAGATTTTCATATATTGATGGTTGTTAAAAAGTAAAAGAAATTTTAGTAAAATTAAAACAATTTGAACGTCGCTTTGACATTTTGCCTTGTGAAGAACGCTATTTATTCAATTAATATAAAAGTTCAACTAATATTTTTAAATGGATATTTCGTTTTTCTGCATTATGTTCCCTACGTAAAATGGGGCTTAGTAAAAACTCTCAACGGTAAAGTGTCACCAATCAATAAGTATCGAAATTCATGGCCTATAAAAATATGGAGTTGACTGACAATAATTAATATACCTGTAAGTGGAATATTATTCCCGTTTCGCTTGCCATTCGGAAATGAGAATTAGTTTCCCCCGCCACACTCATACACGTCACCTTTCCAGGCCTAAGGATGTATGAAATTCCAAGTATAATAATTTAGTACGAATTTTACTTATTCGTCATCACTGCAGTACGAGATGATGACTCAAAACATACGCTAAACCAGATTAACGAAGAAATATGCGGGCGTCACAAAACCGCAGCTTGCGCAAATTCGAATTCCACTTCAAAGGAACTTTGCCAAGACAATAGCAGAATAGGAGGTAACTTACACATATTTTTTCACACAGAAACAGAAAGGGATTCTAAACATGAAATAATTCAAAAGAGGGAGAAATATGACCCCCACAAAGAATATGTGACTAAATAATCCTACCACGAGTACCAAATGCAACCCGTACCAAATGCAACCCGCACCAAATATCATCACCGGGCACGTTTGCTGTCAAAATTAAACCTCAAGGGAGTGCTGCACCATTTACGTGAGTAATGAGATGTTATTTCGCCGAATGTCTTCGAATCATGGAAGTAAAAATCGTTTTGCCAAAGCCTTGTACGTGTATTTGATGCAAACCTGTCGGTTTTTTAAAAGGAAATGAACCCTCGAACTTAGTCTACATGCACTGAAAAATTACTTCAACAATCTAACCGAATTCATCAGAGTTCAAATGTCGAAAAATAATGTACTAATTTCTATAAATAAAGTGCAAATGTCTATAAATACAGACCAGGATTCATTTAAGTTATAGATTTTCTTAGATGTTTATCGTTAATCGTAGGCTCAACCTAAAAAATAAATAAAATTTCAAATGAATTCACACTAGAGAAAGCAATACACCACGAAATGATATTTTTGCTGGAAATCAATCTAATGGCTAACCTATATACTCAAAATACCTCATATGGATGCTGATCTTTTGTGATAAAACCCATCACAACAAATGAAATAACCATATTTTTCTTTAAACTACCACAAAAACTGAATATTTTTATTCAAAACTTGGAAATTTATGTTCTCAACTTTTGCCAGATTTTTTGGCCGTCGATATTCATCAAATATGTGAAAATAGACGAGAAATTCGACCGCTGCGCTGAATCTATTTGAAAAGGATCGCTAAGCAAATCCTGCCTACTTAAATGTTATTACATTCAACATGTACTTAATGTAATGGTTACTTACTGAGAGTAGTAAATTAGTCTAAATATTTAATGTACAATAAAATAAACTGATAGCTAGAGTGCGTACATTTTGAACATTTAAAATCCAACTACACGATTCAATTCACAAGGCAACGATTACCTCATCCGCATGAGTAGGTAACCTTCGCAATCTATACTTGGTCTCAAGTTGGCACATCTCCGATAGCGAATTAATTATTCCCATTCTTTTGGCATGCTATCTACGGACTAAGAAGCATAGAGAGGTCAAACTCATCCCATTTCCAGCGATTAACCCCTAAAGCGGAGCATGCGAGTTCCCCAGATATTTTACCGGACGGATGGCCCTAAGAAAGGTATAAGAAGGACGTTTCAATCACCATCCCCATATGCCATGGGCTTTAAAATAAGAAATAATAGCTACAAATGTGGGACGTCGAACACGACAGGCTACAACAGTACACTTTTCACTTATCATCATTTTCGGTAACGCCGTCAAAAACGAAAAATATCATTTGCATACGTGAACTAGCTCAGTAACTACGGCCACGACAATATATACGAGAAAATCCTCTTGTAGTTCAATGGAAAAAGGGGATCTTTGATCATCATCGCTGTGTTTTCATTCAATATTACGAATACTTCAATTGATGTATTATGGATTTTAACGACCCTCTTAGAAACTTAAAAAACTCGCTAAAGTAAAACTAACACGGTACTTTGGATTGAGCGAATACCGAAGCTGAACTGAAAGTAAAATTCATGCAATAGAGAGAAGTATTTCAAATGACAATGATCCTATAATAGTACCTGATATTACTTTATTGTTAATTTTGATCGTTGAATTTCATGAAGACAGAGAAACTTTAAAATTTACAAAGGACCAGTAATCGTAAATTAAGAGTCGTCAACAAGAGGCGAGTCAGTAACACAGTATCATTCAACTTAGTCGCAATAAGTCAACCTGGCTCCATACGAAATACTTACGTTTAAAATCTAAAAATTATCAACAAATTGGTAGAAAATCTTTAACTCACTTACTCAATACACACACATACAGATACATATATGGTGAAAAAATGACGAAAGTAAATACGGCAGAGGACATTCACTAAAAACAGTGAAATATCAAATGAAAAGCAAACCGATGTCTTCTGAATTCTCGGTAGTGAAACGTAATTAAATAAATGCGTATGCGTGAGTATATATTTAAAAAGAAATTACGGATGTTTCGACGCTCAAAAAAGACAATTTTTAAGCGGTAGAAATGAGGTTCTGGGAAGAGTTAATTAAATGAGTAGAAAGGCAGACGTTATAACGATAATCACGTAATTACCCCTTTTCCGTACCAGAAAGAGTAACACCGAGCATCATTTCTCACGCACAACGATTATCCTCACCCATTTTGGCCCTCTTATGCCCGCCCGCCCTCCAACTCACTACCCTTCCTCCCCTATTCCAATTCGTCCCGCATTGCCCCGGTGCCGCCCCAACACGAACCATTTTGCCCCCCCTCTCCTAACCCCCGAGAGGGTCCAAAGCACTCCACCCCAACTCCCATGCTTCTACCTCCCCCACCGCGTGCGTACCCTTAACCATACCTCCCCTAAGCAGGACAACTTTTTCTTCAACGGGAGAAGTGGCCGCAGCCTTTAGCCCTCGGACAACTTTTTCTTCAACGGGAGAAGTGGCCGCAGCCTTTAGCCCTCGAAACATTCTCGCTAGCTCTTTTACCCCACGCCTGTGACCATTATTCTCCCTATCGAAATGCCCGAGAGTCGGGGGTGCCAGAACCAAACGGCAGTCTCTCTTAACGCGCTAAAATAAAAAATTCGTCGTCATACAACCGTCCAAAGAAGCAAAAACATCGTCGTCTTAAATCCGTCTATAAAGCACAAATATCTACACTACGTATACTCGTATAAGGTCTTCAGGTCGAAGTGGCGTTTGTAGGATTCTTGCTGGTAATCCCTTACCCATTCATTTTCCCAACTCCCTTGAAAAGTTTATTCCCTTCTGCGAATTTCTCTTCAAAATCATGGATACCCACAGACTCCAATGGACAAAAAAAATCCTCAACATTTTCCACACACCTTAACCTTCGCCAAATCCGGATACCCTCTCCATCTGCACCACTTCTTTCCTCCCTCGATATACATTTTAGGATAATATCCCAAAAGAACTTTTCCCCATCTTTAACAATCACAAAACTACAGTTATCGCACTACCTAATACCTCTTCAGTCACTTTTAAACGTCTCTTAAACCTATCGGATATCCGGACAGCTACAAATCTCTATTGCCGACGCCAAATGATACACACCAGGGCTTTGGAGAATCATACAGCAGTAACGCGCATGTTAGTTACTACTAATCATACATGGTTCGAAAGAGCATTTCTTCCTCTTTATATTCTGTACACTCTTTGAGTTGATTTTAGCGAGTGCTCGGACTGAGACGCTAAAATTGATTAAATACTACATAATCGCGCGCCATGATGACATGGTTGTGTTCATAGCTCTCCATAACAGTGACCGTCCAACACAGCCTGAAGAAAATTACGTATTTTCGAGACATTGTCTCAATAATTAATCATCGATAGACCTTTTACTTAAAAATCAATAGGACACTACACTTTTTGCCACAGACGGTTTAATTACAACTGGACTCCGATGTGAAATTTGGAAAAATAAGCATGAGCGACTTTTTCTATGATCAAGTAAAGCAGTTCAAGCACGTGTCGCCGGGATGCTCGGGGCCATGCAGATGACGTCACAGAATCCAGCGTTTTCCGCGCGCCATTGCCGGGCACCCGCTGCCGCGCCAAAATAGTTTGTGCAGGCTTCCGTCTAACCAGCTCATGTGCCAAGCTAGCAGAAAAAGTAAACCGCCATTGATCAGATGCTATCGGCAGCATCGGCTACACTTTTTTAGTGACAAAGATACTCATAAAAGTAATATTCATGGTGAACATTCTCTATAAAAATTAACAAATTATTAATGTTACCATCTTTGATCTAGAAATTACGCAATAATTTTGGTCCCTGGCTATCGTACTTTCTATAGCAAACAGCCGATAAAGCAAATCATAGAAATGGGTAAAAAAGGATGTCATTTATTTTCAAAGGCAGAAAGAACTCCATTCTGTGAGAAAATAGGAGTGTTACTGAATAATATGCGCAACACAGGAACACAACCTTCGGGGAAGCTTGTTTTGAATCCGCAACTATTACTTATTTAACTTTTCACTCATATTGTACATTCTACAATGGAAGATGTTCGTAATATTACATATTGGTGGGTTCAATAACGCGTAGATTTAACTAGCATAACAAATGGTAACGAAGAAAGCATCAACTACGTACACGGTCGAGAAATATTATCCAAACAGGAAACTCTTGACGTAGAAAATCATCAATCAAGTCTAACTAATAAACAAGTACACATTAGCTAGGTTTAAATTTCACTCGCCAGGAGACGCGTTTTATGTCATGACTATAAAATCAAGTGACATGTACGAATACATAAGTGTCCAAAAACATGTTTCCAAACGATCTGATAGCCAACCGACCAGAATAACATCGTATGCATTAGGTCTGTTGCTACAATTAATCCCGAGGATTCACATTTCATGCGATCTGAATCGATCTTTTGGGTATATTAGGCAATTAAATTGACTCAATTCTTTCCCATGACTCGTCCAACTCTGGGGCAGACGTAGCGGCAGTGGCCCACCGAGCAGAAATATTTTAACAATGCTTCCAATGCTAGCAGGCACAAGGTGAACGCGTGATACTGCTCGCATGGCCCGAGGGCGTACAGGGGACACCTACCCATATCTCTCTCTGTTCAGCATGATCATAAAAAAATGCGCTCTTGCTCATTTTTTTCAATTATACGGAAGCGTAGCAGAAATTTTAACTGCATATTGCAACAATGGTAACATCTTGAGTAGTTTCAGGCGTAATGCAGTGAAAATCGAACATTATGAATAACTGATAGTAGCACTTCCGCTATCCTTTGCAAACGTTTCCCTTTTATTCCCCCCCTTTCCCCTTGCTCCGCCCTTCTCTCCCCATCCCTCCCCTCTTTCCTGCCACATCCATTCCCCTCCTTCCGGAATGTTAAATGTATATAAGACGGCAGACAATTTCATTTCGTTACCTGACGATGATGCGATACATCGAAACCCGGTCGTAAAATAAATTTTATTCAGGGGAAAAGTGCTACTATCCGATATTCATTATGGTAACATCTGTTCGAAATCTGATTAAAACGTTTATCAGAGATTAATTAATTGAATTACTGTATTTCACGGCATAGGAGACGCACTTTTTCTCAAAATAATGTCTTAGAAATCACCCCTCGGTCTAACTACTTGTACTGCTAAAAGGTTTTTTGAGTATACTCTCCTGAAAGGATGAAAAGTGTGCATTATGTGCCCTTGCGTATTACACGCCATGAAATATAGTAATGTCTTGAAAACACGCAGAGGTCTACAGGACTATATGGCTATAAAGATGTAAGGTATATTCCTGACGAGACTATAGCAGTCGTCATGACTATATCATACTTAGGTGTAAACAATGCTGTCGTGCTTTCATGGACGGTCGATGTTCCGGAGACCCTACTGTGCCATGGCGGGCGATTTTCATGACATTTGTAATTACCCAGTATAATTATAATCGAAATAACGATAATTATATCAATTGAAACAAATTACCCACAATGTACGACTAGTTATAATTTTTATCCGCATTGATATTGTAGGATGAGTCCATCATAGATCTACATTTTTACGGCAATGCTAAATGCTACGCCACCCCCAAATCCTCACCGGGTCCTTGTAATCGATACATTTGGCTCCTGGGAGCGATCTGGTATCCGGATATGATCGCGACCCACAAGGATATACCATCTCCCTTTCATTAAAATCCGCCTCAAAACACTCACCATCTACCCCAACTACTTGCTCCACTACACACACACAATGTGTTAACCGAATAATACTCTGTATTTCCTCTCTAGTCCTTTTTGATATTTATACTTTTCAAACTAAAACTTACGCAAAATTAGTCGAAAAATGCTATCATTTGTAGTTATGCAATTTAAGTACCGTAAAATTTCAGCATCCAACCCTAGGTATCATTGCAGATACAGGTCGTGGAGTAACATGATAACATGGATGTTACAAGTAGTAGCATGAAATAAAAGTAGGAGTAGTATACTAAAATCATGGATAGAAAAAACAATATTTACAATTAAAATGGGTACGAATCCCAAACGCGACTCGGGTGTTAAGATGCCGATTTTTATTTGGGCAACAGAGAAGGTAATCCAGTTGGTGCGCATTGCACATCATGAAATATTTTACATGAATCGATGTCAAATAGTTTTTTATAATATTATTATGGAAGATTTAAAGTCAAAAGTTGGTAGAATGCATGCATCATTAATACATACGTCAGTTGGCGCACTCTCGAGGCCTCGATGGTGAGAAATATGTAATCCTAGTATTTCAAAAGCCAAATGCTTTCTGGGCAATGGAAATCCTTACTCGCTGGCGACTGCTACGAGAATGAAATGTGTTCGTCTACACGCTGCGCTTCTAAGATCATCCATCCACTCGCCCGCAAAAGGCGACGACGCCCCCGCCGATCGACTGCAATGGATCCTACGACCGCATCGATTTTTCAGGCCGCCAGCGGCACGGCAGCGTGGGTAAAGGTGGGGGAAAGAGGGGTGAAGTGGCCAGTTGGAGGGGAAGAGCGAGTGGGGGAGAGGCCGAAGGGGAGCGTGGTGTTGCTGGAAAGGTAGGGGACGCCGCTTTCAAGAGTATGGGAGCGCAGTGGAGGCCGAGGGAGTGCACGCTGGCGAAAGACAAATTATCTTGCTCAAGAGGGGCAGGAGGGACGACCAACGAATTACACACTGGCTGATTCAAAAGATCCACGAGGGTTAGAATAGATGGAATTTAATGACGATGTTAACATAGAAGTGCCACCTCGAGGAAGAATATCTATCTGGTCGGAGGGTCGAATTCATTTACTTAATTTTATTTTTGCATAAAAACAGCATGGATTGTACGATTGAAATCAGATTCAATGTCAACATTATTTCCCTATATTCGCGCACATTGAATTGCGATCCACTGTACAGCAGTTCCTAATACACAAGGCAATGCCTCACAGAAGGCTGTGGGAAGAGCCCATACCCATCTTTAAGTTGCCAATACACTAGGCAATTTAGAACTACCAAACATAAACAACAGGTCAGTATCGCCAAACATGCTTGCCTGAGATGCCTGTTTGCCTTACAAAGTTAGCAGAGCGACCTTTTCAAGATTTGCATTGTGTCTTGCAACGCGCATATGGCAGGTACTCGGGGATGGGCTCCGCTGTTCGGGAAGGCTTCGTTGATTCGTCGCTTCGGGAATTTTCGTAAAAGTGAAAGGTCGCCCGCGCTCTGCTGAAGCGTGCTACGCTACCCCATAGAGCTCATTTTGGATATGGCTAATGACGAAAACAATAACGGTGAGCTGAATGGCCTTCCTGGACTTTTTCCGGAAGTTTTCACGTTTTGTATTATTCATTTCACTTAACTGTTCAAAAGTCTGTCGCATGCAATTAAGTGAAATCATAGAAGACGTGAATAGAGTAGATGAGAAAAAACATTCCAGGAAAACTTTAAAAGATCAATCCTAGAGGTTTTTTTTCTTTTCCTTCTTTCGTGCGGAAGATAAATATTCAGAGTCAAAACTTCCCGTTCAGTGTCATGACAGGGCGTTACTAACCATTCCTGAGGCCTTATGAAGCTTATAATTACGGGGATCGCATTTAACTTTGGAAGGTCAGCATATACTGACCAAATGATCCCACTCGAAATCTGTTGCATGGGTTTTCAACACATAGGGGTCCACACCACTTTCCTACGAATTTCGGGCACCACAGTGGTTATAATGAGGAAGCATATGAAGTCATGTATTTTCACCAACATCAGAGACCATAATTCCAACTACAACAGGCGTATACACATTCCGGCATGAGTCAGTACATCGCTGCCTCATCAAGGAAGCTCACATTAAAGGGAGAATTACACGTTCATGCAGAGTGGTCTCCGAATCGAACCTCGTAGCCTAGTCAGTTTTTGTTAAATCAGTCGACTGCAAAAAATGTGACGGGAGCGGACCAAGAATACCGTAACGAACGGCACTGCATACGTGGAGCGTTACACACGAAACATTCAATAAAATTCGAAACAATGAAGCTTGGGAAGAAAGCCATTACCCGAAACTTCCTGCATAGAAAAAAGGAGACCACCATCTCTCTTCCGTTGCCTTCTTAGCCTCTTAAAATTGTAATTTTACACTGTTGGCACTATTCAAACCCCTGACGACTATAATGAAATGCTACAACTGACGACTAACAAAATTGATGGGACGCTAAAATGTTGGGTCAGCTGACTATACCCCTAGAACACAGAATCCTAGATATACGACTGATTACTAATCCCTTATTCCCCGGTAGACAGAGTCAGAACTCGAGAAATCGCCACAACCTACTCTATCACCTCGGCTTACGTGACTACATCAAATACAAATGCATTGAACATGTAAAATTTCCAATAAACTCGGATTCATGCGAAAAACTGAATTATAACCTCCCCTTTAACTCAACTGGTTACGTTACGATGTTCAAAGCGTGGGCGGTATTTTTAGTGAATGGAAACAATATATCCTCGTGTTATGCCGAGCCGGGAATGAAATTAAACAAATATATCAGTCTACTCCATTCCATATCTTGGATTTGTTATAATATGCAGACCGGTCAACCAACACAATAATACTGCAACTGATTGACATAAGTGCATGGGTTTGAGTCCAACGCAGGGTATCGTTATTCCTACTTCATGCCTTTCCATACAATACCATCACTTGAATTTAGAGTAACTGTACTCGATCAGTTAAAGAGCATAACGAAAGACATATCGTTGCTGGCCGCAATGCTTCTTCGGTGGCAACGCCACCTGGCCCCCTCGACCGCTTACCCACCCACTGACGTAGCTAACAGAACTGAGCTTGGGCTTAACGGGAACCCTAACTCCCCAGAGGTGAACCGTTGCCCTCAAGGCTCACGTAAGAGGGTGGATGGATGCCTACCATGGCTTTCACGACGAGTCATGTCTCTTCTAAAAGCCAACTCATACTATAGAGAGGACCGGGATAGCATGATGAACAGAGTAATATTTTATCGTCTTAGAACTCCAAACACAAAATTAGTTCACACGATAATCAAAAATTAACGAAAATAAATTCAAGACAAGAAAGTCTTCTGGGCCTATGAATCTAGAGCTAATCGACTTGAATAATTTTCATGCGAGCAATCCGGAAGTTAAAATTTTGATATAAGCTTTTCACAGTGCATTTTTTGAGAGAATTAAAATAAAAATCACAAACTTGTTACAAAATTTTACGAATATACTAACTGTATACTAGCTATACAATATATACGATATTTTTCAAATTACTTGCATACCTCCTTCCCATATAAAAAACATCATGCTACTTGGAACAGAGGGATGTCGTCGGGCAGTAAAACTAAAACACCTATGCCATTCTGTAGTGAGGAACCGTACAACTACCGATCGATGTTTTTTGTGCTAACAGGAAAGCAACCAACTTATACTGGTTTTACATAAGTACCGTTCAACATATCTCACCCAACCACAGTCATTCTGCACCAGGGCCATCGGAAACAAACTATCAGATTACAGGATTAACCCATGTCACAAACGCCATACACACTGCAGATCTTCGGTCACAAACCATGAGAGTGACGAGGGGAGCCATTGCGACTGTTGGGTTCCAAACCGTTGCCAGGAATTTTCTACACATTTAAGAGACAAAAATGTGAAAGGGCATATTCTTCGAAAAAACGGTCCAACCTCGTTTTAAAGGGTGCAGAGAGATGGAATTGTGGTCGTAACTTGTTGAGGAAACTTCGTTTGACTTTTGCCGTCTCGCCGATAAATATTTCATATGTTAATGCTCACGCGCTTAAAGGTGTCTATTTTATGGATAGAAAAAAGTTCAAAATGCTCAAACTGCAACAATTAGAGCCTCAGACCCGTCATGTATATTAATGGAGGGGCATGCGTCGCCAATAGTATCATTTAGTAATCCACGACAACAATTACACTCAGATTAATTTATTCGAACGAAATCGCTGATTATCCTAGGATACAGCAAAAGTTGGCAAAAAATATCAAGCCCTGTAAATTCGCAGACAGCCAAATATAAGTATTGACCAAAGCGAAGACCATATGACTGATATATTGGGCACTTAAAATGTGATTAGTTCAAAATACGAGGGTCATCCGGAAAGTAGTACCCGTTCGTGAAATAAAGACACAAAAGTAAATATTAACAAACATAAAAAATTTTATTTGAAAGAGGATACTTTAAACTACTTCTCAACATAATCTCCAAGCAAATTAAGGCATTTGTCATAACGTGTGACAAGTTTCTGTATTCCTGCTGCATAGTCCTTCGCCGCCAGCTCATTGAGATACGCGAGGGACCCATCTTGCACAAATTTTTGCATAATGCAGATGGTGTTTAACAATTTCATGAACAATTGTTCGAGAAACATTGGGAAAATGCTCACAGATGTCATCAATTGTGACGCGCCGATCGTTCCTCACGAATTCGTCAACTGAGCTCACCAGTTGGTCTGTAATGACAGACGGTCTCTCCGAACGCTCATCGTCGTGTGTGTTCCCCCTCCCCATGTTGAAGTTGCGACACCACCGCCGAACAGACGACTCGTCCATTACATTGTCTCCATACACCTCCTTTAATTGGCGATGAATATCACATGGGCGAACGTTTCTTGCATTGAGGAATTTAATCACTGCCCTCACTTCACAACTGGCGGCGTTCTCAATTTTTTTAAACATTGTAAACAATCACAGAAACAACACAGGCAATGCTAGCGTCACGCAACTTGGCTCAGAGAAGGCAGACAAGCCACTGAAGCTATCTGACCTCGTCCAGCGGCTACTCGCGTCGTCAGCACTTCATGCGGCACGAACGGGTACTACTTTCCGGATGACCCTCGTATATTCATCAAATTACGCATGGCCAGGAAACAAAAATGAAGCGTTGGATATGACTCCAATTTTTATTATTTATATACAGTAATACTTTGTACCACTAATTATCAAAGATATTGATAAGGGCCGTCATTACATGGTTATTATGAGAAGAACAACCAGATCAAGGGGTGGACTTTAACAAATAATAAAATACAAAATAATAATAGCTTAAAAAGGGAATAGTTTAATTATATAAATAAAAATGCACCTACAACCAAATTTTCGTCTAAATATACCAACGATTATTATATCAGTAACATCAATATAGTTCTCGCTTTGGTGCCAAAAAACAAAAGATGGATTTACGTGTACTACAATATCTTCTTTTACGGAAAATTTCACAAGGGTTTAATAAATGGGTAAACATATTCGTCTTATAAACACACAAACTCTAGTTAACGTATCCCATGTTTTTGACAATACTTAAGGCGGAGGAATGTGTATTATATGCTTAAATCTTTCAATACTTTTACTGTAACATGAAAAGTAGTCCTACGAACACAACTAATGAACAGGGATTTATGAATCCTCAACAGTCCTTCCCTGATGCAAACCGCTGCACTGCTTGCCGAGCGAGCTGACAACGATTTTTTTATCTGGCAAGCAGTGATGCCCCCATTGGCTGACATGTTTCCCGCCACTCCATTTCTCTCTCTCTCTTCCCGAGACGATCGGGTGATTTCACGGCAGGGCATCATCATCTTTCACCTTGCACTTGCCTCCGGCAGTCCTCCCTCACACCTGTCAAATCCTTGTTTCCAGAAAAACTAAAGGAAGCGCAAGAAACTACAACTCGCACACTAAAACATAAGTCCCACGAATAAGGTCGAACGTTAAGACTGACAGTGGAAATAACGAAAGGTAAAACGGCGAGAAAATATTCTCCGGCGAATCGGAGCATTCGGGAGAGCGAAAACCCACGGCTTGCCAACTTGTTCCTACCCCCATGACCACCGACTGCGATAAAAAACATTCGCTTCCACCAACGTTCACAATGCTGTACTCACTACAACAAGGAAATCAACTGACTATAAATAATCCTTGCTAAGCGCAAAGCCTCGCTTTTTATGCACATATTTTGAGTGACAAGTCTGTCAAACGCTTCTCCACAACATGGCTAATGCCAGTTGTCACAGACGTTCGACTTGCGCCAGCCAACACCGCTAGCCCGCGCGCGGCGTCATGGTGCACAGGCGCATTCGATCAAGCAGCTGCAGCCAAGGTGACCGCATCCCACGGTGTGGAGGGTAGTATCAAAGATACGCTCCAGGGTGTTTGCAACATGAAATTGCACATTTAATTGCTACAGAAGCTCGTAAGCAAGACTAACTTGAGTAGTTTACACTTAATTATACGAAAATATCACCAGAAAGTTTGTTCTAACGCCGGCGACAGATGTCCTTTAGCGCCTAGTGGAATAGCGCGCAAAACTGTGTAATTAGTTATCAAAAGAAATTGGGCATTTGAAATCACGGTTCATCCTTAGCAGATTGTAAAATCTTTCAGTGTAAAATATCAAGTTTAGCAGAACAGCTGCAATGATGTTACTTTTAGTTCATGTTACGGCATTAATAGCTTCCTGGAACTGTCATTCACAATTCCTCCTCATTTTCCTCACGTGTAATAGTGAATTAGCAAGAGAGGCGTTCATTAAAGGTTGATTATATGCATAAAAATCAACGTTAAAAATTGGTTCTATGTCAGCTTTTTTGAAACAATATAATCCTTAAGATGAGGAATACGTTCAATCACTTCAGTTCCAAAATATTTCGAACAGGGAATGTCTCAATATTCTTTCCGAGTCATCACCCAGCCTAGAATCAAGTCAATTAAAATAAAATAACCGATTGAGGAGTTCAAGATTAGAACACGGGTTCAACCTCAATTGTCTATGTACGCTAAATCATTGCCAAATAGTAAAATGTCATAAATGACTACAAATGAAAACAGCTAACATTTTTACTTGCTCTAAAAATGAACACCAGAAAAAGTTTTCTTTCCATTTGAGTTGGAATACAAAAAAAATAAGAGTTCTCTTTTTTGGAACCAGGAATACAGAAATTTAGGTTGATTTTAACTATTTCTGGTGTAAAAGACCAACGAGACCATTGATTATGCCGATTCGCGTCAACTCAGAGACGCTTAATCAATGGATTCTTAATTGGTTCGATCTGGCATCGTGGCGACTTCGAGGGGCTTCTAGCCAAATATCGATTTTGCTAACTGATGTCGTATACATCAAGGCTCGGGATGCGCTCCGAACACCGTAACAAGTAAATGTGAATACATGGGCTAGTACAGAAGAGAATAGCTATCAAGCTCTTCTTCAATGAAAACGCAAACAAACGGCATCAATAACAAGTGGGACCAACATAGTTTGTGTCAGTAATCAACACAAGTCCATTATTATACTTGCTTTACTTTAAAGAAAGCAACCTGAAAATTGTATTAATTTCAGTCTTCAGCATCAAATCTGAAATTATGAAAATACACTATCGGCTGCGACCATTGTATCTCCATGGGAAACAGTACGCGAATATTAGTACCACTTCGAAGCTTCATGATTACATACAAATAGCAAGTTTTTCGAAATGAATTTAGCAACAGTGGCAAAAAGAATAAAACTTATACCATGGGTTCAAGTTTTCTAATTAGGCCAGTAGATAAAAAATATAACTCAACAAGTTCAATGCACGTAACACAACTGCCATGCACACATTCGCGTTTCGTGAATATTCGTGTAGCTGGGCCTGAAAGAAAAACAGAAAACCTATTCCCATAAAACAAACGCTATAGACATACATACCCGTCTTCTACTTTAAACAGGCCCCACCCACTCACACCAAAAACGCAAACTACTTCAATAGTAAAAGCATGAACTTTCTTGGTATCAAGTATATCAAAATGCTTCAAGGAATGCTACTGTTCCCACCTCCACCTAGTGGAAGTTTTGAACTTCCACTGAAAAATCTTACTGTTACACTTTTAATCCTGTGGAATTTTCGGTGGAATACTAATCTTTCAAACTTCTCATTCAATTAAACTCCGACACACTGGTCAGGGAGGCTATCATTTTGTTCCCCAAACCTTCATCGAATAATTCGCCAATCGGACTCGGCAAAGAAAATGGCCTTTTGAACCTTGGTCTGAACTCAGTAATAAACAAACTACATAAACACTTTCTAATCGCGTTCCTCAGTCAGATCCATAGCACAGCGGGGACGACAGTGAGACGGCTGCAGTCCACAGCACCGATAAGAGTCAATTGATACGATGCTTCGTGCAAGCCGCTGATTTTTTTATCCCTCTATTCAATGCTAGGAATGACGAGGCATAATTTTGGAATTAAAAATGCGTTGATTAGGCCAATTTCAAATCAACACCTCTGTAATGGCTAGGGGCGATCTTCATCTCGATATCAAGATCTCGAGATCAATCCATCACTCGTAATCTTACATTGAGAAAGACAACAATTAAGAATTGGTACATCAATAGAAAAGAACCTTGTGTTTTGAAAATGTAAACCGAAATCCTCACACCTCGGGCTTGACTAAACAAACTTGAACGAAGTACTGTCAAGAATGGAAATAAAATGTCAATTCACACTTCAGCAAGGCAATGTCGATTCATTAAGACCATTTCATACTTAGTACTTCATTACGAATAATTAAATAATTAAGGCGGGAATAATGTCTCTCCAATTCTTGAACTTACTGTAGAGAAATATGGATATCAGTCCTGCCGAAAGATCATTAAAAAACTTTGTAATAGCTTCTATGGCTGTATATCTATCGAAGTATATCGTCAACTTTGGAACAACTTTCATAAGGTAACCTTAATGGGCTTCATCTCATTTTACTTCCCTCTTATATATACTACTCCCATTAACCGGTCTGGGATCAATTCTGTTGATTGAACACTTGAATATTTCATTTATCATCTCATACGATGAAATTAGGATAATACGTAAGCAGACACATCCATATTAGGGTATGATGATCAGTTATGCACTTGTTATCAACCAGCGTCATAAAATAAGATGAAAATACCAATACATAGCAATAGCAAGTGTGACGTTGGCAAATGAGTCCTGTGTTATTTTATATTCCGCCAATAGTGAGACAATGGCATATCACAAAAGGAAAATAGTCTGGATGGTACAACTTTGTAATTAAATAATAAAATGATTATTGAAGACAAAAACAATGGAACTGTCCACGTTGCTTTTCTTAATCATAACAGCAATTAATCTTAGATCCTACGGTATGGCCCGAAGTTATTCCATCATAAAACGAACAACCTCATTACAGATGATTCATTAATCGTAAGTTGACTAATATATGAGAGCGTTTAGTCAAAACATGGCAGTAATTAAATTGTATGGATGAATATGCTAAGGTGCGAACCAAACACTAACTCATGAGATTACATGGTTTTAGAAACATCTCCCAAACTTCACAATAATTCGGCATTTGCTGTTTTCGCCACAACTGAAGATTATATGCATTCGAGAACCAGCGTAGTGACTTTAATTATTGATCACCACAGTCAAATTGGCTACCACAGAGAAGAAGTCTATCATTATAGTGACTTCAGTCCTTCAGTGTTTACATTAATCCTTAGCTAACTTTACACAATTTCCCTGATGGAGACACTAGCTGTGGCAAACATAAACCCATAAAGCATTGTTTTCCATTAAATTTTGGATATATAATTTTTTCAACATGATAATGTCTAAGAATTAAGTTTCTAAAAAGTTTACATAAGATATCATATTGACTACTTGACTGTTCTGCTAGTACATTAGGATAATAAGCACTGTTCCTAAAGGATGGAATGCAACCACGTGAAGTAATTAAATGAAACTCGGTCCCCTTTGATTTTCAAACAATTAAGGGATATAAATAAAACATGAGTTTTAAAAGCCTAGACTTCAGAAGGGCAGAAATACTTTGACGCGAATAGCAGTCCTTCAAAATCAACAATATATTCACTCAAAGAATGATCATGGCTAGCACAAACTTCAAAACCATTCATTCATTGCAAATAATCATGTATAAGATCATGCATACACTTCAACAGAACTGAAATAACTTCCTGCAAATAAAGATGAATCACACGGCACTAAATCACACACTCTCAAAATTGAGAGCAACATAGATGTTCAGAAACTATAACAATTCCACTGAAACTAGTAACCGGTCTTCTGGAATGGCTGAAGTGAGGAAGGAAACCTGTCATTTTAAAACAATTCCCTTAGTATGAAATGATGCACTTACAGTCGGTAAGACTTGATATGCCAGCTAGAGTGGTGATGGGTACACTCGGTATTTCACCATTCATCCTGATGCAGTTGTGAGCACTACTTCACACACATCTTGACACCAACACATTATGCCCTGAAAATATAATAAGTGGAAAGCTCGATTTTGACACATATATCACATTATGTACGGTCCACATCGGAAGAAAATATACTCAGATTAAGATCTGAGAATTAGAACTCAAGAGACATAACCAATAAAAATGTATATTAAATAGAGCCAAATATCACGTAGGTGCAAGGAATGGACCAAACTCTCTCACCCTTCCTGCAGCAATGATACACTGTGGCATTGTTACTGGTTCATTCAGTGCCAACACAAAGACATTGTTTATTAAGTGTAACAGCATGCATTGAATAAAATATATCAAAAGGAACCAATGTAAATACCAAATGGCTAACTATTTCTCAACAAATTTCCATGAGTACATCATAACATTTAAATTAGGACCGAGAGGATTTACACATTCCCAACGATTAAAAAACTAAATGCGAATATACTATTCCAAAATAAAAAACCAACAAGTACTCGTGGATACTAAATACAAATGTATTGGCCGTATTTCCAAAAAGGGCTTAAAATCGTAGAACCTCTTCCGATAACAAAAACGTAGTTGACATCAACAGCTAGGATGCTAAATACATTGAATTCTTTGGCAAATAGGCCATTACAAAAAATTTAAATCGGTCAATAAATAGTTCATCCATTGAAGCATTAACTCTTTTAAATTAAAGTATATTAACGATCGTGAAACAAAAGTTTTTAGTGAGAGTACGACTTCCGGGAATATTTGGAGACAACACAGTAGGAGAATCCATTGTATGGGCAACGTCACATCGAATGAAATACGGCTGCTGTTTGAAATTAATTGAATACTACTACTTACCTACATGCCGTAAAAATTAGACTCACATCCAAAAATAATATCCTTAATATTCACTATAATTCATCGATAAACCGCACAGCCATTATGTCAATGACTCCCATTTTGTTGCTGATGCTACATTAGCGCCATCCTACGCTGATTCGCTGAATAACATTAAGAGCACAGCATTCTAAGGAATAACATGCTTTAAGTCCAACATAATTCCCCGGCATTATTTGGGGGAATTGAAATACTTGTTTTACCGGTTGCAATTTGCCCACAGAAATGAATTTTAAGTCTTCGAAATCTCTGTAATGAGAGATATTAGGAGCTTCAGATGCCACATTTAATTCTCATTTCTGCCACCAGAGTGCCAATACTCCTAAGTGCAGGGAGTTATGAGGCCCGGGCAGAAAAACGAATTTCAAATACAACACAATCCAAAAAGCCAAACAAATACATATGTCTCTTGTCCATTTCTTAAAATATATGAATTTTCCCATTCCATACATTAAAACTTAAGTGCTCGTATATATATCACCTATTACGGTTGGTATCTAAATTCAATTGGGTTGTGGTCATATCAATTACAAAGCACTCACTGGTTACTTACCTCTCAGGAGAGCATTTTATATCCGACTGTTAAGATTCCATACAACGGATATTTCTTACTGATACTCTCCTCTTTCGCAGTTATTTCGATAAAGGTGATTAAAGGCGCAATAGCCGCACGAAATACCATATTTTCTAAACACCATTAGACGCGCCAACAACAGACACAGCTTGGTACACCAACGTTCACAATTTCACTCCCTTTTATAATGATAGAACTGACGGTAAACACTGCCCATTTTTCAAAATAAATACACAAATTAACAAGAATCACCCGTTAGTACGAATCATCGGTTGGACGTAGGGAACTATTGCCTTCAGCACTAAGACCGTTCTTGCGGAAGAACACATCGATGCAAGCAAATAGTTCTTCGTTTTCCCACGGTTGAAGAAATCGTAAACATGGCTCCCGTCAGGAAAGTTTATGTTGTAGGTGTTGGTATGACCAAGGTAATGTAGACTTGAGATAAACAAATATTATTATGTTCTTACATATTTCTAGTTCTTATAAATGTTATTATTCCACTTCATGTATATTATGTTTGAAATATAATAGTTTGAACCGGAGCCAACCGATTTTATGTTATTGCATGTTCATCAAGTTGTTATCAGATAAAGATCTTACAGTTTTAAAAGTTTACCAGAAATACATGATTTTTAAATAAAATTGCAAAACAAATACATAGCATGTTCGGAACAATGAACTAAAGTAATACCACCGCAATAATATGTGCTATTTTTCTGACAAGGTACCCATTTAGCAATTATCGCCCTCAAAGGTATGATTAGGTAATATATTCTCCATGTAAACAGCTATTACTTCATTTCCAGAAGTAAATGTTTAGTACAACCTTATGATGATTAAGCTTTCCATAATTCTTTACTGTTCACGTCAAAACTAAATCAAGGAACTACGTTAGTATCAGTGTTTTCCTCATTACAATACTGAGATAATTTATATTCTGAAATATTACCAGCAACGTTTTGGTAATACATATAGTAAGGTCATTGTAAGTTCTTGCTAGTGATGTGGGCGAACTAACCTCAGTTCGTTTAGAAATTTTAAAGCGATAATGTGATCCACTTCAATTTTTTATATTTTCACTGATTAGTGATGTTTTAAAACAGCTTTGCAGATGGTCAAAATTGTTGAAATGCAAACTATATGATAGAAATAAACAAACTTCCGACATCAGACCCTGAGAAATTATTAATATGACCAATAGTTCTTTAATTGCTCCTAATGGGTCTCCTACTCGCCCGTGATTAATTTGTACTTGCCTCGGGGAGTAGTACTATCTGCAAAGCTGATTTATGATATATGTCAGGCTTCCCAACTAACCACCGTTGCAAATTGTACTTCTGATGGGATATCCCGGCTTCTTTAAAGTTTTTAGTGTTTGTTTGACGTGACATTAATGGAATTTATTTTATAAATGAGAGAATATGTGGCCAATAAAACTTATTAGGTGGATGGTTGCCCAATTATATAATTTAGTCTCATTAAAGGATCTGATATCTTAGGTGGACAGATCCTTCAATGGGAGAGTTCCCATCCACAATTATTGTTCGTTAAATATGTCATTGCCCGTCGGTAAGAAAATTGTGTGCTAGAATCTCATTTCAACTTTTAACAAAAGTTAATATTTAATCAATTTTTATTCTAGTTTGAAAAGCCTGGGAAACGGCAGGATTTTGATTATCCAGAAATGGTTAAAGAAGCCGTTTATAAAGCGTTTAATGACGCCAAAATTAATCATGGCCACATACAGCAAGCTTGTGTGGGATATGTTTATGGTTAGTTTAACTTGTCTTTGTGATTTTATAGTACTTAATTTTAGAATATTTTCTCTTACCAAAGACATTCAACTTTTCAGGGGATTCAACTTGTGGACAAAGAGCGCTCTATGAAATAGGAATGTCTGGTATACCAATTTTCAATGTCAATAACAATTGCTCCACCGGATCCACTGCCCTTTATATGGCAAAGCAAATTATAGAGTCTGGAAATGCTGACTGTGTTTTGGCCCTTGGATTTGAGAAAATGGAACGGGGATCGCTTTCTTCTAAGGCAAGGATTAATTTTTTCTTCAATGTGAAAATTAGTTTCAGGTGTCCTGCTGCTTTGTTTGACGAAGAAAAATTCTTAAATTTTTATTCTTTTAGCATTTTACGAAATCATTGACTAATGTAGTGTGTGCTTGATATTAAGAGCAATATAGAAATCAAATATAAGGAATTATTTTTCTCTCTGTTAATGGGAGCACTGTAAAAGTGAATGGAAGATACCACACTAGTAGTTATTCTTATTTTGCCTTTCTATGGACTTGCTTCCAGTTTTAGGTTGTGAACACAGATAATTTTTATGATTATAGGAATGTGCCTACAGTTGCATGTTACTAAGTATGCCAATGTAGCACAGTGTGTCCACACTCCATATAATTAGTATGGGAAATGTTAAGATGAGAGTATGTCCCAGACTATTATAAATATTGTTGGGAACGTTAGTCTTAATTTTTTTATTGCCTATCAATTCTCTATGAAGTCACTTTACATGATTTTTCTAGAGTTATCATTTCATCTATGTGCATTGAGTGTTGTATTTCTTGACAATATTTTTCTGCAAAGATTGATATGAGGGACCATTGTTCTGGGTGTTGGAGATTCTGGTTTAATCCGTAATGAAGTAGTAGTATCAGCAAGCATTTGAGGAAGTCTCATCTATGAAATGTGCTGATATCTATGCATTGTTTATGATTACGAATGCCTGTTGCGTTGTACGAACAGTATTTTGTCACATCTTGTTCCTTTTAAGCCCCCAAAACTTCAGAGGCGAAGAGGATGCCTCAATAGCTTAACTGGCTAAAGCACAGAGCCTGGACACCGAGGAATCTGGGTTTGAATCCCGGTCAATGCGACTTATTTTTACACTCTGATATTGTTGCATTGTAATGTATATTAGTGGAATGCACTGTCAAAGGTTACTGTCGCGGCATCTCCTGCAGTTTTTTGTAACCATTCTAAAGGGTTGATTCCTCTTGTCCAGTGTAACATGCGGCATCATAAGCTGGCCCTCTTTTGCATACTCAAAGTCTCTTCAACTACAGTGAAACACCTTATTTAAATTTCTACATGCTTAATTATTGAAGTCATTTTCTATAGTATTATCATCATAACAAATAACCGCCAGTGGAATTTATTCATCCCAACCAACATAAAATCAAGCTTTCTAAATTCATTTATATAAAATAGATTCCTTGATTTGCTTCTAAGCCCATGATATGTAGTATGAGGCATCCAGTACATTCAATTTGATTGCCTTTATATTCCTTCCATTATGATGCAGAGATATCAATCACTGTTGAGTCATTTTTCAATTATGTACCTTAAATGATTGAATTTTACCTAAATCCAGTGGTTTGGTTGCTCACTAGTACAATTTGTAGGAAAGCATAGTGACTACGTTTCTCAAGTGTACATTCGGTGGTCATTGGTCAATAAACAGCATAATTTTCCTGTTCAGAGACCCCATTTTATCATCCAGAAAGGATATTCTTTCTCAAATATTTCTGAGGTCATGCATGCTTAAGAATTAGCGGGTATCTAGTGGGGAAAGTTTTTACATGTTTGAAGCACCTAGACTCCTGGATTTACCAACCACTAGTGGTTGAAGCTTCTCACTTCCATCTGTATGTGTGATTTAATAAAACATTGTCTTTGTTTACTAAGCACTCCACCATGTAATTTTTCTGAAGCACAGTGTTTTTGCGGGCAGCACATTAAAAAAATTTGCTTTGAAAACGTCTTGTGGCCTATAGCCTTCAAGAAATTTATTCAATTCTTACACCTTCCACCGAGTTGCAGTCTTGACATCAACAATTCTACTTTAACCTCACACAAGTTTGTATACATGATTTTGCATATTTTTAAATCTACCCAACTAACCATTAGATGCTGTGAAATCTTCGATTCCCAATCTTGTGGCTGTGTGCAATGCTTTTTATCTAATGCAATGTCATTCACAGGGATATTTGACTAACTAGTGCTTAAAAAGACATCTTTCAGTGATCCTTCTAATTCGTCATACTTAAAGTTCTTGGCATATTTTCTCTTTTTAGACAAATGCCTGCACTGGTTTGCATTGTTCAGAATAGAATTTTTATTTTTCACAATTATATTCAGTGTATGCAGCCAGCAATCTTTGACGTTTTGCCAGATCATTACAGGTTCTGTCATGCGAATCAACTTGTCCTCAATTAAAAATGTTCTTTTCTTGCATCTTTCCATTTTTAAGCAGGGTAAAATTTGCATTCTCGAATGATAGAGGCAAAACTTGAGGATCTGAACTACCTCTTTGCTCAACTATTGCCAACAGCTTTTCAACTTCAAAGTTATTTGAAGACAATAAAATTATATTTGATTTGTTGTAGTTGTGATTCTACTAATCAAATTTCAATACATTTCATTATTCAGGAGCCTGTCACTGTAGTGACTGTTTTAATCGAGGCAGTACAAATGGTCTTACTTGTTAGTCACCAGTTCTTTCGTTTTCACTCTTCATCATGTTTGAGTCAAAGTCATTTTCATTCAACTTATTTCCAACATATGTGTGATATGAATTGTCTCCCTCAGGTGTTCTTAAAATTTGTAAATTATGGAGCTAACTAGTCGTGCAATGAATTCATTTCATAGCATCAATCTTTTCCTGGTAAACTGAGATTACGAGTGAAAGTAAAAATTTCTGTTACTAGTAGTGCCATAGAGTATACTGCCCTGCCATATTCAAATTCTTCCCTAAAACTATTCACATTACTGCTCTTTCTCTCTTTCATCTTTTTTAAGTTTATATGAATGAAATGTAGTTTAAAAAGTTTTTTTAATGAAGACTAACGTACAGGGTTCGTCCGGAAAATAAGTGTACTGAGCTCAGGAAAAAAAATTTATTGCACTTTTACATATCTTAAGCTAATATTCCTCAAAATAGGACCCTTGTGAGTCGATACACTTGTTCCAGCGGCGTTCCTATTCCTGGAACGCTCCCGCGAAGGCATCATCGGGAACCTCTCGAAGACACGTCGTCACGGCCTCTTTGACGGCGTCCAAAGTCCCGTATCGCGTTCCTTTCAAACTCCTCTTTATCTTCGGGAACAGAAAGAAGTCCGATGGTGGCAAGTCCGGGCTGTAGGGCGGGTGCGGCAGCGTTGCCACGCCGTGCTTGGCCAAGAAGTCCGGCACGACAAGCGCGGTGTGAGACGGCGCATTGTCGTGATGCAGCCGCCAGATGTTTTTGATCGCTCGCCAGATGTTTTTAATCTCGTGCACTATTGTTTTTTGCACATTACACTGCTCTGCTATCATCCGAACACTAAGACGACGATCAGAGTTCAGTACATCGCGCACTTTTCGCACATTTTCGTCGGTGAGTGTCGTTGATGGGCGTCCAGGCCGTGGTTCGTCGTCGACCTCTTCTCTGCCCTCCACGAACATCTTGTGCCACCGAAAGATCATGTTTCTGGACATGGCTGACTCCCCGTAAGCCTGGTTAATCATACCGACAGTTTCGGTAGACGATTTCCCAAGCTTTACCGCAAATTTGATGGAATAACGCTGCTCCAAAAACTTCGGCATCGCGTTCCGTGACGTGGGTCGAGCGTGGAGGTTCGCGTTAACAGAGCTCCTCACTACACCACAGCTCAGAGCCGACTGCCTTTTTCAGCGTCGCTTGCCAACATACCCCCCTCCAATCGCAGCCCGTCAGAGCGGTGCTGGGCGCGCCTGGAGCGGCGGGAAAAAATCAGTACACTTGTTTTCCGGACGAACCTTGTATATAAGTGTTTTAAAATGTGATTTGTTTTAATCCAGCGCACAGTGTTGCAAATGGGGGGAAAGTGGAAAATGAAGTCATGTAAATATGGGATTCTACGTACGTTAGAGAAATAGGATATTGTATGACCTGATAAAAATGTTGTATATTGTGATAAAGAGTGTATTCAGATGATGTACGTACAGGGTTTGACTGTATATATATGATAAAACTATATAATAGATTACACTCTTAAGGAACTGAAATGTACCAGGCGTGGGTCAAGTCAAGGAATGTGGGTATTTAGAGAGGAGAAAGAAAAGGAAAGATTGGGGAGACAGCAGAGTCACCAATGAGAGGAACCTTCCATTGCATTGCTGCTCTGAACAGCCATTCACTTCCCATTTTGGGGATACCCTGTCATATCCCCTAATCTAATACATGAGACCAAGCAACAAAACTAGGCCAAAGAATTGCTATTCCAGCAAGGAAATCACATATTTTTCATAGAAGGATGCATTAACGTATGCAAATAGTAATACATCTATGCCATTTAGCAATGTGTTAATTCTTATGCTATGGCCCCCTTACCCTGATATGTAAATTTCATACTCTGTTGGGCTTAGTACTGGGTTAACTCTATCCTCTCCCACCAAACAGACCTTCAGGTTGATTACTGTGTTTCAGCTACAATACAATTTCACTCTGTATATTGAGAGAGGCATAGAATAAACTTGTGCTGTAATTGGTGATCAGAATTCTCATTACTTGGTGTAGTTAATTAGTGCATTGGTTGGAGGTGTAAGGGTGGAGTATTTGAAAAGCACATTTGAATACATCCCAATATTTTTATGGAGGTGCATTGTTATGAATTTAAAAACATTCTAAACTCTTGATTGTACTAGTTTTTTGTGGGATCATGTTTGGAATCACCTACTGCTGAAAACATATAGAGTACTTCCATTTGATTTAATACAACTTTTTAAAGCCTATCAAAGTTATCTTGAATAACTATATTATTGCAATACCATTCATGGAGTGTTCACATTTTATCTACTTCACAAATGACTGCTATTGCGGTAAATGAAATTGCAGTCAAACCTTCGGAGGGCAATTAGTGGCAGTTGAAAAGTTGATTATTTGAGATTTCACAATTGATTAGGTAGCAGGTTTTTAAAAGTGTTATATTCAAATAGTAAATATGCATTTTTTTCGATAGCATGAGCATATAAATAGAAACATGCAATAAATTAAATCACTAGTTGTCATTGTATACATTAAGGGCCAGTATATGAATATCTGTTAGTCATTGTGGAGCTTTAACTCGCCGATGAGCATAACAAGTGTATTATGACTCTCTATTAGTATGATAGATACGTTTAAACTCAAAATTTATGTAGTTTAAGGATGAAGCCTCTAATAAAGACTTAACTTTTTAACATACATGGTTAATGATATAGGTGATAATTTTAATCAATTAGCATTATTAATTCATGAGTCAAAAGCACTGGTCTTTTCACATTCACGTCAGCTGATTACTATGTTATTTTAGGATCTGCTGATATTTTATCACTTTGAATTGCACAGTTGAAAGATTAAAAAGCAGACTAGAATCTTTTTTTACCTTATCTTTTGTCTTCCATGATATCTTGGAGAGTTTTCTCATCAGATTACTTCACTCTTAAACTATTGTTCTCCATAAAATACTCTATTATTTTCTTCGGTAACTTAATTTTTTTAATGGAATAATTATTAGAGGACATTAAACCAGTGTTTAATTTTTGTGTTTATAATGATCATTGTGTGTTGACGTTAGTTGTTACTGAACGTGTTCTCTCAGCAGCTGAGTTACGATAATGTTTCCATTTCCAATACTTGGAAAGTAATTACTTGTCATTGGATATTTAGCACCCTTAGGATTAGTATTTAAGAATAATTTATAATAATCCTTTCATATATTTACAGAAGAAAAACTGTTTTATAGGATTATGTGCTCAGAAAGTTGTTATATCACTATAAAAATATGGTATTCCAGCGAACTTTAACTTACAAGGAAACAAATGAGTATCATAACCATGAATTATGAGTGTATTTTCTTCTTAAACCGTAAACATTAGCATAAAATGATAGTGATATAGTTTATTTTTGATAATACATATATAGATTGGTGCTTGAGTATGTATTGCTTGACAAATGCATACAAATTGTGATAGGCAATTGTTCTGTGGATCCAAATGTGTGCCAGTTAATTCATTAACTTAATTCACTTATTATATGTGGCTTTTCTTGTTACACTAATGTGCTCTTTTATGATAACAGGTTCAATGGATATAATAGTTATTTCATTCCAATATCTATAGAAAATTTGTGATGCTATGATAATATATATATGATTTGGAATAGATCTACTCTAGTGTCAGATGTATTTAAAATGGTGGTGTATTGTCATATTTTGGTGAAAGTCTTTTTACTGCACATATGCAATGAGTGTGTAGGGACAAGTTTGATTTAATCTTAATGGAAATTAGGTTCGCTCATGTATCAAGCTAAATCAGCATATTCTGGGTTACTTAAGTATCGATTTAAATGAGTAAATACCAGTTAGAAAAAAAATTAATGTCTCTGTTATAGTAGAATAAAAGATTTGATGTTTTTGCTATCATATTATGTTAAATTCTCTTATATTATGTTAATGTAACTTTAAATATGAAGCCTGAAACTGTTGGTGAATATTTAGAAACGTTATTGAGAAAATGCTGTAATGGGAGAAGGGAAAAATCAAATCAGAATTGGTGAGTGAAATGAACCTTTAAAAAGAATATTTCAAGAAAGTCAGAGAGCATTTATGGAGATTTTTAATGATAAAGGGAATAGCAAATTTACCCCTAATAGGCATTTTATGTAGTTAAACTCATAGATGCATTGTATTAGATCCTATGTTGATGTTGTCAATGGTATGGCTAATCCAGTAGGCACATTTACTTGATTTTTAGATCATTTCTGCAATGAAATAATGCTGAAGTTGAACAAGATCCAGGTGTTTGCAAAATTACTCTGAAAATCTGGATAATTTCCAGTCATTGCTTTTGTAATGAAAGTGCTGTATTGGGCATTATGACCTCATTCACTACTTGAATTGTATTCCAATACAGTTTTCATGATATTAATGAAGACATGAAATCATAGTGTGTTTAGGAGAATCAGACATGGCAAACTTGAAAAGGTTTTACTATTTACACCATGAAAACATTCAAAGCATATCCAGTCAATTTAGTCTATTGTGTAGAAATGTGTTCAACCACTAAAAAAACTATAATGGCATTTTATTAAGCAAAGATGTATGCTCTTGCTAGCTTTGCCATTTTTCAATCCTTTAATAGCCTCCAAATATTTATAAATTTGCCTAGGGTAAACATTAAATCCAGTGGAGTTAGGTTTAAAGAGAATATAAGTGAGTTTTACTGGGCTGACAGCCTTTGGCTTAAAATGTGATACTCCTTAGTTTCATTTTGATCAGTTAGTAAATTGTCATTGTACAATTTCTCAAATTTGTGTTGGTTTGCTTATCTGATAACTAACTGAGATGTTTCACAATTTGTCATAATAAAGACTCTAAGGGATATATAAATGGCTTGCTTTAAAACTTATGCATTATCGTTAGAAGTATAAAAAAAACAATATTGTACAATATATGATTTAAAAAATCCATAACACACCAAGGTTACCCAATCTGTAACCTAATGGATATCCAAGCAATAAATCACTGTCCATGTTCTCTGTGTGATTTTCCATTGGATGCATTTCAAAAGGTGATAGTATAGCAGAATTCATGTTCTGCATTTACCAATGTGATTACATGGACTAGGTTCATGAATTTAATTGTATTACAGGTGTTTTTCCCAAGATTAAGAAAATAGGTGCATGATATATTAAAGGGTTTGATGGTGTACATTTGTGCAGTGGGCAATTAAATTTGAGATAGCGGGTCATGCAAGCAACTGAAGGAAGTGATGAAAGAATCATGTTGCCATTTATTCACTAAATTGTCATTAAGCTGTTCAAGTTGATCATGTTGCAATACATCAGGTGGGCACAATCTGTTACGCATCAGGGCACAGTCATGTGCTAATATGATGGAAATCACATAAAAGACAAATCATCTAGCTTTGAATTCTTGCCACATTGCTTTACCTGCTGGAATATAAAACTTTCTCACTGAACTAGAAGAATAATAATTTCTGTATAGGCATTTCAAAGATATTCGAGCTTTATTCCTCCCTTAGTGCTACCATTTAATGACAAGGGGGGAAGGAATGAATAACTTGGAGGGATGATACAAAAAGGAAATATCTACATTTCTATCTACCTTCACAAGGATGTGTGGCAGGGGATGTTAAGGCACCAGCCAGTTAGTTATACACACTTAAACGTAATCCTTCCTTTGCATCTTAAAAAAACTGCTTATGTTGGATTAATGGTAGAACCCACTTAATTCTAAGCCCAACAGCATGTGAAATTCGAAAACTGTGCTGGGGGGCCAATTCCATATTCCCTGTACCGTATGTGGATTCCAGGAGGATATGCTGACCAAAAAAATTGCTCAATTTTGGTTAAGCTGAGGCTTGCCAGGGGTGTTACTTTTAATTGAACCCGGGTCCTCCAATCACAAATGCAATCTACCCTCTGGACTACCCCACCCCCTTCGCTTTCAATTTAAGTTACTGCAAGTTATCTAAAGCCCCTTAGTTAATATTGTGACCTCTGCAAATTTTTATTATATTTTCACTTAAGGAAACCTAACAAAATAATCTCATACCAGATCATCATGGGCCTTACAATTTTATCTCAATCACTTAGAATCACTGTTGGTTCAATTGTTGTTGTTACAAATAGTTGATTGTCCCGACTTATTGGCATAGAATATTAATTGTATTTCTTGAATGTGTCATATTGTAAAGTTGTTTTGATTCATTGTACTTGTGTACAATATAGAAGAGGGTAATTGCATCTTGCAAGATATAATGGTAGGATACCATACTAAATGAACCTCAATCATACTTTTTCTTGAATTATTTAAACCAACTATGTATATCAGCTAACTGAGCCATCATCTAGTACAATCATACATGATGGGATAATTCATATAATGGGTACAATTTAACCTGAAGATTGCTTCATTAGCTGAAATAAGTAATTTATTTAAAACAATTGTGAAAAAGTACAGTGGAGTTTCATTCTGTAATGAGGATGATAGACATTTTTAGAAATACTCGAAAGCATTTATAAATGCAACAGGTGCTTACATTTTGATTGATATTCATATTTCAATATTTAAATTACGTGCCCTAAATAATCTACCTAAATAACTTCTACTCGAAAAGCTTCATATTTTTATAGGCAAAAGGGAAGTGCAGGAAATGCCATCGCATGCATCAAACTATGTGATTATAGAAATTGTTCACTCTTAATAAATGTATCACATCTTTTTAGAATACTATGCAGTCATTTGGTTAAAATGCATAGTATTCAAATATGACTGGTGAATAGTAGGTATACATTAATGACTTTGAAATCATTGAGAATTGGTGAATGTTTTGACTCTTGATAAATTTTGCAAAAGATAACTGTTATTTTCCGAGCAAATTCAAGAAAAGAGTGATAAAATTCTAAACAAGTTTTCGGGGGAGAATTCCTGATCCCTGTTCACAAAGTTTAATTTTAAAAACAAATACCCAAACAGTTTCCATCCCTGTAAGATTCTGCAATACCCGGGTATTGGACCGAAAAAAACTGATGTGGATAAGAATTTAACATGTCTAGCCTAAAAATCACTAGATGTTTTTCTTGTCCTGTCCATCATTCATTTCTCTCTTCTCAACTTTGAAAAACAGCTGCAAAACAGCAGAGAAAAACCTCTATAGCATACTCTCCCCCTTATTTCAATTTCACTGGGTTTCCCTGATTTCCCTCCTCTTCCTTAACCATCTCTCTGACTCCTCGTTCCTCAAGGGCCCTATGTAAGCCTGGCTTTTTAATGCAATTCACCTGGGGATGCTGCTAAGCAGTGAAACAGATTGGGTTTTGAATAAATTTGTTTTGGACTTAGCCAAGATACAGATTTCATCTTATGGAAGAGTCAAAATATTTATATTCCTTCTCTTTTCCAAGCTTATAAATTTGAACATCATCACAAAATCTTCACAAATGCTTATGGCATTTTTCAATGACATTATTGAATATTTAATTCAGTAATCCTCATGCTTAATGCAAAACATTATTTACGTACAGGAAAAAAGTATTTTGGCATATGCATGGATAACAAAGTTAAGGGGATCGAGATGGTGCGGGGGCTAACGTACTGGCTTCCCACCCTGAGGGCGCGGGTTCAAATCCCGGCGGTGTTGAATATTTTTCAGAGGTATCTCGATCCCTACTTGAGGTGCTTTGTGGAGGGCACTTTGAGTGAGTACGGCGTCCGTCGGATGGGACGTTAAGCTGCGGACCCCTTGGCGCCTTTCGTAAAGAGTAGGCTAATGCCGACGCCGGGTTTCTCTCCACCCTTCATCCTTTCCTGTCCATCCCCTATGGCGCAAATGACCTTAGCTGTCGGTCGCCTCCCCTCAAAACTACTACTACTACAACAAAGTTAAGAAAAATTGCAGACAAACAATATCACATCTAAAGTATGTAGCATGAGTGTCTTACTACCATCAATTTTAACTCCAATTATTTGTTTTCTATGTAAAGCCCTGTTATATCATTCATGTAGTTGATAAAATGCTCATAAAAAATGACATTGTCTTTCGTGAAACAAAGACGCAAAAAGCTTTCAATGGACCAAGTTAATTAACTTTCCCAATATTTTTTAAATAGTAGACACTTCTTTTTACTCTCCTATTTTTCCTAAAAAGTTAAATATCATTACCATATATAACACAGCAAGTAGTCAATGAGTCACTGATAAGAAATCAGACCCAGCTATTTTTCCTCTTTTTCTCATTGATTGAAATAGTAATTTTTAGCATATTACTGTTGAGTCTTTGTGAAGCATGCTGGAGTTCTGCAAGAAGTCTTTCCATTCTGTAACCCAGTTTGTTGCAATATTCTCCCATTCAGATTGGTTGGGAGTGCAAAAAGGTAGCTAGCATCCAAAGTAATCTTACTCTCAGGGAAGTCAAAGGCTGCCAGCAGTTTGTATGTATAGTGTAGTGTAGCACTCCATCTACAGCCAACTTCCATCCCAGTGTGTTGCCTTCAATTTATGCAATAAGGGCTTACCACCTTAATTGAGTATTAATTACAACTTATATTGTAGTTGTGTCCTAGGGTTATAGTTGCACATGCAAAGCTTCCGCCAAAGTTATCATAAGGAAGTTGATTTTGAAGTGAAGGTTGAGCACACCCAGAAATAACCCTTAATGTATTGATGTATTTGTTCTGTTCTCTGTTCCACTGGTTCATAACATAATACTGAAACCTGAATGGAAACGCGCTGGTTCCAGAGCTGGTAGTTACACTAGTAGTGCAATTTTCATGCTCTAAAAGGTAATAATGTCAATAGCAGTAGATCATAAGTGTTTCAAAATGTACACCAGTAAATTATTATGCTGTTTTACCAAATACCCATACTATTGTCTTCTGGTACCACAACATTTTATCTCTTATTTATATAAATACGCACACACAGCAAACTCTCAATTATCTGTGCTATGGATGCATGACAAAACATGGATGATAATTGAAAAATATGCATTTGTTATGAATAGTTATATATGGAGACAATCCTTTTCCAAACCTTGTGATTGATTTGTGTTTTTTAGCAATGGAAAGTACAATTTTTCCAATTTTCATGTGTATAGGTGTAGATCTTGCTTTCAATGAGTCTGAATATGTTTTACAAATTCTGACTCTCATTGCCATTGGGATTTAATATGAAATTGCTGATTTATGATAACTTGTGTGGGGTTGGTTATGATATCTTGTTAATAATGAATGATATCGCAATTGATGTGTTAGAATGGACATTATTTTTTATAAAGACATACTTGGCTAATATATACATTGATGAAATGTTAAGAACATTTAATTTTTTGCATAATGGCCTACATGTGTCCTATTAGGAGCACCAAGTATGAATGTGATAACTTTTTGTGTTAAGAAAACTTTATGCACCATGCATACAGATGATCCCCAGAACTCTTTCATATGATAAACTGGATAAAAAATTAGAACAATACATGAGATGGAATGCCTCTAGAGGCAATGTGGTATGCAGGACTGAATAGTGTTCAGAACACAAATTACATGTATAAATGTTATATTCCACTCTCTGGTTTGTTGAACATTTAGACCTAAAAGCTTAGCAGTGGGTGTAACATAATTCTCTTATTGTTGATATCTAAATTAATATCCTGCAATATTTCGCACTTAAAGGTAAGGACCTGTGCCGTTTGCAATTTAAGTTTGTTGCCATAGCTCCACTTCCAGGCTTTGCCTCAAACCTTTTGCATTTTAACAAGAAGTCTTTAAATACTTATATCAACATTTACTAAGACGAATCATCAGAAAATATTATGGCATTAATATTTAGGTTAGTTTATGTATTAATGTTGGGTCATTAATTAATAACAAGATTAAAATAGGTCCCAATATTGAGCCCTGCCAAGGTCACATGCTAAAAGGGTAGAAATCTGATGTATATTTTTCAAAAAGCGATGTTATTTGCATTATCTGCAATCTTTCAAGTAAATATGATCTTAGCCCTATGCCACACCTATTTTTTCAAGTGCATAAATAATGTAATGTGCGTTTCCTGGTATCCAAAAGGTGTTTTCTTAAAAACTGTTAACTCGCTAATAATTCATTTAAATTTATCTTAAAGGCTTTTAATGCCAGAGTGGACATTTGGTGCTGTTTCAGCTTTTAGGCTATGAGCATTGTTGTAATAGGATGACTGTAAACGTGCCTTAAATTTGTACCATTGAATGCAAACTATAAAAACACGAAATATATCATAGTTATACAGTGATGGTATTCCCCTAGTCAGTAGGGTATTAATAATTCCATTTTGAAAAGTTCTTTTACATTATGGCGCCCTAAGATTGTCGGCCTATTCTAACAATTTTATATCTTTTTACAGTATAGCGACCGCACTAGCCCCATGGATAAACATGTGCTATTGATGGCTGAAGTCGCTGGAGTAACTAGTTCTCCAATAACTGCTCAACTATTTGGAAATGCTGGTCTGGAGCACATGAATAAGTATGGAACTAGACCTGAGCATCTTGCTAAAATAGCTTACAAGAACCACAAGCATTCAACAAACAACCCGTAAGATATTTCCTTTTAACTGTTGGGTTTGAAGATGTCTCTCAGGTCTTAACATTTTTTTTTTTTTCATTTTAAGGTATTCACAGTTTCAAGATGAGTACAGCCTTGAGCAGATCATGGACTCGCCTCAGATATTTGGACCCTTGACCAAATTGCAATGTTGTCCAACATCAGACGGTTCAGCTGCTGCAGTCCTAGCCTCAGAAGATTTTGTCCGCAAGCACCACTTAGAGAACCAAGCTGTGGAAATTGTTGGCATGGAAATGAGCACTGACCTTCCATCAACATTTGCTGATCGAAGTTGTATGAAAGTGGTAAGTATTTGAAGTAGCTGTCAAATTATTACCCATGCATCAGACAAATTGTTTTTTATCTTATTTTTAAGTTAAATTTCCTCATAAGGATAATGTAAAGTGAATTAAGTTGTTGCAGACCCCTAAAAACTTATTTGTTGTAAAATATTTTAAGTTCAAGTATTGGTTATAAAAACCAGTATAATAATAATTCTCTTATTTTATATGGATAAAATTATGCATGTATGAAACATCCAGTGAAATGTGCCCCATCTTTACTGAGAATCCATAATTGGGAGTAGGGAGGAAGTGAAGAGAAAGAGAGATATTACTCATTGGATTCTCTTCCCCTAATGAATCCACTAGTAGAGGTTTATGGCTCACTAGTGCTAAAACTGCTAATGCCACTCTCTCTTTGGGAGTTAACCTGTCCAAAGTAATTTGTCTTTGATCACTTAATGAAATGTTTATACAATATAGCAGTAAGTTGCCATCAAACAGATGGCAACTTACTGCCACATGTACACAGGAACATGTGTTCCTGTTCATAACTGCAAAATTAGGGTTCGACTTATCTTCAAGGCTCTGTTTCTCAGTGCAATACCCCATTTGATCCTTGATGCCTGTAGTGGGGATGTTCCCCTTAATGTTTTCTCACCCCTCTTTCAAAGGCAGTTCCTCAGCCACTTCTCTGTGATGTTTAAGAAACTAAATTAGTAGTTAGAGGATGGATGTTTATTTCTATTAACCCAAACAAACTCTCCATAGTAGGGATAAGGGAAGAATATTTTCTTGGAAAATGGCCCTTAGCCCTTAAAGTGTGTGACTGCCAGAGTTCCTTCCAGGCAGATTGAATTTCCCAGTTAGAAATTTGCCCCCAGGTTTTGTTTATAATCTTCAAGCAGTGGAGGCTCTCATGGTCATCAAACAGTTTACCCTTTGAAGCAAACTTTCCATCTCTTAGTAATGCATGTTGTAGTCATGCATCTTTCAAGATAAAATCTTGTATTCTTACTGCTTCTGCAATACTGATTTCCCAAGGTGGTATATTTTGACGCTTTTACAATATTTGCATAGTGAAATCTAAGACTTATGCCTCCTATCTGAAATGAACTGGTGAAAAAACCTAATTTTTTATGCTAAATACTAGTTCCCCCAGAGAGAATGATGACTAAAGTGACAGAGATTAAAGGCCAAAAGACTGCTCAATATTTCTGCATTCTCTGAAAATCACCTAGCAACTGCATCTATTCTCTTACCATTTTCAAATCTTTGTCATCATTCTTACTCTGTCCATCCTGTTTTCTCCGTAGTCATGTATTGAAAGTGTTCAGTCAATACTCCTCTCTTGTATGAAAGATCAGGTTTCAGATCAATTTAGTCCTGGGCTCTGTATTAAAGGCTTGGCTGATATTACTTTACTTTTTTCGTAGCATACCTGTTATCAGTTCCCTTTTTGCAAATGGTTCTTTTTCCCATGTCTTTCTTCTCTTAATACCCATACTGCTATTTCCATATTCCTCCAAAAAGCCCACAGTAATCAACCTGAAAGTCAATTTGAATATTACTACCATCTTACTACCCTTCCTATCACTGTCTATCCCTTTTCACTATCTGCTATCCATAATTTGTGCCTCCTAATCCAAATACTGCTATTAAATTCGTTGCTTATCCCTTTGGTCAACTTTTACTTTCTGCTACCAGATCCATAAGATTTGTCCATTGTACTCGGTTGGGTGCCTTCATGAAATCCATGAAGTACATAAAGGCATCCTGATTACGTCCTAGATTCATTACTAATAATGTTCTCATTAATGGAGTGATCTAATCAATTTAGTCAAACTTCATCTGGGTGGTTTTGGGGCTATAGTTTAACCGTAATTGATTTGATCCTCATCTTTGCGGTGTATGAAATTCATTATATGGTCCCTGACATTGTTTTTAGATGGTAGGAAAAATATCTAATGATGTCCTCTGGCCCAATTTCTTTCTCATAAATGCTAAGTGCAAGTCCAAAAAGTCTCTTCCTTTCATTTATTCCATCTTTTATTAGTTTGTAAGTATCCAATCCTACTTTCTTGAGGGATATCATTTCTCTCAGATTTTTCTTTTCATCTTGCTATCCTTGTTGAAGGTATATTCTCGTTTTTTTTCTAAGCTAACTGACATTATATCTTAACCATAAAGCTCTTCTATTTATTCTTTAGCTTCCCCTAAATTTCTTCCAGCTCCACAAATGACTTTTCCGTCTCATAGTTGGTTTTGTTTTCTTCCTTGTTTATAACCTTACAATTCTCTTACTTTCTTGTTTTAGTGCAAGTCAACTCAGTGTATTACTTATAACAAATATATCAAAACTAGAGTATGGGTAATAAAGATCTCTGCTGGAATATAAAATTATCATGTCAAATATTGGCCATCTGAACGTAAACTATAAGAGTCATAACTTCCTCAAGGTAATAATCAAATTACATACTTAAGAACTAGAAAGCAGTGATTTCGATCCCCACATTATAACTATGCCCTATAGATTTGCTCAACCATAAAGCTGGAAAATCCCAGTAGTTTTTATTTCTAGGTTTTTGATAATGGATCTTAAGGCTGGTATTTATATTTATAAGGTTTTCCCTAAAATTGACTAAGAGAATCTTGTTCAGAAATTTACCACAGTTAAAATGGCTTCTACTTAAAAAAATACATTTATGGTGGACTTTGAATTTAGGGCCCTTAAATATTTTTTGGCTGTGAAATTCTTTAAATTTCATCACTGTTGCCCCAGCTGTTCATGCCCTAAATAATTGTGTCCTAAAAGAATCTAAAATAGATACACAGTTGGTTCTTTGGTGCCTTTGTCTTCACTGCATGAATTATAAAAATAGCTCTTAATAGTATATTATGAATAATAAATATTTTTTATATGGATGTCCCAAGTTGATTTGGAATACAAATAAAAGCTTACCGAAATGAAAGATATTGGGATGTGCATTTTGTCTGTAAGGATAAAATCAAATCATTTGTTTTCCTTTGTAAAACAAAATCACATTTTCAGAAAACAGCTTAATGCAAAGTATCAATCTGGTGTATGTTAATGGGGTCAAAAGGCTAGACTTGATAGGTCATATAGCAGTATTTCATAAAAAAGCACTGCTTTAAAACTAACATTAACGTAAAAATCGTTCATTGTAAATGTGGATGGAATGGTAGTCCTAAACAGAGCCTTGGCGCGTATAATATAATACTAAAAATATATTGAATGATAGTCAGTTACATCAAACCTCATGTAAGTCCACTTAAATACAGCTTGCAAATTTTATAGCCTTTGGTGGCAAAATATTCCTGTTCACTCATTGAACCTGAATGATTCACCCGAATGAAAGAGTTACATTGGTCATATCAGGTAAACATATAATAATTGACTTGTACCTATTGTGCATTGTGTGTAGTGGTTAGGTTGAATGGCTTTCATCAATATATGACTCTTGCCTTTCCCATGGTATGGTCATGATGTGGCCCCACTTGCAGCAGAGTACCGTACTCGTCTGCCAACCCAGAGGTCGCAGGTTCAATTCCCACGTAGTTCTGTTTTCCTTCGCCCAGGAGTTGGTATTTGTAATTGTTTTCCATGTAATATATAGAGGTCAGGTGGAATAAAGGACTCTAAATTCTCAATCTTGCCTCAATAAAGTCATTATTTGAAAAAAATAAAAATGAGATGAGGCTATTTTGAATGGCAGTATCTCAGATTAGAATTGTGAACATTCAAAATATATCACAATATCATTGTCCATGAGTCTGGTTTCACGCAATACTCTTGCATATACAGAAACATGGCCTGTTAGCTGTGTTGGCTGTTATGTTCAAACAGAACAGGAAACTTCAATAAAGAATGTTAACCGGATGAATTAGCAAACACATATTATCCAATAATGAGAACTTATTGACCTTCTAGGGATTTTATATAATGTATCAACTGTACAAAGTAATGTAAGTCAAAGTCAAGGTTGCATGATTGGAGTTCACTTGGTGAAATATGAGTTAGAAAAATATCTCATTCTCCAACAGTCTCTAAAAAGATTTTGCAGATTTAATGCTTGCCGGTAATGGATTTTTCAGTTGACTGCTGGATTAATTCCTGCTTTAAGACTAAAATTATGAAGAGTAATAACTTAAATATGTATTGTCTTGAATGAAGTAAAATTCAGCAGCTTAGGAAGTATCAAAATGAATTAAGAAAGCCCTCTCTAGTATTTAAGCGAATCAAAATGCTGCTAACAATAAGTAGATTATTAAATGATCAAAGTATTGGGTAGGATTAATGATATGTTCTGTTTGCTAACTGCGTTGGATTTTTTGAGTCTAAGGAGTTGGCAATGTAATGGGAAAAGGTTTCTTTAGTTATTGCTTGGAGCAGGTGTAGTGCATCAATTGCTAAGAATTGAATATGAATTTTGATTTTCTTAGCAAGTTCCTTGTTGGCATGCACATTGAACAGAATTCACGGCTGCTATTAATTTTTAAATGTTTTTATCTTTCAACCTCATCAAAGTCTTCCTCAAGTTCAGGTTTTTTAGTTTGTTGCTTTGTATTTTCCCCTAATTAATGTTTTATTTTTACTAGTTTCAATAAATTGCATCTCTTTAAAAAGAGTAAATACTCAGTTTCACTGTGACATGTAAGTTACCTTAACACTTTAGGATGCCCATTGGAGCCAACTGATTACTGTGCAATAAGCGGGATAGCTTTTTAGGCATGATGACTTTTAAATTCTTAAATTTTGAGAAAGTTTAATAGTTTATATTTCTTCTTTAATCAAAATCAAATGTTTGACGCTATCATGAAACAAAATGTCGGTTATTTATCCAGTATAAGTAAATATTAGCTAGTGAAATGAATTGAAATAGTTACATTGGTTAATCGTGAGCATGTAAAAGTAAAATAAGTTGAAGCAGATGTCAAGAATTATTTAAATAAGGTAAACACTTATCATGGTGTGGCTCAGAATTTCATAGTTTTAAGTAATGAGGAAATAAGTCATCTATGCCAATGTAGGTACCTAGGAGAGAGTGACCTAATCATAGTTTAATGCAATTCCATAACCCACAGCTATGAATATGTTCTCTGGAAGTGTAGAATGTAGTATCTTTGATAATCGGTTTTCTCGTAAGGGGTTCATAATTTGAAAGCATCAGTTTTTGTCACTCTGGACATAGGAGTGCAGTGTTCCTTTTTGTCTGAGAGTTTCAATTGAACTCTTTGTTTTTCTTCTGTGATGCCTTTGATTTCTTTGGCTATCAATCTGTTGGATGGAAATTTTCAAAATTTCTTTGGTTCTAGTCCTGAATTTCAAGTCTCTACCACCCATGGTTATAGATTTATTGCCCATCTGGTATTTAATTGGCTTGATTTTCAACACTATAATGTGAAAACAATTTGGAATTAACTCTGCTTTTACTTCTAACTCCAAGCAGAGACCTTTAAGGTCATAGCACCATGAACCTTCATTTTCTTCAATTTTACAGTGGGCTGGTCTTCTAATTTTCTAGCCTCAGTGGCAATAGTAAAACATCCTGGCCTTTAACTCAGAGGTCATGGGTTCGATTACTGCCCTAGATGGGCTTTCCTCCCCTTAGAATTCAGATATTTGTAATTGTTGTTTATGTAATTTGTATGAGAAGGGGATACCAAGACTCATTCTTGACCCAATAAAGTCATTAAATAAATATTTTGAAGAACGAGATAGTTCTCAACAAAAAACTATTTTGCTGTGTTTCACCTTATTCTTTTTGAGTTCAGACATGCAAACCATGAAGCAATCTCAAGTGTGTGGCTTGTCAATGAAAAATGCTCATGCGAATCATTGGGATGCATGAATACCAGATGATAAACAATGGTACTACAAAAAATATCGTATGGTTTTCTTCTGAGTTCCTTTTTTTAATTAAAGTTTTATAGATTTACTTGTTGGCCTTCTGATGCTACTTAAAATTTTATTTCGTGCAATAAAATTATTGAATGAATTTAAATAAAGAAATTGATGATCCATTTCGTAACAATTTAATTAATTCCTATTACATTTGGAGAAACTTACATGCCAAACATTTCTGGCAAATTTCAGCAATGTTGTTGTTTCAATACCCCTTAAACTGCACATCTCAACTGTCATAATAAGCATCATAATAACATGGGAGGGTCATGGCAGTCCAAACATGGCAGGGTCATATTTGGATCAAAATTTAGTTTGGTGTGTATTCGCCCCCTGCCATGCACCTCAGCGGTGGCTAGCAGGATACTAAAATATCTATCTAAATATATCTGAATCATGCAGGAATCTGGATTAGTTTGGACCAAATTCTCAAAGGTTCACTGTATATGTTAGTGTGCAGCTTAGCAGTCACTTGAAAATGATAAAAGTTATCAGAACTAGTCAAAATAAAATAGCATCACTGTCGAACATCTTTTATCCTGCACCACCTGCAACTAAATGTTATTAGGCTAGAGATTTTCAGGCCACATATGCCATATAATAAATTTTCTCTTTTTTATCTTAGATATTCTTCTTCTTCTCTTGTTCTATTCACATTTAATTAGATCTGATGAGAGCTGAAGGTGATTTTTTATTGCTATTTGTTTCATTTCCAATTGCTCCTTATTTTGCAGGTTGGCTATGATATGACAAAATCTGCCTCAGACAAGCTGTTTGGTAAATGCAACTTCAAACCAGGGGATGTTGATGTGGTGGAGCTACACGATTGTTTCTCTGCCAATGAGCTAATTACATATGAAGCCCTGGGTTTGTGCCCTCCTGGAAAAGCTGGAGACCTCATTGACAATGGACAAAACACTTATGGAGGGAGATATGTTATCAATCCTAGTGGAGGGCTCATATCTAAGGGACATCCTCTGGGTGCTACTGGTAAATATGCTTATAATTTAAGTCTTGCCATTTGTAAACATTTTTCATTTCTTCTTCACAATTGTTTGCAATTGTCTGAACCAGTTTTTACATAAATTGATTTTAACTTCGGGTTCATCATTATTTAATACCCAGGAGCCAGTCCTATTTCCATAGTTTCACTTGTGAGTTTTATATGGATGTGCATCCATCAAAATCATTGGGATATTTTTGTTTGTTTATTATATGGTGCATTATTGAATCAGAGAAACAGGCACGACAAACAATTGACAACATTTAATGGATACATTTTTTCATTTATCTTGTGTGCAATATAAATTACGTGTCACATTAATTACACCTCATGCATAAAACATATCATGGCCAGCGGGTAAATAATTTGGTATTGATATGTCGAATCCTAAAAAGTTAGCTTCAGGAGTAAATTATGCCAACATGGTTCGTCTATTAGGTTTACTATTAAGTTATTACATATTATGTGTAGTACAGAGTTTGCTTCACTAAAAAATTTATCTTGCCAGAGATATATAGCCTTCTTGGACAGTAAGTGGAGTTGTCTGAAGAATTATGTGCAAAATGAAAGTTACATGATGTTCTCCATTATGTGTATCAGAAATAGAATGGGCATTATATTTTATGAGATTTTAGGTAATTCGTGCCAATGGCAAGATATAAAACTGTGAAAATGCCTCTCACTGACTACATATAATAATGTTGAATATATGAAGGTACCTCATGGAAAGGAGTATATGTGGACAGAACATGGGTACACTGTAGGTAATGTAAATTATTAAAAGCAATTTCGCTGTGGGATATTTTTTCTTCAGATAGCTTTCATTTTTAATTTCATGTTTACTTTTGTCAGTATTTCATGATTGAATTTAAATCAATTATATTCTTAGAGGATGTTGCTTGTTAATTTAAATAATGCAAATTTCAGGAATGAAAAGTGTGAGAATAGACTTTTAAAACCAGTTTAAACTATTTCACATAGGTCAGTCTGTCTCATATTTTTATGGAATGTAATATTGTACTATGAATGTGACATTTTACTTGTAGGAAAGTTACTTGATAAAACTAACTGGAAAACTAAAGCCTGGAAACATTTAATTATTTTGGGTTTGTTTAGCCCACAGATCAGTGGGATTTCTAATCAGAAGTGAAGAAGATCTTGTGTATGGATAAATGTTGAGTCAGGTGGTGCCTATTACTAATATTAATTGGTACATATTCTCTCAGTATATATGTTTCTGCTTTTGCAACTTATCAGAAATAGCATGATAAATACTGTTGTACGTGGAATGGATGCTACAGAGCTGCTAGGTGATAGCATTGTTGTACTTTTATGTGAAAATAGTGTTTTCAATATTATTAGATTCCCTCTTTGCACTATGTAATTGACAGATGCCTATATCTCTGAAGTGCAGTTCATAATGTGTAAAAACTTCAGAAGTTAAGCTCTTTGATATAATTAGTATTTAAGTGAGGTTTTTCCATTCCACCTCTGAGACTTCGAGTGAAGCACTGTTGTGCAGTTTCAAAGAATTTCCAGATGGACTAGAGATGTGTGTGCAATTGGTGTGCAATTATCAGGTAAAACATGGATTGAAAATATGAAATGAAATTATGGAGAAGTCATTTGCATATTCCTTGAATACATGGTGAATTAGCATATTATAACGGTTGACCAGTACTTATACTCATAATTACCTAAATGGCTCACCATCGGTTACTCAAATAAACACTAAGTAATACTTCTGCATTAGTTGGACTTCTGTATGTATTTATTAACAGAGGGGCAGAATCTTTATTAGCCCTATGCATCAGGTTCCTCACAGCATCACATGGAAGATATAACTATTAAGACAACATTGTATAAATTTACCGCTGATATGGGATTTTTTTTAGAAAAACTTGCAATGAAATATTGAAACTTGCTTGCAACTGACTGAAAACAGTGATATTATTGAAATTTGAGATAAAAGTTACCATTTTCTACCTGTGATGCACAGGGAAAATACTAATTAGTAAGTATTTTTCTGGTCTGGTCCATTAATTTCAGGATGATTTTAGGGCAAATTCTGGGGTCAAAAAAGTGCAAAAAGTAAAAAAATATGAGCTGGGAAATTAAGTATTTCTTAAATAAAGAGACTGGAAGATAAACATTATATGATTAAAGACAGTGTACCTTTCAGTTTACCTAGGAGATGAAAATTGAAATATTCTAGAAGTATAGTCTTGTGCAGCTTTTGTGGTATTTATTTTCAACTGGTACTTTGCTAACCTATTAAAAAAGCTTGCATTGAAAGATATTATGAACCTTGAGTAAGGATGTTAAGAAATAGCTCATTAAAACTTTGATATGGAGCATAGCTAGGTACACTGCAGAAACATGGTCATTGACGCATTTTGATAGGCATAGATAGTAGCAATTTTGAAATGTGGGTGTGGAGAAATATTGAGAAGGTAAAGTGCACAGGAAGAAAAACGAGCAAGGAAGTGCTGGGCATGGTGAAGGAGAAGAGGGGATATACGGGAGAAATCATGAGGGGACAGGTGAAGTGGATGCAAAGCATATTGATGAGCTATGGTCTGTTGAAGACTGTGGTAGAGGAGAGAATGTTAGGCAAACGAGGAAGGGGCAGGGATATGATACGGATGTTGGATGGAATGAAGGGAAGAAGGAAGTATAGGGAGATGAAGAGTTGCTTTTTGTAGAGTAGGATATTGTTTTTTTTGATAGGATAGACAAGAGACTTATTTGGTATTTTCTGTCCATCCAAAACTAACCTTATAGGTAGCTTACCTATAGTAAACTGGTGACTAAAAGGATAATTGGGTTGCCTTGTATTTGTCCTGGAAAATGGTTTTGCCCTTGTTTATGTCAGCATCTTAAGGCTTAAAGTTTTTGACTGCAATGCCAGCAAAACCATTGTCCAGCCAAATGGATCAATAGAGGAGCACCCTAATTAGTCTTTTTTCATTACTATCATGGAAAGACTGTAGTTGAACATACTAATTGTCTTAAATGCACCAATTTTTAATATTTAAATAAGGGAAGGAAACAATCATGGTGACTATTTTTATATGCAATTGAAATAAATGTATCACCATTTCTATTCTTACAAGTCTGGAGATTTCATTTACTTACATAGAGGCAAAATGATCCTCAAATTTTTCAATATATATATATATATTATGGGGACACAGTAGTCCAGGACTAGAGCATTTGACTAATGACTGGAGGGCCCGGGTGCAATTCAGAGGCTTGTCTGTGGATACCCTTAGCTTCACCTGATCTGTGTTACTTTTTGGGTACCAGAATTTCATGGGACATCATGGACTGCTCAGGGTAAACATCTTGTACCTTACCCTGAAGTGTGAGTTTCACATGCAATTGGATTTAGTATTGGGTGAGCTTCATCATCAACTATCCAACCGACCTTAGAATTGTTTACTGTGGTCATGAATTTTTTAATTCTTATAAGCTTATATCTAATTGTTTTGAGTAGTTTTGTGGATTCTTGGTGCTATTCACTAAGGCAGGAATGGGAAACCATATCAGTTACTCATTCCAAGATTCTTATGATGGGCACCATAGTGAATTTGTCATGATAACTATAGGACTCAACCTAACCAGTCATGTGTTGTGCCTGGCAGCCGGGGAGTCAGGCCTTCCTTGGTCGTCATCTCACAAAGTCCTGGCAAAACAAAAATAGCACCACAGAAGATGATCAAATCAGAATAGTGACATAAAATGTTAGGACGATGTTGAGGGTAGAAAAATTAAAAATATTAGGTGAGAGATGAAGAGAGGAAATAAAAATGTTTTAGGTCTGAGTCAGGTGAGCTGGAAGGATATTGGGAATTATTGGAATGATATGTATGGAGAAATATACAGCAGAGGGGACAAGAGCTAGCAAGGGCAATAATATTAAATAAAAAGGCAGAAAGAAGCATATTAAATATACATCAAACAACCGATAGAATATTGCTAATTGAAGTAAAAAGTAAAAACAGAACTAACAAACTTGGTTAAGAAAAGGCTCATTAAAACTTTGAAATGAAGTGGTAGTATTAAGGGGAGGCGACCGACAGCTGATGTCATTTGTGCGCCATTAGGGAGGGACAGGAAAGAATGAAGGTTGGAGAGAAATCTGGAATCGGTATTAGCCTACTTTTAATGGAAGGAGCCAAGGGGTCCACAGCTTATCATCCCATCCAACGGATGGCATACCTACTCTAAGTGCTCTCTACAAAGCACCTCCAGTAGGGGTTGGGATTCCACTGAAAAATATCTGCCACCGATGGGATTCAACCCCAGGCCCTCTGGGTGGGAAGGTAGGGCATTAGCCACTGCATTATCTCTATCAAGTGGAAAAGTGCTTCAATCAGTTATTCATCTCTATCCCCCTTTGATATGGAAGGTAGTTATTTATGGAATGGAAACATGGTCACCGAAGCAGGATTATAGGCATATTGCTCATTGTCAGGTCATTGTTCAGGTTTACATACATGTCACCAAGCAGTCATAAGAAGGAAGAAGTTGATAAGAGTGTACAATCAGTTAGAGGACATAATCGGGGGTGATCCTAAAGGGAAACATTTGATAGTGATGGGGGGTTGGAACATTACCATAGGTGAAGGAAGAGATGGTTGTTAGGTAGGGACTATGGTTTGAGATCAAGGAATTACCTCAGGGAGAAAGCAATTGAATTCTGCAAGAGAGAGGGGTTCATCATCACCAACACTTGGTTTGGACTCAAAAAAGGCATTGGTATACACAGAAAATGCGAGGGGTTCAGAAAGGTATCAGACTATATTATCATTAGGCACAGCGTGGTCAATTCACACAGTTTTTTTGGAGTAGATGTGTACTCTGATCACAATTTAGTAGTTAAAAAGTGTTGAGACAACATTCCTGATGTACTAAGAAGTTTAGAAAAGTGCAGGAGGAAGAGTTTTTATGGACTAATTCATAGCATTTATGAGGGAGGAATTCAGCTGGAATTATTTATTATGATATTATAATACATAACTATGTATTAGATCCTATTTAAAAAAAAGAAAGGCAGCATATGTGAGGACTGCAAAACAATAAGTCTGATTTCATATGCAGCTAAAGTGGTTCTTAGAATCATCAATAAGAGGATGGAGAGTAGGACAAATGATTACTGAAGGGATGCTCACTTTTGGTTCAGGAAGGGGAGAGACATGCATGATGCCATTGCACTAATGAAGTCACTAATAGAGAGGAACACAGGATTTAATCAGGATTAATTTTCTGTTTCATAGATTTCAAGAAAAGGTTTGATAGAGTGAATTTGATTGGATTAATAAATATTGCGGAAAATAGGTTTCCATAAAAAACCTACCTAAACTGATAGATTACCAGTAATAATCTTATTCACTCAAATATCAAGAAAAACTGGCATCAGCCTCTCAGTAAAGAATATGTTTAATAATATACTTCTCAATCTATAAAATGTAAGGACATATGCCTGGGACGCACAAATCTACTGCGAAAAACAGGCAAGTGCCAGTTGATAAAATTGAACTGTAACCCTAATTAAGAACTCAAGTAGATTGGGCAATTAATAGAATTAAAATGCTACTATCTGCTGATATTTTAGTATCAAGAGGTTTCAAAATGACCTAGAAACAAGTTTGAAGTCACTTCTATCTTGTTATTTTGCAAGTAGTACTTACAGGGTCATGTATGTCTGTGCTTCGAGTATCAAGATCGCTCAAAATTTTCTTGTGCAATTAATTTCAACTCCTTACTTCCATCACTGTTACTAGCCTAGAATTGTCAACCCTTATTGACTCTCTGTTTACTGTCCTGGTAGATTTCATCCTTAAATGTTGGTGGTTGTTATAGCATTGAAGAAGAAAAGAACATTTATGAACAGTGAATATTTCTTGGTTCATGACTTTGCTATGCTGGATGCAGGTTATGTTTTGAATACTTAAAATTGTACGGCTAATTATATATTTTTCTTCGATGAAAGTATAAGCTTAAGTCTTGACTGAAAGCTAGCTAATGCATTTTGCTATAAAGGCCCTCCTTAATCTCAAATTGTTTTTCATGTGAACTGTTATTCTTCTAAGTAACTGGCAATTATCCTTTCCCTCATTTTGCACACTGCAACTGGAAAACTATGCAGAACATGCCTTAGTTTTCTGCAGAATTTCCATTTTTATTTTATATAGTGAAGTAACTACCACAGTTCATCATGTAGGATTGAATCATTATTTAGAGTTCACTATTACAATTTGAGCTTCAAAGGTTTAGCATTGTATCTTTATCACTTAATTTTAGGACTTCATAAGCAATACAGTTTGGTCGTTGGTGTTTATCTGTATGATTGCTAACTGTTAAAGGAAATTTCATATAAGTAGTGGTGAGAGTTAAGAGGAAAACATGACCCTCTTAATGTTAAAATGATGAAATATTGGTTAAAACATGTTATAAAAATGTTTCATTCACTGAACAGTATTCATTTAATGCAGGTTTGGCTCAATGTGCAGAGCTGTGTTGGCAGCTGCGTGGGTTGGCTGGGAAAAGGCAAGTGGACGGAGCCCAGCTTGCACTCCAACATAACATTGGTCTGGGTGGAGCAGTTGTTGTGGCACTATACAAATTAGGATTTCCACAGAACAAGAGGTAAACAATAATTATCTTTAATAGGGCTCTATTGTTTTCTATTTAAATCACATTGAGGAAGTTCTCTCGGGTTTCCCACCGGGTCAGCGTGGTGTGCACCGACGTTTCGACGGCTAACTCTGCCATCGTCTTCAGGGTGAAGACTTCACTTCACCCTGAAGACGATGGCAGAGTTAGCCGTCGAAACGTCGGTGCACACCACGCTGACCCGGTGGGAAACCCGAGAGAACTTCCTGAATACAATACGCCGGGAAAAACTGAGATCCTTCATTAAATCACATTGTATTTTATAATATAACTTTTTTATAAATTTCATAAGTGCCTCATGTATGAATTCTCACAATCATGCTTGCAATAGATTGCAATTTTGAAATGTGGCAAAAATTACTAGCGTTTACGTATGGATGGAATAAACTTGAATGAGAAATATCTCTTTATCATTTCTTGAATTAATAGACTAGTTTTCTAAATCCCTTACTTGTCATCACACCTCACCTATACTCTGTAGTTTTTTCATGGGATCACCAAATCAGCTATTAATTTTAAAGTGAAGTCAATATTTAATGCTTCAATAAAACCATAAACTCTCAATTATCCATGTGTAGATTATCTATTTTGAGGATCTTCCATGCCATTCTTTCTTGTCAGAATCTCAAAATTTTAATGAAATCGATCATAAAATTCAAAGTTATCAATTGTATTTAATTCTTTAATTTAAACATTTTTGCTGTAAATGCTTCCCTATTATGTTTCCCTTGCATTTATTAGCCCTGAGAATTCCATATTTGCCTTCAAGGTGAGCAAAGTTTTACTATGCAACAAATAAGTTTTTATCTATCTACACTGCATTATTTACACCATATCATATGATGAATATAATCCGTATCAGCATTGTCCATATTCGTCCTTTGCCAACCATAAATTTATTCCTGATAACTCAATTGGTATAGATTTTTAACAATACATTCTGCTAGTACTTGATGATAATTCCATGTTCTTGTAAAATCATAATTCTAACCTTTTAAAAATGGCTGAAATGCGGAAAAAATTGAGCTTTCCATTTCTAAAAAACATAAATAAATCACAAGAAATGAAAAAGGAGTTTTCATTTCCTAATTACAGTAAAATGTTTACACAAACTTATTTAATTCATATGAATGGAATCAATTATCCGTGCTTCATCATGCATCCATTGGCATGGATATTCAAGACAGTGTTCATACTGTAAATTACATAAACATGATTTTATGCATGAAGTTATGTAAGCTAACTGTAATAAATATTTAGGAGTGGGGTAGCTTAGGGGCTTTGATTTTTTAGTGGTGTGGGAGGCAAAATGGTAATCAAAGGGAGATCATTGCTTACGACAGCTGAGTGCAAGATTTTCTATAGTATATCCAGCCCAAACTGCTATTGCAATTTTAGGAAATCACAATTTGTATCAAGATTTAATGAAAATACTTTAATGTAAATGCATACTCTAATGCTTAAGAAGAAAACAATAATGTTTTCTTCCACAAAATAATGCTTTATGTTTTACTGGTCTATGTACTAAGTTCTGTCAACATCTATGGATCGCAAATTTTTGTTTTCTATGAAAGCATAATGAAGGAGTTCCAACAAGTTATGCCTCACATCATGGCATGCCTATCATGAGCTCTAGATTTTCTTAACAAATAAAGTTAACTGAGTGTCATAACTGGTCAAAAGCAGTAAACAAAAAAATATTCTGAGCTCATTATGAAATGTATCAAAAGGGTGATTATTTTCATCTTGTATATCTTTGCAGAGAATGACGTAGTCATATCCATTGCATCAATATAAAAAAATTAATGGAAAATTTCAAGAGGTGTTATTCCTCCATGCTTAATTTTTCATTTCTGGTAAAGGTTTCTCATTATTATCAGGAAAAAAACATAGTCTGGTGTAGTTTTTACTCAGTGAGAAATGGGTATGCCTTCCCTCAATTTCTCCCCTTTTACTGGTTAATGTGTTCACTTAGAGTGCTTGACATCTTCATCTCGCTGCAATGTGTACCATTCAGCTCTAAATGCCCAGCTATATTCTTTGGAAGCAGACACTGGTCTTCTCTTAGGATAATGTTTTTATCATCTTGCTCCTCTTAATCTGTCAGGCAGTCAGTGTTTGGGGAATCACTCACATCTCATTAGCATCTAATGGCACCTCATCCAATTTAACTGATATGATTTTTTTGGGTGTGGTTTAAGGTTGTGTCAAGCTCATTGAAAATGCAGGGAAAGATAGATGTGTAGTTCATGAGTTAGATTTTACTGATATGAAGAGACTCTTTCATCTTTATTATTCATTCATATGCATGAAATACCACTATCATAATTGGCATCACAATTAAATTATAACAAATCTCTTCAAAGGTTAAAATTGTGTAAAAAATAAATTATTAAACTTAATATAATATTTTCCCAGCTTAAAGCAAAAATGGGTTTAGGTGGAAATGCATAGTCCATCTTGTTGTCATTATATCTATAATGCTCCATCAAGCTTTTCCTATTTTTTACACATATAAATTTCCATTCACTATTCAGCATACATCTCCCATGCTGTATTTTAAAGTTTTCATTTCTTCTCTAAATCTGTTTGATTGGTGGTTATGTCTCTGGCTCATAGACTGCAACATTTCACCTAACTTATTTCATGTACTGCAAGTCTTGTTTTTAACATTATTTTCTTTGAGAATTGCGGTTGACCAACAATAAAATAGATGTATTACCTTTTTCCTCAATGCTTTGAGCAACTTGATAGGAAGAGCTTAATTTAAGTGAACCTCTTCTTGATTTGTATGAAAAATAGTTTAGTACTTCTCTTAAATCTGGATCAAACCTTGGTTATACATTTTTGTCAGTTGTTATGAAACCATAACTGAAAATCAACAGCTGTGTTCTTATAGATTTATTTTCTTGGTAAAAAGCTTTACTTCCCAGCAAGTCTGTTTCAAAAGTAATATTGAAAATGTTGCTGAAATTCTGGTTCTCTATGGACTAATTTTTATTTTATTATCTTTGAAGTTTAAAATCTTTTCTTCTAACGTCTCCAATTTTATATTTCCCCAAAACTCATGGGATAATATATTTACTGTAACAATATTGAGCATTGCCCATGATAATATAATTTCTATTTAAATTTTTAAATAGAGAAATATGAGAATTGGTAATTAGGTACATTTTTTCACATTTTCCATTCTGGATCTAATTTGATTTTATTTTGATAATTTTCAATGGTCAATTCACTTTTGAGGGATTACTTCTCATAGTAAGCACCATAGTGCCCCAAGGTGCTGTGTCACCAACCCCAGTCATACAAAGTCAAGGTAATATTTGATCAAGCATGGAAAGGTCATGGAATTTCATAAATTGATTTTTTCTGGTCACCCTGTATGCCATACTTACTTTAACATATTGTTGTTAAATTCCATTCATTCCCCAGTGTTTGATATTTTTTTCCAAATTACTGTTAACAATTTATTTATAAAAATGATGAAGTAACTAATTAGTTTAGAAATGTATTCTGCTACAGTATTTTCTTGCAAGATATTCAGTCCAGTTCATGTAAAGTGATGATTTTTCTGTCATTATTTAGGGGCAACAATGGCTTAAGGTGTAACTGAGTATTTAAAAATAAGAAAATTTAAACAAGCCTGTCAATTTTCACTAACCAGAAAAAGTTTATTTAAAAGAAGCGTGCACATTATTTCGGTGCACATATTGGTGATACTTCATTCAAAATAAATCCTTGCTCAATTTTATAGCATGGAATTTTCCTTCCTTTTTTGTAGTATATTTTTTGGTTTAAAATTTACATGAAAATATTGGCGCAGATGTAGAGAACAGCATTTAATTTTCAAACAGCAGTCCCACTACGTACCAAATGGCGGAAAAATCTTATAATGCTAATTGCATTTATCTCTGTTTTCTACTTTTCTCTATCATTCTCTGGCCCCTCTGTTTTTCTCAAGTTCCGGTATTTTATACTAAATGTTAAAATTTATGCATATATTGATTGAATATAGAGTAAATGTACCATTTCTGTAACATTCTTACTATTTTAAAATGACATTGATGTCCATTTTAATCCATTTTTCTCCGTTTGTCTCCATTGATAGTTTTTTCAATCATTTGACCTACTCTGAGTGTACCAAGTGGCAATGAATGCTATGTAAATGGTTATAAACCTATTATAATTTTTGATGAATCATTAATTACAGTCACTATATTGAAATGTTTGGCCAAGTAGTGTAAACTGCTGACATTGATACTATAGTATCCTCAGGGTGATATAAATTAGTTACTTAGTAATTAAACACTTGTTGTTAGTAATTAAAAGGCTTTAGTTGAGTTAGTGATATTTTTATTCAATTTGACGGCTTGTATATGAGGATATATTCCATTATCTTTATCAGGGGCCTCAGAATAACTTTTCTTGAAAAATTAAAATTCCCTAGAGCTGCCTGAATTAATTAGTGCTATTTTTCGTAGGGAAAGTTTTCATTTTCTGTGAAATTTTTAAACTGTTATGTCCATTGACACTTAGTCATATGCATGCAATAAAATTATTCCTCCAGTGCCGTAATATTGGGGTAATATGTATTCCAATCATCAGTTCACAGATTTGGCTGAACCAAACTGATGCATCTGCAGATCCTGAAGGCTTTAAGGCACATATGATGTTTAAAGCCCTGGAAAAAACCATGAAGGAAAACAAGAATAACTTAATTGAGAAAGTAAGAGGTGTTTATGCCTTTAAGGTGAAAAATGGGCCGGGTGGCAAAGAGGGACTTTGGATCATCGATGCCAAAACTGGAGCTGGAAGTGTGGTTTACAATGGAACTAGTAAGTAAATAAAAAAGAATATCATTAAATAGATACAGGGTGCGTATGTAGACACATGCATGTGCATACTTTTTTTAGATCCCAGTGTGTATTTTGAGATCTTCCTAGGTAATTATTAATATCCCAGGTATTTTAGGATTTTTAATGGATGTAATTAATTATCGTTGCTATCTTGTCGTAGGTTGAAGTTGAATTTCATTCCAAGTGTAATGTGGGGCCATTACAGTTGCCGTGAAGTGAATTTGTGTCCATATGAAAATCAGTGACTATATTCATATTGGCATTAATATTAAGGTGTGCATCACTCTTCATTTAGCCCTTTTGTAAACATGTATTGTTCAACAAAAAGATATAAGGCAAGAAAATATTTGGCTATCCTCCAGAATATTTCATGCTCACCTTTTTCATGGATGTTCTCATGGAGAATATTCATCAATATTATATGATTTTTTATCAGTACTTCTCTATACTTTCTCATTCAACATTTTATTTACCACACCCAAATTACCCCTGCCTGCCTAACTACTTTTTATCTCCAACCAGTCTCTTAATCTCATTGTGTTAAATATTTCCATTTGATACTCTGAGGAGTTCTCCCAGGCATTCATATGCTTCTTTGATTTCGTTTCCTGCACCTGTGTATGTTGATAAATATGCTTGTACTATTACTATTTCTTTGGCCGCTCATCATGTCTCGATCATCAGAATCATCTTGTTATATACTGACAGAATGCCTTGAATTATCTTTCTCACACTTTTTTCAATACTATTATGCCAATTGCTGCTTTCTTCTGGTCTTCTCCTGAGTATATCACAGTGTCTATATCACTACAGAAGTCATCTGCCCCAGCTCATTTTACTTCACTGGTTTATAGAATGTTCAGACCTTGGAGGCAGTCATTTTTATCACTTTTATTATCTTTTTCAGTTTAGTCACTGCAAGTCTCTTTTTTTTCAATTAAGTCTTCCAAGTCACCATGGTTCTCACATTTTTCAACATGTAAATTTCACAGAGTTAGCAGCATGTATTTGTTTTGTCACAACTTTTGGTGTCAAAATGGGGAGTAATTGACATCTTCATTTCTAGCCTAGGAGGTTAAAATTAATGATTACTGTATTCACGTTTTGCATTTGATTCCAATATTACCTTAAGGATTCACAAGTGTCATGATACATTTTTCTCTACATCTTTCTTTCTCTTTTATGTCTATCTGAATGTCTAGATAAAATGTCTGTTATGATCTTCATTAGGCCACAATATGTATGATATGTAGGCCCTCCTCAATAGGTTGACAGAATATTATGTTTTCTATGCCCTGTGAGTCCAAGAAAGAATGCATATATGTGTTATATATGCTTGCAGGTTGGTTGTGAACCAGCAACTGAGACATGCACATTGATGTCAAATTACTGGAATTTATATGCACAGCTAATGGTTATCTAATTACATTAAAACCCCTCATTTGCCCCTTTCTAGAAACCCCCGCATAAGTTTAATTTGCAATGAAATGCAAACCGTGGGAAAATGGAAATTTTTAATTTTACATGCTTCATTACTTGTGTAAAGGTAAAAGTAAAAATCAGCCTGATAAATGGAAAAAGAGCAGGATTATTATTTATTACATAAACTCTCTTTTCATTTATTTATGAATGCTTAATGCTAATAACAAAAATACATTAAATATGTCGGATGCATAAAATATGTAAAAGAAAATACTTTTTCCCTATTGGTACAGAAAATAATGCCATCATATTTCACAAAGTCATGAAAAACTTAATTTAAGTAAAAGGAAATCTGAATGAAAATGCACTTTATAGGTACCTGTGGATTCTATAAATAAATAATATAATGTATCAAGTTCTGAATGTTGAAAGAAAATATTGTAAGCATAAGAAAGAATGAAGATGTCTGGGTCTTTTCAGTCTTAATTGTTGTTAGGAACCATTAAAACTATCTAATGATAGTAATTTGAAAACTATCTACCTCTGTTGTTACAACACCATTTGAAACCACAACACCATTTGACAATCTAGCAATTGATAACCTCACTTTCAGTTGTCCTTCTAATTCTTCTTGGTTGTAGTTTTTCACATTATTTCTTTTTAGGCATATTTGCACACTTTTTAATGTTTCAGAATCAAATCGTGATTTTTCACTATTTTATTTAGTTAAGAGGCTGGCAATTTTAGATGTTTTGCCAGATCAATATAGGTCCCATCATGAGAATCAACTTTTCCATAATTTTAATTTTGTCTTCAATTGAAAGTGTTCTTTTTTCGTATCATCTTTCCATTGTCAAGCCGGGTGAAATTTATATTCAGACTAATTGAGGAAAACGTGATAATCTGAGACCTCTCTCTTTGACTTGTGCAAAAGGTGGTCCACATCAAAATTTTGTGAAGAAAATAGAATTACTTTTTATGAGATAAAACAAGTTTCAGTACTTCTCATTTCTCAGGATCCCATCACTGTTGCACCGAGGCAGTGCAAATATCCTATTTGTCAGTCAGCAGTTCTTGCGTTTTTTTACACTTCCTCATGTTTTGGTCAGAAGTTATATTCATTTCTTATAATTTTAAATTAGTTGTAGAATGAATTGTCTCCCGCAGGTGTTCTTAAAATGTATAAATTGCATAGTTAACTCCTAGTCATTGAATGTATTTATTTCATAGCACAAATCTTATCCCGGCAGACAGAGATTATGAGTATAAGTAGATCAGATTTAAGTCACTAGTGGTGCTTGGTACTGCCCTGTCATATTTTCAATTTTTCGTTTATTCATTATTCTGTGGTATATTCAAATTCTTCCCTAAAACCATATACATTACTGCCTTCTCATAGAATGGTTTCAGGCATCACTTTGATGATGATGAACCTGATGATGTCTTTGTAAGTCGAAACCCGGGTCGTGTTTAATAAAAAATATGCGTGGAATAACCAAGTATTTGCCTTTTCATCTTTTTGAAGTGAATATGTAAGAAACAAAATGAAAAAAGTTTTTTTAATATAGGCTGATATACTTGTGTAACTGTTTTTTAATGTGATATATTTTTTAATCCAGCACATAGTGATGCAAATTGTGGGAAAATGAAATCATATAAATACGGGATTCCTAATACATTGGAAAAATTAGAAATTTTATGGATACAGTCTTATGGGAATACATTGTAATTGTGGGAAAATGTTAATTCCAGTAATGCAAATATGTGGTTTGAGTGTAATTGCATAAAGCAGACGTGATCATGAAAGATTTGATGTTATCTCATGCTAATGCTAATATTAGTTGACACTTCTCAATTTCTGGATGGGCATGAACAGAAATAAAGCATCCTTGCAACTACAGATATTCCTTTAGCATTCTTCAGTTATGATTTTCACCTTGTCTCTCTAATGAAGGAACTCAACTCTTTGGCACAAAGTAAATAAAAGATTATCCAACAAATTTTTAAGAATATAAGGGAAAAAAATACTTGGAAATGAATGCAAAAAAGGAGAACTTTTCAAAAAGGAAGAAAAGTAAATGCAAGATCAAACAACATTGAACACAATTGAAGAATTTAAGATATGTAGGGTTTTTCCAGTTGTTTCGTTGTCTTTGTATTCTCAATAGCCTTAGCCATTGTGAGGTCTGTATATCAAGCCCCAAACAAGCCCTCTTTTCTCCTCATTTTCCAGTGTATCAGGCGCTCTCCATATCCCTATTTCCATTTATCCACTTAGCCTGATGTTTCCCTCCCAGCTGCCCCTATACAGGGATACATTAACTTGGGGAACTATTTTACCTCTGGAATATTCCCAGAAATGTGCCATCACCTAGTATATATAAATGTAAGACAAGGGAGGCTAAATTGGTTGTTTCTCATTGCCTTCTAACTTTTTGTGATTTAGGAATTTGAATCATTTACTCATGCATCATGTAAAGGCTCACAACCCCTAGGATACCACAGTCCATTATATATGAGGCATATTAAAAAGTAAAGGCCATTTTCTTATGAATAAATATTGGCAGGTTAGAACAAAACTGTACATAAATTGTAAACATGTAGCACACTTCTGATTGTTACCTCTCTTGAAGCCGCTAAAGTCGAAGTGCTCAGCCACCACACCAACTGGATCCCCAAATTCTATTAATATGATCATTTGAATAATGAGGGTCTATTGCTAAATTTTGTTTTTATCCTGTATTTTATTGAACCAGTATATTTCAATAATGATAGCATAATTATGCAATTATTCATACATTTATGTCACTTGAAGTACTTTATAACTTACTTACTTTAACCTTTTTGCTATTTTTACTTGTAGCGAAACCAGATGTAACATTTACTATAGATGATGATGATATCATTGACCTAATTTATGGTAAGCTGAACCCACAAAAGGCATTCTTTCAAGGAAAAATAAAAATCCAAGGAAATATGGGGCTTGCTCTGAAGTTAGTTGAGCTTCAGAAATTAGCAGCCAATGAGATTACCAATATCCGGGCTAAACTGTGAATTGAACTTGGTTCATTCTGTTTTGGGTAAGTTTTCAAATCTAATTATTAGAATTGTGATTTGATGTACTTGGAAACATAATTAAAGCAATGTGAATTTTGAAGCTGGTAACTCTTTGCCGATGAAATTGTTAATAATAACATTCTATAAATTCTGACTCTGTTCTAATGTAGTTATAAATCATCACCACCTATGTATAAATAGGCTATCGGAATGATATTTTTGCTTATAAATAGGTGATAATATTGACATTTAATTTGAATGCATCTAAAATTCATGGGAAGAGTTGTATTTTTTCTGTAAATTCCCTTTACAATATTTCAATAGATATTTTAATTTTCCCCACAAAAATATTATAGTAATTACATAAACAATGAGAGCACTGCATTTTATTTAAAAAAGTATATGGAAACCTGAAGTGATAATATTCATTTTAAATGTAAATTGTAAATTAGATTTACCATTTTCCCCAGCCCGTTAGAATTTTTTTTTTGCTTCAAAATGTGCCCTGATATTGGCCTGCATCCTTGAGGCTGAGGGTATGGGTATAACTTCGACCTATAAGTGCAAGCGGATTCACCGGAAAAATACTTACTACTAAGTATTTTTTCCTGCATCAGGCTTAGAAAACGGTTGCCGTAGTCATAAATTTCCATAACCTACATTTATTGCTGCTCAAAATCATTTCCTTTTATGTTTAATAATATTTCAAGCCATGTTAATGAGAGATTCCTTTTCTCCTATTCTATGACCAATTTGTTTTAAACTATCCTTAATATTAAATAATTTGAGAACTAGAGATGCATGACTTAATTGTACGTAAAATATGGCTACGTTGTGTGGTTATGGAAAAAGATATCTCAACAATCCTTTTGTTGAGTTACATATTCTAAAGAAAATTTCTTTTTTCCCCCTATCCTACATTTTGTGTAGTTTATTGAGTAAAATATGTATTATTCAAATTTTCTGTTCCTTTCATATTTTCAGGTTGTTAAAATTTTTAGAATTTACTGTTATGCAAAACTTAGTTCCTGGGGTATGGCTAAGTTTTGTATTTATATGGAAACTCAATTGGAGGCTGTAGACTGATTCCATGGTGGCATATTCCCTACTACATTCCTGTGATAAGATACCCAGTCAAGCATCTTTATGAGGTTTTAATTTTAACTATTGTTGATCCCAGGATGTATTGAAGGTATTACATTGTTACCATTCCATAGGCCCTACTCTTTTTCAGTTGATGTTCAAACCTATACTTACAGTTCTTGTGAGAGTTATTCTCATTTCAAATTTAAAATTGGCATTAAATATATTTTTTCATTCATGAAATTAAGTCAGTGTAGATAACTTGTATTATTTTTTAATAAGCTCACCATTTTAAATTTGCTCATTTAGTGAATGTTGCCGTCATAGATGTCTTCCAAATTGAGCGAATAATTACACCTTTAAATATTTTGTTGTTTTAATGTGCATTCACTGAATGGATAAACTATTCTCTCTCAAAATACCAAAAGATTTAATGTGAAAATTACTCTTATGTTACTTCTTACGTTAAATGAGTAGGCAGAAGATTATATATGCCTGACAAATGTAAGGCTATAAGCCATTGTTCTTGCCTTTATATTTATAAATAATTTAACGGAATGGTGGTGGAATGTTTTGTTTTATGGTGAGACCATGTATTTATTTTCACCCAATCTGATTCAATTATATCATACTGATTAACAAATGAGTTACTGTGTATGTTATATTGTATGGTATTACAAGGTAAAATGTTAGCCTAGATAAAAGACCAAATGGGAAATTGTTTTGTATTCATTATAAAGGTATTTAAAATGCAATTTATATCTTGGGGAACTGTTAATTTTGTGTTTGGGAATCTAAAATGTGCAATAAAGAAGTAACATCTTGTATAACCAATTGTTATTCAGTCATTCAAAATCTCATGGTGCAAACTGGTTTATAGTAAAGATTATATTTTTGTATCCATTATCAAATAAATGCTTTAAAATCATTTTATTTCTTTTAATTTATTTTTTACTTCTTATAAAGGTGACTCAGAAAGGTATCAGTTAGATTATAATATGGTTGGGCACAGATTTAGGAACAGCATGATCATTTTCCCACAGTTTCCTGGAATTGGATGCGGGCACTGATCACAAATTAATAGTTATGAAGTGTAATGTCCGATTCTAAATTATGAGGCGGATTAGTAAATGGAACGTAGAAACATTAACTGGATTGACAAAGGAGTATCAGCAGGTCGTAGAAAAAAACCTGAGTCAGGCAAAGGAGCTGAATACTATTAAGGAAAAATGGGAATATATCAAAAAAGGGATATTAAAAGTCACAAAAGAAACTATAGGAACTGTTCATAGGAAAAGGATGATGAAACCATGGATTATGGATGAGATGATTAGAAAGATAGATGAGAGGAGGAAAGGGAAGAATGTGAATACATAGTTAAGTAGAAGGAATCATAAAGAGTGAAATAATAAATTGTGACAGGTAAAAATTGAGCCATATAAGCATTGCAGAAGATATAGTTCAAGGATATGGTAAGTTTGCCAAGGAAGGGTGACGGTGGTGAAATTACAAGGAAGTTAAAACACAATCAAGAATTAAGGAGGGAAAATCTGAGGTTAAGAGTTGAGATAATTGGGGTAAAATACTAGTTGAATGAGAAAATATCCAAGAGAGATGGAATGAATATATAGATGAGCTGAATGGTAAAGAACTTAAGCCAGCAAGGTTAGACATAGAAAGAGAATACGATGTAGATGAAGATAGCTTATGTCCAGGCTTACAGAAGAGTGAGAAAGAAAGTGTATTAAGGGAAATGAAATCAAATAAAGCCATGGGGGTAGACAACATTCCTATCGAACTATTTAAAAGGTTTAGAAAATATGGGAGGTAGAGTCCTTACGGGCTAATACGTAACATTTTTGAGAGAGGGATTTGGCTGGAAAACTTCATCATATCAGTGTTAATTCCTATTCCAAAAAAGGTGAAGGCTACATTATGTGAGGCTTTTCTCCTCACATAATGTAGCCTTCACCTTTGGATGGAGAGCAGGTAAAATGATTGCAGTGAAACCTTGTACAACGTGCACAATTTGTTCCCTGAGCTTCCTCATAAAGCAAAACTCTTGTTTTGTAAAAATATATTTCGCATATAAATCAGTGTCAAATACAATAATGCAGTCCATGCCAAAAAAAATTAATTGTCAAAAATGTATTCAAAGAATATATATATACTTTGTTTGAGATTGTGGATCATGTTCATCTTTTCTTCGATCGTGGAATGAAGCAACTGGGAATGTGAACTCAATTTGAAAAAGCAAAAAAGAATCGAAATAAATAGTTTATTACTTATGTTATGTACCTAATTCCTTTTCACTAGCGAATGGTCCAGAGACATTTCTTTTTGCTGGCGCTTCAAAATTTTCTAAAAATGCAATTCAGAATTATCGTGACATGCATCACCTGTGACTTATTAGAGTGATGCCTCATACGCATGGTACAATGCAGCAGTTTCCCACGACTACCGTATCTTATTTAGCCTGATATTTAGGAGTTGACCCTTCTTAAAGGCTGCTTAACATTTGAATGGTTGTTAATCAGGGTTTTAATTATGAAATTACCTATCAAATTTGTGCAACATGAAACAGCCTTTCATTGGCTTGTGGTCAGGTAATGCACAATTTCTTCTGTGTTGTATGTATAAATACAGGTTTGGCATCTTTCTCCGGAAGAAACTCATCTCGTCACAATTAATAACCTTTTGGGGCATGTAACCCCATAGTCGATGAGCTTCTTGAAGTCACGAGAGAAGTTCTCTGCTGCCTTCAAGTCAGAGCTTGCTGCTTTGCCATGCTTAACAATGCCCTGGATGCTGGTTCCTCTCGTAAACTTCTTGTACCACCTACAGCTCCCCTTAAATTCTTCTTCAGCTAGTAATGATCCTGAAATCTTATGAATGAGGTCTGTGAAAATCACTTTTGCCTTCTCAAAAATGATATTCACATTAATAGTGTCGAATTTCAATTGTTTTTCGTTTATCCCTATGAGAAGCAAACCGTCAACATTGTTGAAATAACATAACTTTTGGGTAGATATTCTTGTCACTCTCTTTACAGCATCTATCTCCTCAATTTTGTCCCAGTTCTTGAAGAAAATGCAAAATGTTGATGTCAACTGATTGTAGATATGCATGGTTGATCAGCATCACTCGCACCTTGTTCATAATTTTCAATGATTTTAGTTTTGAGTTCTACTGTAATTTTTATTCTTTTATGGCTTTATTTTTATGGATTTGGCATTATTTTTATAACTGGGCACAAAATATCATCAACTTTCTTAAAAAATCACCATTAAAATATCAAAATACAAGTTTGGAAAAATTTGTGATCATTGGGGATGCTAAAATGCTAGCGGAACAAGTGCTAAACACAAGCTTTAGCAGTAGTTGCACAAAATTACAAATTCTCCTCTTCTTGTCTAGCGTTATATCGCTAGCATTATTTGCTATGCAAGTTGCTCGTTAAGCCAGGGCCCACTGATCTGATAGGATGGCCGGTTTGGGTTCAGGAAGGGGAGTCAATGGTGATACCAGTGCAGCAATGAGATCACTAATAGGGAGGAATATAGAATACAATCAGGGCATATTCAGCTGATGCATAGATTTCAAAAAGGCATTTGATGGAGTGAATTGGGAAAAACTAATGAATGTATTGCAGAAAATAGGAATAGATTGGAGGGATAGGATGCTAATCCACACCTGTGCAGGGTGCAGCAACATACAGGTACATGTAACCGGCCCATGTAACTTCCTTTTTTGATAGCGTTTTGCATTTGAAAAAAGGAAGTTATGTTACAGCACCCTGTACATACATGTATCAGATTGCTAAGGTGTGAGTGGAGGACAGAGAGTCTGCATGAGCGGCCTTAGGGATAGGAGTAAAATAGGGTTGTCCATTATCACCTATGCTGTTCAATGTATATGTGAGGGCAATGATTAAAGAGGCATCGGAAGAACTGGAGATATAAATGAAAGTCACAGAGAATTCATGAAATCAAATAGGTTAGCTGATGACCAAGCTTTAGTTTGTCAGCCAGCCAAGGGGCTACAAGCATTGCTGAGTGAATTGGAAATTCAGTGCGACAGGTATGGGATGAGAATCAATATTAATAAAACAAAGGTTATGCGATTTTCTATAAAGAAAAAGGCTAAGCTTAACATTAAAATAGGAGGGCAAAAACTAGAGCAGGTAGAACAGTTTACGTATATCGGAAGTGTTTTGGACTCTTAATGGTAAAAGTTGAAGGTACATAAAGGGAAAAATTGCATTAGGCAAAGAAGCTCTCACAGAGAGGAGATAATTTTTGACTGGGATGTTGAGTGAGGATTTTAAAAAGGCTAGTTAAAACTTTGATATGTTTATGTATGGTGCGGAAATATAATCATTGAAGTAGGATGATATGTGTAGATTGGAGGCTTTTGAAATGTGGGTGTGGATAAGTTTAAATGTACCAAAAGGAAAACAGATGAGGAGGTGCTAGGTGGGGGAGGAGAGGTAATTGCTGGGAGAAATTACAAGGAAATAGGAAAATGGAATCGAAGTATATTGATCGGCTGTGTGATGTAGACTGTGATGGAAGAGAGAATGTTAGGAAAATGAGTAAGGGGCCAGTAAGATAGGAATATTAGACAGAATGAAGGTAGGAGGAGGAATGAATGGAGCAAGGACATTCTTACATGCGTACCTAACTTATATTCGAAACCTAGAAATCTGCACAAGTTCTAACTTCCACGCATCTAAAGTAATTGTCTAATAGTTTATATCCCAGGTCCTCATCACCACAAGTGTGTTGAAGCACAAATTACAAAGCGAGCGAATGCCTCATAAACAAAAAATATATTTGGCGGATGTTTGTTCGGTTCACAGTGCGTACTCCAATTTGAAGCTCCAATTTAGTTTATTCATAATTCTCTTTAAGGATCGAGAGGAATTGGAGAATTTTGGGCAAATATTTAAAATATTATCATTTTTATATGTATCAGTCTCGTAATGGGGGTAAATGGAGGTCAAGTGTACTGACTGTTGATTAAATTTTGTACCGTTTATAGTAGGCAGTATCATATTTCATCCAATCTTGGAAAATGTGTAAATATCGAAAGCGTAACATTGTTCTGGGAGATCTCTATTACTAATGATTATGCACAGAGCTGTCAAAAATTAACGCAACGACTGGTGGCGTTCGGTGGCTTTATCCGCGGGAAACTTTTCGATGCCTCTTTTATGCGAATGACTGGAAATGTTGAACCTCTGTGCATATTCAAAATTCGAGCAGATATCTGTTTCGCATAATAAAACTTCTATCTCGTCCATAAATGTATCGATAAATGATGAATCACGAAATGTTGAATATTTCCTCAAACAGAAAAAATACAAATTGAATAAAATATAAATTTCATCCTTGCCTTTTGTTTCATTTTGTATTTGTGGCCTGGACTACATTTCCGAGAGATTTTTTAGCGATCTAGAATGGTTTTTTCTTATCACTTGGGTTTATTTTAGTTGTAGTGCCCATTTTTAATAACAGTAACCATTTTAGAATACTACTCAGCAATGTAACTTCATGTTGTATCTCTCTCTAGTCCATTAATCGTACTTAGCTGATCGGGGAATTAGGATAGGTCCTTATGTGTAAGTTAGGATTTTGTTGGCTCTTACCTTCGTATTTATATCTTAGGATCGAAAAGATTTTAATATCATATTTCTCTGCGCACGAAACGAGTTTTGATCCATATTGCGATTGCCACTAAAGTAATAAAAAAGACATGCAGTGGTTTCCCCAGGGAAAAGGTAAAACTGTTCAAATTATGAATTTCAACTAAGCGCCATAATCGTGAAAAGGTGTTAACTCTCTCTTCTTTCCGACAACGAGGCTGGGTGGAGAAGGACTCTTCCCCATCTTTAATCTTACGGCTCCATCACACAACCGGAAAAATAAATGCTGGAATATCACATACACTTGCTTCTGCTGGCCTTGGGGATAACCCCTCCTTAATGTCTCTCCGCTCACTCTTCTGTTCGCGAGACTTGAGAGGCTGGCTCATTTGATCTTGGTAAATACGCTTAAAGGGAAGTTAAAAAGTGCTCGTCGGAAACGCGAAATATTTACCGATTGAGATTTTTTCCGATCGGCTTTTGCATCGATGCTGTAGGCATCATAATATGGTTATAAATAGTTTGTGCTAAATAAACAATTGGTATATTCACTTCTGGGATACTGATGTCCAATCACCCCACAAATTGTAATTTTTATTATTTTATTCCACCGTTTAAGGTGGATTTTGGATGGATACAACCTATACAACAATTCCTTACCTCTCAAGGTGAATATTTATACCAAATTATGGTAAAAACAGAAATCATGTGTTTACTCGTGGCAGCAGTGGGGTTAAGGAACGGAGCTCTCGCGTCCTTTTCTGGTCAGGTATCCGAGGAGCTGAACGAATATGTTTAAAGGTGATTTGTTTCTCTAGAAGTTTGACTGATCCGCCTTGAAAGAACCCTCATAGATATGAGAAGACTTAGAGACGCGTAATGGCTCAGTGGTAAGCCACCCGGCTCCTGTACTAAATACAAGTAGTTCAGACTCCAAGGAAAACTAAACCTCCTTATTAATTTGTTTGTATTTTTGACCCTTTATTTTAATTGTGTTATTTTGGATTTGCGTTTCAATCACAGATTTGAGGAAGGCTTATGACACCATTCCAAGGACTAAAATTGTGGCTATATTGGACAAGACTGGAATAACCGCAACTTCATTCAAACCAATGAAATTTTGTATGCTGACCCAAGGTCTGCTGTGAAATTGGAAAGGAGTCACTTTTCAAAATGGTAGCAACATTTTTTCCTTAAAACTATTCCGGAATCACTTTAAAAGTATGGGGGTGCATTCATGAGCGTAAGCAACCAGAAGAGGATGGGAATCACAAACCTTCATCCTATTCCCTTTCCTGCATTCGTCCCACAGTTTTACTAATATTTTCAATTTGTAATCAATAAAGTAATAAGGATAAAGTTACGAGGTTCTGAAAATCCTGAGAGAGCAAACGGTCGCCCTAAATTTTAGTTTTTCAACGAATGCAGTATATCCCAAAACTCTCTGGCTTGATTTATTTGCACGATCGTCCATTTTTTCCATTGGAAATGCTTAATGAAGGATATACTCACTTTCCAAAATTACGTTTTCCCATGCTTCTTGATAAAACTTATAGGGCATTAACTAATTGCTATTTTGTCGCATATTACCACCGATGTTTTCGTTCCATTTAAATTGACGAAAAAACGAACTGCTCTGAGCACGACTTCACGAGCCCGGATTCCGAGTGACTTAACTTGGGCACAAAAATATTTTTTTTACGTGCTGGCCATTGACAAAATGCAACGAAAAAATTTAAGTGATTATAGTTTAATGCAATGAAAAAAACGCTCATAACCAGAGTGCAGAAAAAAGTGTGATTTCCCAGGCCAATTACTTAAGTAAAACCTAAAGAATGTGCAATGTAAACGAAAAAGTCGAGTGCGTAAAACAAAAATCCAGAGTCTCCGAGGTAAAAATAATTCGTTCAAATATTAACCTTAATAAGTAAGTTCTTTTGTAAGGCTCCCATCTCAATCATTTTTTATTTTCTCATAGCCGGTATGTAATGGCTAAAGTTGAAAAGCGCCAGTCTTCCAGCTCGCGGAAAAGTTCTTCAAGGGTAAGCGCTGGCATTCAGCGAACTTCCTTCTGCAAAGGGAGACCTCTTGCTCTTTTATCACCTCTAGTCATTCATGCCGATGTTTACACCTTTATACGACTGAAGGTCGAGGGTACTTGCCTGGGGCATGGCGCCACTTTATCCGGAGAATTTCCTTCTTATAGAATTATGTAGAGCTGTATCTGGAAATTTTCATATCCACCACAAGAACTTTGCAAATTTCACAAAAAACTAGCTCATGTTCAAATTACAGAAGTCTGACCTGAAGAAGACCTCAGAGATGACCGAAAGCTTAAACTTTCCTAAATGTGAGTATCCTTTAACGTATTATCTATTTTATTTTTGTGCTCTATTGTGCCGTCCAAATGTTATGTTGCTCTCGTGAGTGCTTCTACATCATATATATATATATATATATATATATATATATATATATATATATATATATATATATATATATATATATATATATATATATATATATATATATACACACACACACACGAGGGTTGCTATATATACTAATAATAGTGGTCTGAGGGAAGACTAGGATGCGCTACAATATGGTGAGATATTATCAAACACAAAAGTATCTAAATGGCGTCATTAACTTTCATTGTTCTAATCCACGTATTGTGGGGCATTTGTGCAAAATATTCGAACATAAGGTGCACTAATTCATAATACGAACAATGGTCGGAAACTGGAAAACCATTTCTCCGTCACCGTTTGAGATGCTCGGCAGAATATCTCGTTCAGTAATTTGCAAATAACCAGAATTTTCAGTTGTCTTTTCTGAACAGCATTCCTCTGCGTCCCTGTCATCAAATACCTCCTCCTTGTGAAAGTGTATTTGCGTAACGCAATTCTTCTTATAATGTCTTTACTACGTTGACGAGATTGGGGTCAGCGGAGTATGTTGGGATTTAGAAATGAAGGGAATGGGGCTCACAGCCAAGTGCCATTTACAGTGACTGTATTTTCAGGGCAGTAAAGTCCCCAAAGAATCAAATGCAAGCCCCATCATGGGTTCCCAACTGAAGTGGTGTGCCTGAGGTGGGGGATAGGGCAAGAATTGAAGCAATCGTTAACTGAGACATTATGGAAGGAGGCGTATTTGGGGATTGGGATGCATGCTGGCAGAGGAAGTAGGGTTGCCATAGGCACCGTGATTGTCGATACGGGCATTGAAGGGTTGGTACTTTTTTCCGCTATAGAAGGCAACATATTGTTTAGGTTTTACGTGATGAATGACATCGCTAGAAATGCAAGATGAAGTAAGCCTGGAAGATGATATTTTAGTTCTTCGGGGAGGAGGAGTGGTCAATACAGGGCCATTTTTACGTTTGGATCGATTGCTTGGAGTAGGTGTAGATTTGGTTTTCCCAGTCCGAGTTATTGTGGTTTTTCGGATGCTTGCAAGTTTGGCGGGTCGTTCGAATTTAAATGAGGGCATCTTTTATTTTGAAGAATACTTACCCTAGTTTTGTGGTTAACTCGGAGACTTCGGCTTGAAAGGGAGTTGGAACGAGATGGGTGCAGCATCTGGTGGATTAATGACTGTTTATTGATAGGTTTTTTGTAGACAGAGGTGTGGAATATTTGGTATATTAGATGATGTTTGCTGAGCTTCACAAATACGCACACTTCAAACGGCACTAGCATTCCGGCACACCTCGGTAGTAGACTGCCAGTGTATACACGAAAGAGGTTGATATATAAGACTCCGTCTAATTGAGCAAAAATAATATCTTCAGATTTCCACAAACATTGAGGAGGTACACAGGAAATAGGCTGATTGCTGCTACATTCAAAATTTCAAAAATAGGGCATTTCAGTATCAAAATTCTACGCAGGGATGGAGCCGAAGATGATAATCGAGTATAGAAATGATGATAAACTGCTGACGAGCGCTAAATACAACAAAACAAAAAGACATAAACAAAAGCATCGCAATCTAGCAAGCGTATATGTGTATCAGCAGGCGTACGCATAACATACGAGGGTCATCCGGAAAGTAGTACCCGTTCGTGCCGCATGAAGTGCTGACGACGCGAGTAGCCGCTGGACGAGGTCAGATAGCTTCAGTGGCTTGTCTGCCTTCTCTGAGCCAAGTTGCGTGACGCTAGCATTGCCTGTGTTGTTTCTGTGATTGTTTACAATGTTTAAAAAAATTGAGAACGCCGCCAGTTGTGAAGTGAGGGCAGTGATTAAATTCCTCAATGCAAGAAACGTTCGCCCATGTGATATTCATCGCCAATTAAAGGAGGTGTATGGAGACAATGTAATGGACGAGTCGTCTGTTCGGCGGTGGTGTCGCAACTTCAACATGGGGAGGGGGAACACACACGACGATGAGCGTTCGGAGAGACCGTCTGTCATTACAGACCAACTGGTGAGCTCAGTTGACGAATTCGTGAGGAACGATCGGCGCGTCACAATTGATGACATCTGTGAGCATTTTCCCAATGTTTCTCGAACAATTGTTCATGAAATTGTTAAACACCATCTGCATTATGCAAAAATTTGTGCAAGATGGGTCCCTCGCGTATCTCAATGAGCTGGCGGCGAAGGACTATGCAGCAGGAATACAGAAACTTGTCACACGTTATGACAAATGCCTTAATTTGCTTGGAGATTATGTTGAGAAGTAGTTTAAAGTATCCTCTTTCAAATAAAATTTTTTATGTTTGTTAATATTTACTTTTGTGTCTTTATTTCACGAACGGGTACTACTTTCCGGATGACCCTCGTACAAACAAACGAAATATATAGGTATTAAAGCGCTGTCACTTGAAAGGCAATGCGCTAGCTGGTTAACGCGCAGTCGCTACCAATAATTTTTTAGTGAAGTATATTATGCTTGTAATTAAAGTTCATAACTTTTTGAACAGACATCCTACTTGTGTATACATATTTTTTGGGGTCGACCCTTGTCTGTTTTCTAGAAATGTATGGTTTTTCCATGCTCAACAGATGAGTTAAAATGTCTCCTGAAAATTCAAAGTCACTATCTCAAAGAAATCTCCTCAGGAATTCGTGTGGATTAGGGCGTGAACCAGTATTACACTCCTACGTCCTACTGTTATAGAATTCCAGATAAACAAGATGAAGCGTTTCTTAAAAAGCATTTTGTACACGTACGTATTTAAATTATCGAGGGATATGATATTAAAAGCTTATAAACACTTTCGAAGAATTCTGTCTCTTTGTTTCATTTGTGGAATAAGAGCTGTTTCTCCATCAATAAAACTTTTCGTTGTACTTATTTGTTATTGCTCCCAGTTATATGACCATGGCAACAGCGTCAACAAATATAGGACTCCCAATAAACAATGTCCCGTGCTTCAGGAACGGCATTTTCTATACACGTGTATAGAAAATTCCATTCCTGAAACACGCCATCTTTTTTATTTGGTATTTTCTATATTTTTTATATCCTATGTGAGCATTTTTAACTATACGGGCTTAACGTGATTTTTATATATATATATATACATAAATATATATGTGTGTGTGGGGGGGTCGCGGTAGTCCAGGGGGTAGAGCGTTGGACTGCTGACCGGCAGTTATATATATATATATATTTATTTATTTATTTATATACACATATTATATATATATATATATATATAATATATATATATATATATATTTATTTATTTATATACACATATTATATATATATAATATATATATAATATTTTATGATAATATATATATATAATATTATATATAATACATATTATGTATATATATTATATTATATTAATATTAAAAAAAATATAATATATAAGCGATTTTTGAAGGATGGTAGCAAACGTTGAGAAAGAAAAATTCTAGCGTGTTTTCCGCATGACAGCGGTCTCCCTTCGTCAGCGGAAGAATTAAGTCTGCTAAGAGCCTTTTCCATTGAAGTAGCCAAATTTGATGTCATCTATTCCACACCGTTTCGCTCTCTACCTCTCTCTCTTTTCCTATCTGCCGGCAAGTGGTGTCATTGACGGCCGGCCAAGGGAAAGAGGGATAAGGAGAGGACCAATCCCAACAAATAATGGTAATAATGCTGAACTAAATCAACGGCTGCAAGCGATATGCAAATGAAGAAGAGTATAGATTGGGTCTGAAAAATAAAAACTTCAAATTTCGAAATGGATACTAGGATAAGCTAAGCATGTGGTATTATCTAAATTTGGTGCGATTTCTTGTGGCGGAACCATTCACGCGTGTTGTTCGGGTTCCGCATCAAGCGTGCATTCCCGCGCACCTACTCTACCTATTTGAAACCAATTGGTGCAAACGACCTCTCAATCGCATCGCCTCCAGCAGTTTTGACTCGCGGCGCCCCACTACAACGTCATTCTTTCCGTCGATCTCCCAATGCCATCTCATCCTTTCATTTTCGCACGGTTCGGGGTGGGAAAGTTTCGCCCTGTCGCAGGGCCTTCCTTCTTCCACCCGACAACTCCTTCCTCCGCCCCTTCAATTGCCCGCACGGCGACGCGCTCTCGAGATATGGGGGAACCGGGGATTGAGTGCGTCGCACAGATTAACGGTCTTGCCGGTCGACTCTTGCGATGCGGAAACGTATTCAATGGGACGCCCCGTTTCGAGGTCGCCTCGTGGACCCCTCTCCCACCTCCACCCAATCACCCATGCCGGGGGAAACTGCCTTCCAGCCCGCCCCTCGTGCGTCCACCTTCCCCGCTCCACCGCCGAGCCATCTACTCCCCAATCCCCCTCTCCCCCCTCCGCAGTTGGATAACTTCACGACTCTCGCCCGAGAGACGCTCATGTGGCTACGAGCCCTCGCAGAGTAGTGGTCGTCAACTTCCTCGACATGCAGTGTCAGCAACAATCGCCGCCGCCTGCGGAGAGCTTCGAGATGCAGCCGAGCACCTCGCGGACGTACCTCGAGCCTTCGGAGACCCCGGCGTTCCGCGCGCGGGAGAAGTGGTCCAAGGGGATAGAGTTCGTGCTCTCGGGCATCGGCTTCGCGGTCGGCCTCGGCAACATCTGGAGATTCCCGTACCTGTGCTACAAGAATGGCGGAGGTGAGACCGGGTCTTCCCCGAGAACAAAACTTCCGAGTGTTGTTTTTCACTACGTTTGTGTATCCTGGTGACGATGTTTTTGGTTGACTCATTCGGTTCCTTCTCAAGGAATAGTTACGATTAGTGCAGATGGAAATTATACTAGTGCTACGACCGGTGTACTGTGCTCTTCATGCTGAGACATTCAGTGATTCAGTGATGAATGAAATGTCATAATCGTCAGTATTTCAACCCTAAGATTGGTTTAGTGCAGCCTTCTGTTAATCTCTATTCAGTGTTAATTCCCTCGCCCCTAGATGACTTCTTAATTTTTCCTATGTACTTGTCCCTTGGTCTTCCTCGCGGGTTCTTCCCTTCAATTTCCCCTTCTCTTATGCATCTAAATATTCATTGAGCCTCAAAGTGTGCCCAATCCATCTATCTCTACTTTGAAGTTGAGCTATCCATATGGTCCTTTCCTCTTCTGCTCGTCTTTTTCCTCCTCGTTCCTCACCTTTTATGTCCAGTCAATCTTCAGCATTCTCCTTCAGCACCTGTTTTAAAGGTTTCTGTTCTTCGCGCGACCACCTTTCCAATTTTCCGTTTCGTTTGAGGAGCTATTTCCTTGTTTGTAACCTCAGGTTCTCAGAGCTTACTAGTTGCCCTTTCTTCTTGAGCGCCTTCTTAGGTTGAATATTTTTCGCTTGATGTCGGCCGACCTTCTGCAATCCCAAATAATACTGCTGCCGTGGTAGATTCTCATATTCCCGAAGTACGTGGTACATAGTATTCAGAGTTGCTTGTAGGCCCTCTCACGTTACTGTTACAATCTCATCTGGGAACCGGAAACATGTTCATTTCTTCTCTATTCACCGAGATTCCTTTGGTGCCCATTCCTTGTGCTCTTTTTATCGTCTCTTCTTGATGCATGTTATTAGTCCTGGCGAGAAGTTGTGTCCTCGTTTCTGACTCATTTGTTTATTGTGACTTCTACTTTCCCTCCATTTTTCATTTACATGGTTTTCATCTGATGTTCTTGTAGTGATATTGGTTATTCTTCTGTCGTTTTAGTCTATTCCAAGCGCATTTTGTATCATGAGTATCTGGTTCTATTCGACGTTGTTGAAGGCATTTTCCAAATGCATGATTGCCACATAAATTGGCTTTTTTACGTGTACCTTTTCTTTAAGTTCAATATGTAAGTGATTGATATTGCTGAGAAAAAAGTAACTGTTAGTAAACCCTTGTTATTTTTGTGATTAATCATTATAAGTATTATTCCGTGTGATGTAATAACCCTTTTTCCGTAGATTGTCAGCGCCACAGAATGTTAAATTAGGAATTTTTAAGAGCATTCCATTTATTAGCAAACAAAAAGAAGAGAGATTCATTCTATAAATATAGTAAATATTAAAAACAAATCGAAACGTTGCAGGTAAAATTATGGAAAATACTTAGGAATATTAAAATCTAGTCTATCCACTTATGCGCTAAAATCCTTTAAGCAGCATTTGGATGGGCCAGTATGTGCCATTTAAATGAAAGGTTTAATTTTATGCTCCAAATGGAATTACTTTTCATAACTTAATAATATTTGTAGAACTATTAATTTTGTTCATCTATTTGTGTACGGAAATGTGCAGAGATTTTAGGATTTCTTTAGGATCGTGTTAAGATTTTCATTCTAATATTTAAGATTCCTTACTCCATTAAAAGAAATTCAGCGAGAGAAATGTTATCATACTTGGATAAAATGAGAGACATTGAAAAATTTTTAAAATTTAGATGCATGAAGACATTACCAGCTCTAACTCTTACCCCTTTGCCCAGGGGTAAGAGTTAAATCTTAATATTTATATTTTTGAGGATTGATGAGATAATTATTGGATGTCAGCTAATTTACGGATTACCCAGTCAAAACTTTGGTCCCGAGTGTGTATCTGTTGGTAGATAGCAAAACTATTCATATGTCATACTCCGCAAGAGTGCTTCCATATTTTTTGTTACCATACTCTTATCTTGAGCAGTGCAGTTTCTCGTAAATGCTATCTTAGCGCGAGCTATTCTCTGCATTACTGAAGTTACTTGCACCACACGTTTAGTTACTTAAACCACTTGCTATAATATTACCGAGATATTTAAAAGATCCCATTGGTTATAATTTATTTACTTATCGCAACATCTCCCATCTCATTTCTTGAATATTATTTAGTTAGTTTCCATAGGATTTTAGTTTTCTTCGAGTTAAATCCCCGTTTATGAATTCTTGATTCATACCTGCTGGTCTTCTGGATTCAATGCCATTACTGAGAAGGCATATGCGAAACTAAATATTTACATATTTTCTCTGTTATCCTTAACTCTGTTGACGCCTAATGCTTGCTTTAATTTCCTCGCCTTTTCCAACTACGAGGGTCATCCGGAAAGTAGTACCCGTTCGTGAAATAAAGACACCAAAGTAAATATTAACAAACATAAAAAAATTTATTTGAAAGAGGATACTTTAAACTACTTCTCAACATAATCTCCAAGCAAATTAAGGCATTTGTCATAACGTGTGACAAGTTTCTGTATTCCTGCTGCATAGTCCTTCGCCGCCAGCTCATTGAGATACAGGGTCACTCCTTCTTTAAGTTCTTCATCGCTGTCAAATCTTTTTCCTGCCAAAAAGTCTTTAAGCTTTGTAAAGAGATGAAAATCTGAAGGGGCCAAGTCCGGGCTATACGGTGGATGGTCGAAAGTTTCCCATTTGAATTGCTGCAAAAGTTTTTGTGTTATCCCAGCTGCATGAGGCCTGGCATTGTCATGAACGAGAATGACACCAGTAGACAATAGACCTCGCCGCCGATTTTGTATTGCCCGCCGTAATTTCTTTAATGTTTCACAATACGCATTGGCATTAATAGTGTCTCCACGGGCCATAAAATCAATAAGCAATACACCTCGTCGATCCCAGAAAATGGTTGCCATGAGTTTCCTGGTGGACAGAACTGTCTTGAATTTTTTTGGTTTGTTTGGTGAATGAGCATGATGCCACTCCATTGACTGTCGTTTACTCTCAGGTGATGCATAACAAACCCATGTTTCGTCACCAGTAATTATGCGAGTCAAGAAAGAGTCTCCTTCATCAGAATAACGTCCCAAAAACGTCAGTGCTGCAGCCATACGCTTGGTTTTGTGCTCATCTGTAAGCTTGCGAGGGACCCATCTTGCACAAATTTTTGCATAATGCAGATGGTGTTTAACAATTTCATGAACAATTGTTCGAGAAACATTGGGAAAATGCTCACAGATGTCATCAATTGTGACGCGCCGATCGTTCCTCACGAATTCGTCAACTGAGCTCACCAGTTGGTCTGTAATGACAGACGGTCTCTCCGAACGCTCATCGTCGTGTGTGTTCCCCCTCCCCATGTTGAAGTTGCGACACCACCGCCGAACAGACGACTCGTCCATTACATTGTCTCCATACACCTCCTTTAATTGGCGATGAATATCACATGGGCGAACGTTTCTTGCATTGAGGAATTTAATCACTGCCCTCACTTCACAACTGGCGGCGTTCTCAATTTTTTTAAACATTGTAAACAATCACAGAAACAACACAGGCAATGCTAGCGTCACGCAACTTGGCTCAGAGAAGGCAGACAAGCCACTGAAGCTATCTGACCTCGTCCAGCGGCTACTCGCGTCGTCAGCACTTCATGCGGCACGAACGGGTACTACTTTCCGGATGACCCTCGTATATGTTGAAAATGATTGTTAGGAGCTGTATTCTTGTCTAACTCCTTTATTTATGTTCGCTTTTATTTTTCTTTCGTAATTCTCTCGCATACCGCGTCTCGCCTCTTCTATAGTTGATAGATAATTCCCCCGCCTTCTTAATCTTAAACCAAATATATCATGGAAGTTGAATAACTATTTCCACAACCATTTGTCTTCCAACATTAGTCCAGGTATGCCACATAACAGTTGCCTTTCACGTGTAGGTATCATTTTTTCTATCAATATCATTTGTAACCATTTCTTTTCCTCCTAAAATGCATCTTTTTCCTACGTGTTTTTCTTCCGAGTTTCCGTATTACGTTGTAATTTTTATTTTACCCCACTTCTTGTTTTTGTACAGCAGTTGGCTTTGATTTGATTTCTGCCAATTTCTTTGCCGAAATTTTCCGTTTCTTTCTACTTAAGTTCCCAACACTTTAATAGGTTCTTGACCCTGTTGTCTTACCATTCCCGAATTCATAATGGCCTCCTTCTATTAAGTATGTTGCCATATATTTCAATATCCGGTTGATTATTTTTAGTTTTACGTTTTTCACGTGTGAAATTAAACGTATAATTCCAAGGTCTAGACATCGCTCCGGCTTTGTCTTTTTCGAAGTACACATCAAAATTGTCTTGATCTAAAATCTAAAATCTAAGATCTAAAATCTCTGGCCTCTTAAAATTCTTCCACAAAAATTTTACGAGTGATTCATAACCCTTTCTTCCACTTATTTGTAAAATTTTCAGTCATTCTGCAGCTATACTATTTCTTACCATGGCCTTGTACGTCATCATACCCTGTATTACATTTTCCATCTCGACATTAAGTATACCTGGGCTAAAGGGTATCTTCACCCACGTGACTTTCCATTTTTATATCCTAATCAACTGGTACACGCATGAAGCTCTTCTATGTGCTCTTTCTATCATCCCCGAATCCTTTTCGGTTCAATCACTTCACCATCAGATTTCTTATGGTCCGTATCGTCTTTCTTTTATTTAACTCTATTCTTTGGCCTCCAATAAAAATGAAATATTACCATCCCTACTTTTCCTTTTGCTGTAATTTCTCCATCTCCACACACAACACTTTCCGTCACGTTTTCGTGGCCCTACTGATTTCTCGAACAACATGAGTTTATTTTAATTCTCCGTACATTATTCCTCCCAATCCCGTGTTCTACCACTTCCGTCTCTCTTGCCTCCTCATCATCTCTCATGAAATCGATTGCTTGCTATTTCTCTACGAATTTCCCTTTCACTTGTTTCCTCTGCAGCTCTTGTTATACATTTTCCAACGCCCACTCACCTACGTATCGCAGTTTCCAGTCAATTTTTCTAAATTACATTGTTTTACTTCTTGTGACTCCTTTCTTTTTATTTCCGTTAAATCTTCTGAATCTCCCTTTTGTGCTATCCTCTAATTTTTAATCCTCTTTATTATAGTTATATCACATTTAAACTACGAAATCAGGAAGTGATCTGCACGAGCATTCTGATGACCTCTATCCTTCCACTGTATCTTCACGTAATGAAAAGAAAGTAAAGAAAATAAGGCACTTGGTGATATTTACCATCCACAAACAAAAATTATGAAATGCATGTGTAGTGAGTTTAGGGGCGGATCTTTCAGCTTATACAAGTGAGGTGAACACACGAGATAACCTGCATAAATACCAACTTGGCCTACTAGGACAATTTTTTCTCAAAGACCTAATGGGAGGAGTCGGACGCCAGTGGGTGAGTGCTTAGGCACATGTGTGCACGTACGCTGTAAACGTTGATGACAGGTAGATTCGATTTAAACATTTTAAATTGTGATTTCAATTTTTATGCTTTTCATCGAATTCTTTGGAGATGCTGAAATGGACCAGCGTTTTCAGTGCCCGTGACGTCGGACGAACTGCATCTCCACATTTCCCCGTCGCTACAATTTTTCTATTTTCAATTATTTCGAAACTGTACAGTTTTCTTCTTTCAGTAGAAAGGATGTAATTTTATCATCCCATGGCTATATTTATTTTATTAATAAAATTTTAAAAAATATTAGGAAAGTTTCATATTCCAGCTAACATTGGTACCTTTTCCGTATACGTATGTCCTCCACCAAATGGTAAAATTGAATCACATGGGAAAAATATCCATAAAACGTCAGTGAACGCTGCGAGCCCAACATTTCATCAATGAAATTTCCTCACTTGGGTGTTCCTGTTTATAAATTCAAAATACAGTAAAGATAACTCGATACCAAGCATTTCCGTCAAAACAAGTTACAACGCGGTTTCATGCAAGCATTTTGCAACGACGAACTAGAAATCATCTTAGCTGTTTTTAAATTGCGTGAAAAATATTTCGAGTGGCATTGAAGAGCTTTGATTCATTTTTATAGAATGTCCTTAATTATGGCATCTTAAATATTTGTTGGAAAAACAATCTCAATCTCGCAAATCACCACGTGCCGTTACACATGTTTTTCCTCCCGGGTTTCAGACCCTACAATGAACAAATGTACAGATCAAATGAAGCATAGTAATTCCACAGTTAATATTTATTCTAAACGACCATGGTTTCACCACTGTGTGGCAACATCAGGTAGTCATCGCGTGATGAGCTCATACGGCGATGAAAACATGGTCATATGCAATAAATATTAGCTGCGAGATCCGCGGCTAAAACAGTTTCATTGACCTCACAAAGGTCTTTTGCAGTTCTAAAAATAGAAGCATATATCTTGCTATTATATCCGCAGCATTTTTTGCACGGTTTTCATGACAATATTTGTTTTCAACAAAGAAATCCCGTAACCCTAACTTAGCACGTACCGAACTTGCGTGGTTCTCACGCCCACAAGAGCCTTGCTTCGTTTTTCTACATTCTTTTTTCGTTGTCCGTCACGTGCTTGAGTCATCTCAATGTGAACACTTTTTCGTGTGATGTCGCGAGAAAGAGTCCCCAATATTTGTGTCCTCAATTCTGTTACAGAGACTGCAAAGATGTTCGGAGGCGCAATGGAAACTTAGTTTTAACACTACAGGTTATACACTACCTGTATTGCTTCACTATTTCCTGCGAATTGTCTCGTAGTTGAACCAATTTTAAACTTAAATGCTTGCTCTATTTGTAACAGTAGAGGTAGTAGGTAGTTTCAAATTAAATTTCGATGGAAGGAAGTCTCCTTTCGAAGGTATTTTTTTCTTTTCTCCGGCCACATCGTGTGATTCTGGGATCCCGGCTCCTCCTGGCTCGCCATCAGACGTCCCAAGGGCTGAACCATTTGATTTGGAAGAACACTATCCCCGAAGCAATAATCGAACCCACGACCTTTGGGTCATCAGGCGATCGAGTTATCCACCCCATAACTACCCCAGTCGGCTGAATGCGATGACTATATTACTAATCAATCGATGGTCTGTGTTCGATCCCCGTTGTGGGTGAAGGTATTTTGCATTGTGAACCTTTTGACAAGTATCTGTGCCGCAGCCGGTGATTTCTCTAAACTAGTTTCAACAGAATATCCCACTGTTTCTTTGAATTCACTCGAAGAAAGACGACATGAATGAAAAGAAAATTTTCTTAAAGCCTAAACAGACGCATCGCTGTTGACATAGGAGAATTGCGGGAAATTCGAGATACTCGTTTTTCGAACATAAAACTTGTTTAATTAACGTGGCAATGATGACTTCCATTAATTTATATCGGAGCAAACACGCTTGAAAACACGAGCATTTTAGGAGCAATACCCGCTAGTGCATAAGGGACAACAGATGTAATGCGTGCAAGATTCGACTCATGATGAAATAGTAATTATGCAAGATTTTCAACATCATTCTCCGTAACAAAACGAATAAAATTTTTTGACGCAATCTCTAACAGTCACTATCAAATTCTAAAGGTAATAATGGTTAAATACTGTACACATTTAAAATCATTGCTATATTCTTCTTCCATTCACTTTAATACCTTGTCGCAATAGCCACCCACGTCTCTCTATTCCCTGCTGCTGTCTTTAGGCTAGCATATGATCTGAAGTCCACCTCATGTTCCATGTTCTTGAGGAGATCAGCTCTGATACATCCTCTTCGTTTCTTACCTACAACCTTTCCTTCAAATATGTTCTTAAAGAATTGGTCATGCCTTCATAAATATCCGATTAATTTTTCTCTCCTTGGTCCTCTTGTCCGTAGGAGTGATCTCTCTTTATTCACTTCTGCTAACACATTTTACTAACTTTTTCATTTTACTCAGCTTGTATTAGTTAGTTTCCTCTATATTTTCACTACCTACATATCTGCATTTCCATTTCCTCAAGCCTGTTCATTTCAGCTTTCCTGATTATCCATGTCTCACATCCATGTAACAATGCACTCCAAGCGAACGTTTTCATGAACATTCTTCTGGATTCTACGCTTATGTGGTTATTGACCAGCTAATTCTTCTTCTTTTGAAACGTTTGTGTTACCGAGGCTATCTTTTTCTTAATCTCAGTCTCACGTGTATTTTTGTTGTTAATAATACTCCCCATGTAGCAAACATTTCCAAGGTAGTGTTCTCTATTTTTATGTCAGGTTTGGAAATTTCTTTTCTATTACGTACCATTATCTTGGTCTTCTTCTGGTTTAATTTCAATTTCATACCCTCTAGGTCTCTGGATAGTATTTTGAGCATCTTATTTATGTCCTTTTCAGATTCTGCAATTCTTGATATAGCATCATCAATGTGGATACTGTGAATTATTTTCTATCCACTTTCATACCTTTAGTCCTTTCTTTCAATTTGGTTATTGCTCTCTCGATAAATAAATTAAATAGGTTGGTGGATAGAGGACAACCTTGTCTCACGCCTCATTTTATTTTTGTTACTTTCCTGCATCTATTTGTATCAATTTCGGTTTTCTGTACATTACACACATTTCAAATTCTTCTCTCTTTCCCATCAAGTTCGTTTTTCGTCAACATTTGGAATAATAGTCTCCAGTCAACTTTGTCAAATACCTTTTATTAAATCTAATAAAGACCACATATGTATTTCTATTAATCTTTATCAACCTCTCTAAAATTTTTCGTAGTACTTACTATATATTATATATTTCGTAGTACTTACTATATAGTATATCGCTTCCCTGGCTCCTCTTCCTGTCCTAAATCCAAATTGATCATCTGCTACATTTTGGTCGATTTTTCCTTTTATTCTGTTTTTCTTCATGTTCAATAGAATATTTTAAGCGTGCGAAGTAATAGAAATTGTTCTGTAATTGGAACCGTCTGTTGTGTTAACTCTCTTAGGGATTGTAACTATTTCACTATAAGTAAAATCTTCAGGCACCTTTCCTGTTTCATAAAGTTCATTAAACATTTTGAATAACCGTCCTTTTGTTATATCGCCTATATATTTCAGTATTTCTCCAGGTATATTGTCTGGGTCTGTTACTTTGTTGTCCTTCAAACTTTTCAAAGCAAAAATAAATCCTTCTCTGGCTATTGAAGGACCTAGCCTATCTTTGCCCATACTTTTCGCATCCCCTATTTGGCATAATTATTCTGTATCTCTATTCCATTGTATAATTCTTCTATTTACTCTTTCCATCTCTCACCCACTTTATCGTTTTCAAAGCTTATACAATTTCCATTTTTATCTTGAATCACATTTGCTCTGCTTCTTCGCTTTAATTGAGGTAATTTAATGTTTGTACATGCTTTGTCCAATCTTCCCCTCACCAAATCCTCTTATATTTTCTTACATCTTTCTTTCGTCCATTTCTCTTTCTCTTCCCAAAATGTTTGAGCATTTGATTCTTTAGCTTTATGTATGCTCTAAAATCTTTCCTCCTCATCTCATTTCTTTTTTCAAAGAGATTCAATATTTCTTCGCTAATCCATAGTGTTCGCGGTTCTAGTTTTTCTTTTTCCTAGCATTTGTTGTGTCATTGTTTTAATGCACTTTTTTCATATGTTCCCATCCTTCTTTTTCCCCAATCAACTTATTTGTTGCTTTTGCCAGCTTTCGGATAACCTTTCTTTCAACTTTTCTAAGCGCCATTCTTTGGCATATTTCTTTGGTACTTCTTGAACCTAATATTGCACTTTGCCTTTACAGGAAAGTGGTCAATATCCGCGTCACAACCAGGATCTGTTTGAATAGGCTTCATATGATTCCTGTATCTTTGTTTGATTAGTATATAGTCTATTTGATAGCTTTTGGTGACTCCTGGTACTCTCCATGTAGAAATTCTTCTGAGGGGGTCATCTAAGAATGTATTAGTAACTATAATTTTTTGTTGTTCCCAGAAGTTAATCACTATTTCTCCTCTGGTGTTCTTTTTTCCTAATCCAAACTTTCCAGTCCATTATTGGCTGTTTTTTTGACCAACAGACGTATTTAAATAACTCATTATAATAAGATTATCTTTTTCTCCCACTAATTTGATAAGTTCTTCTATCCGTTCGTACGTTTGTTCTACTTCCTCATGTTTGCTCTTGATTGTTGGTAGCTTTATTGTTATGATACACAAGTCTACAGGGCAGGCTTTGATGTTAATCATAATTATTCTGTCAATGTAATGGCATGTGTTGATAAGATTATTTTTGAGTTAGAAAAAAAAGCTCTTGGATGATACTTCACCTAGATTATAGTATGGAAGTGTGTGTAGTAAAGTATGGATTAGATGGAAGTACGGGCGATAGAAAAGTATGAAGGAAATATTCAACGCCCGTATCTTCGTGTTGAGCGATTGGAAGGGAGTCAAATCATGAAACAGATAAACGAGAGAAAAGGGAATGGTTTGTGAGAGGAATGAGTAGACCGAGAAAGTCACGGGTGAATGTGATTGAAGAGGCTCTCAAAACGAGAAATACCAGAATTATAAGGGACGTAAGATCATGAACGAAACGTTTAAGAAATGTGACAGAGGAGAAGGAAGCATTCAAAGACTTATTAGTATGGGAGAAATTACTAATGGTGAGCGAGTTTCCTGAAATAACCTACAGCCAGGCTGTGCTGTCTTTGCCTACCCCGATAGAGAACACGGCTCGGCGTGGCGAGATAGGCGTGAGTGCGAGAAAGAAAGATTGCAGCGGCCCACGGATTTCTTCAGCCGAGCGAAGCTTTCGTGTATCGCTATTGCCTACATCCCAGGAGGGAATCCATGGTGGCTCAATCCTGCAATTCTGCCCGGGAACCGGAGGCAATGGCCCCCGTGGACGGCTCCCGTAACGAGAAACCTAGGCATCCAAAAATCACGCAAGAGACACCCAACTCCTCTCAGACTTCGATGACGGGTCGGGAATTATATTTTAGAAGTCGCGATGAAGGACTGAGATAGCAAAAATGTCACACGCTAATGCCACATTTTCAAGGGTTTTCAAAACTAATCGTAAATGTATAAGAGTAGGACGAATTATTGAACTCATTTGCTTGAAAGGAAATCAGTTTATTTTAGTCAGGTAATCCAGTTGTCATTCAATTCAAGGAAATGGCACACGTAGTAAAAGATGAATTCCCAGACTATTCCCGCTTCTATTCTTACAATGGATCAACCGCATGAAAAAACCATGTATATCGCAAAAGTACGTAGAGAGAAATGCGATAAAAATCATCGGGTAAATCATTACTATCTCTGAACATTCCACTTTCACTTTTGTCTAGAAGGAACGTACAGAATATTTAATTTAAAATAATTATTTAACGATTGCAAACTGCTATCCCTAGCAATTTATCATTTATAGAAATATAAACATTAATTAACGCTAATCCATGTATTAAGAGATAAATGAATTTTAAATCCATCCATTCCCTTCTTTTTCTGCTAAACAGTACAATGTCATCAGAATTTACACCTCCATGGCCTTTTAAATTCAACCAAAATTTGTTACTCCATTCACACTTTTTTAATTTAAAATTTCGTCATTTTTTATCAGTGAAGAAAAAGAGCAGACTCCTTTCCTCAAATTACCACAGAATTTCAAATGTAAACCCTTCAATACAATAGTTGCAATGTTATTCAATATTCTGACACGAATCTAAAATTCTTCTTGATATGTTGCCATTGGAAAGTGGCACCTGACTCATCTTCTTCGTAATCTCTCTTCGGGAAACCACCTCAATTATTATTCCCAAGACTTTGAGTCTGGAGAAAATGAGCCCTGGCAACTATCGAACTCGGCCCAATCGGCCGAGTGTCGTGCCCAGCAGGGGTAGAGGCAAGGCTCCCGCGGTCTTTATCTCACGAAAACCTTTCAAAGCAAAACCTAGAGTAGCAGGGTATAAGACGCAGAAGAAAACCAAATTATTCAGAATAGGAACTTGGAATGCTCGGGCAATGTTGAGGACAGGAAAGTTGGAGAATGTAACCGAAAGATGGAACGAGGAAATATAGTTGTTTTAGGTCTATGCGAGGTGAGATGGAAGGATAATGAGGATTACTTGAGTGATAATTATAGAGTTAACCCAGCGGAGGAGATGAGAGCTAGCGATGAGATGCAATATTATTGACTAAAAAGGGGGGCATAAAAAGGGAAAAATGACATATTACTAGTAGAAGTAAAAGTAGAACCGACAAACGTGTGTGTCCCTGCAGAGGAACATTTCATAGTGATGGGGGATTGGAATGCGACGGTAGGCGAAGGAAGAGATTGTGATGAGGTGGGGGACTACGGTTTAGGTACGAGGAATGACTATGCGGAGAAAGCAATTGAGTGTTGCAAAAGATAGGGGTTAATCATCACCAACACTTGATTTAGGCACCACAAAGGGCGTAGGTGTACACGGATAATGCCAGGTGGCTCTGAACGGTATGAGTTAGATTATATTCTGGTTAGGCACAGGTTTAGGAACAGTGGGATCAATTCGCACAGCTTCCTGGGAGCGGATGGGGACTTTAGCCACAATTTAGTTGTTATGAATTGTAGCATCTGATTTAAAAAGATAAGGCAGGGGAGGCAGATTAGGAAATGGAATGTAGAAGCATTAACTGGATTGTCAAGGAAGGAATATCAGCAGACTGTAAAGAAAATCATGAGTGAGGGAAAGGAGCTGAGTACCTGTATAAAAGAACTGTATGGTGAGGATCTTTGGCCAGCAAGTTTAGGTATAGATGAAGAATATGACAAATAAAAAGATAGCTTAGGCCCAGGCTTACCCGACACTGAGATAGAATGTACGTTAAGGAAAATGTAATCAAATGAGGCCGTAAGGTTAGGCATTATAACCGTGGAACTACTCAAAGGTTTAGGAAAATGTGAGAGGATGAGTTTTTATGGGCTAATTAATACGATATTCATTCATTCGGTAATAATAATTCATAATAATTTGATAATAATACTAATTCATGCGATATTCATTCATTTCATAAACATTCCATTTATGAGATAGGCCTTTGGCCGGAAGACTTTGTGAGATCAGTGTCAGTTGCTATTCCGAAAAAGGTAGAGGCTACATCACGTGAGGACTACAGGACAATAAGTTTGATATCCCACGCAGCGAAAGTTGTTCTCAGGATCATCAACAAAAGAATAGAGAGCAGGGCAAATGATTACTTAGGGAATGAAAAGTTTGGGCTCAGGAAGGGGAGAGGCATGCATAATGGCAGTAATGAGATCACTAATAGAGAAGAACATAAAATACAATCAGGAAGTATTTCCGGTTTCGTAGATTTCGAAAAGGCGTTTGATAGAGTGAATTGGGAATAATCAATGAGTAAATTGCAAAAAAGAGGAATAGATTGTAGGGGCAAGAGGTTAATCAGCAACCTGTACATGTCTCAGGCTGCTCAGATGCGAGTGGGGGACGGAGAGTCCGGAGTCTAAGGAAGAGGAAAAAGGCATGTTTTTCCAATATCACCGGTAGTGTTCAACGTATATGTGAAGGAAGTGATTAGTGAGTGAAGAAGTGGAGGTAGGAATATAATTCGCAGGGGAATTTGTAAAATCAGTTAGGTCTGTTGATGGCCAAGCTCTAGTTTTTCAGTCAGCCAAGCGGTACAGGCATTGCCGAGCGAATTCGGAAAATCAGTGCAATTTGTATTGGGTGAGAATAAATGTAAATAAAACAAAGTTTTCCTAAACCTTTACTTCCGCAGGAATGTTGTCTGGCCCCACGGCCTTATTTAATATCATCACCCAAAAGCCCTATGTCATTGTGGGTCGCGGTAGTCCAGGGGGTAGAGCGTTGGACTGCTGACCGGAGGGTCCTGGGTTCGATTCCCGGGCGAGGTACTCTGGGTACCTGCAGCTTCACCGAAGATAAAGTGATTTTCATACCTGGTTCCTTGGAAACCATAACAAGCACAGAGAAAGGAACTGGCCCACCTACCCCTGATGTGTGAATTTCACACGCCGCGGTCGGCTTAGTACTGGATGAACTCTACGAGTTGATTGATGTGTGTATGGTTATGGTTACTGTATATATATATACTGTGTGTGTAATACATATATATTTATATATATTCATATATATATATGAATTCATACATATATGTATATATATATATATATACCATATATGGTATATATATATATATATATATATATATATATATATATATATATATACTGCGTGTGTAATACATATATATGTATATACACATATATGTGTATATACATATATATGTATTTATATATACATACGAACACCAAGATATTACTAGCGAACAAAAAACAAGAGCAGAAACAAAGAAACACGTATTCCGAAATTTCTAAGAAATATATGTATTTAGTGCACTTTGATCCTTTAAATCATTTCCAGGTCATTATACGACACCACTTTGCGATTCCAATCCATTTTTGCATGATCTGCAGCATCATAAATGAAAGTTCTTCTATCCAATTGAGGATAATACTTACTACTCGTCAGGGATACCCTATGTATGATTGGCACCTTAAGACAATGTGTCTGCTGCGTGCAAGCGGATGGTAATTTCACTGACCGTATCCTAGGACAGACCTGGTATATACATGGCTGCGATCAATTCATTAAAAGTTCTTTTTTTCTTCCTAAAATTAACGCTGAGATGTAAGAGAAAGTAAAATACGCAGTAAGGTAATTTAGTCAAAACAATGAGATGAAAAGCAGCAAGCACTCCTCAACTATTATGTATAATTCCCTTGGTAACCCCCACGGCTCCCGTTTTATTACTGCACCTGGGACTCAATTCACTTCAATTGTCCACGCGAACTCTTACTTAGGGATACCGTGAGGGGCCTCTAGTGAGAAAATAATGAGTATCAATTCATGCGCGTTGACGTACAGGCATTTCACCAAAAGTTGGGACAAACTTCATCAGTGACTCTTCCAGGTCTGCGCTTAAATGTGGAGTTATGTCAAGTGCCTCTTGCTCTCTGTAGTGGCTAAGAGAATATTCATGCCACTTCACATTTTTATTCTTCGGGAAGTGTCCCCGGTCTAAGTGGCAACATACCGGGATGATCTCTTCGACCTTCGGTCGCATTAGGCTAGATCGGGCAGGTCGAGGCTAGCCGCTGCCATTCAGCAAGCTTCCACACAAATAATTAGGAGGCCGCCATTCGCGTATATCTTGCCTCTCCAAGTTCGTTTCATTTCGATGTTTATGCTCTAATAAACATAAGTGAAATCCAGAGTCACATAGTTTTTGTGAGATTATCAATACAATACCCAACAAAATGAAACAAATGAAAGGTATCTCTTTTTAGCCATTTAACATCCTGAAGTAGTACTCTGTACGAATGGAGGTACGCATGCTATCTCTTCGGTGGAAGTGTCTACGACCCATATCCGTTGGATGTTACTTAAGGTCGCACTAATACAAATCTGTCACGGTTAAGATGAGTGCCAACTACTCGCCTACGTTCGTCGCCACTTTGAGAGCACTCCGCTCTTTAATGGTTCCTGAAGGTTTAGATACGAACAGAAAAGAGTAGCAGAGGCCTAAAAAATAGTGACAAAGTCATAATTCATTCATTCTGATTTTCAAAATAAGCTGCCGATACGGTCAAATATTTTAGTGGATAAGCGAAAAAAAACTGGCGAGAGTTTAAGGCTGTGTGGTCTTAGCCAACATTTCAAAAATCACTTTCCATTTCCCCACCTCACCACTGGAGTTCCAAGGTGTAAGGAAATGTGCCGGGTAGCATGTGCGTCGACTATCATGATACGAACCTATCGTGGACGATTGACACGGGTCTATATTATAGAACAAGTGAATGGCTCGTTATTACTTCCGTGTTCACAAGAATATACAACTGGCGTCGCTTCCAGAGTAACTGGCGACTCGTTGACCTGTCTCCGAAAAACGTGATCTGCAGTCTAAATGTATTCGGTTGGAGCCGAAGGTTAAGGGCACATGTAATGCTTCACTTTGAAGGTTGAATAAGTCCGACGATAAATTTTGCGTCGTAAAATTTCGTCAGAGTAACGTGAAAATCCGACGAACAAAGCTTCTTAATTCCCTTCGGGATTCATATTAATAATGAGCCTCTAGAAAATAATGAATTGAGACTAGCAAGGATCGTGAAAGATGCTTCCATGTACTATACTCTAGGACGTACTCGTACATATCGGTAGGAAGAAGAAAAACTCTCATAGACTCCTTGGGTCACTTAACTTTCGTATCAGGTTCATAATTTTTGCTTCTGTCCACTAAGTTGATGGAATGCGATGAGTTTCATAATAGAATGACGTGCTTCAAACTAAATTGGGGCAGAGTTAATTACTCCTATCTATGGAGGAATACCATCCTTGATGGACTGCGGATTAATTTTTAAAATGTATAAGGCTTAAGATAATATATTCCAGGCAGATATTCTATGGTATTAGAGGAATAAAAATTTATATTATTTTGTGTTTTTCGATGCCAGCCATATTAAATGTATGTCAATCCTGAACGTCATGGGACCAGTTTCTCTAAACTACAACCCAAATTTCGCAAATTCAGACTACTCATTCATACCTGGTTCGAGCCTCATTATGACACATTAAGTCTGTTACAAAAGGTACTGACTTATCATTTGTCTACATTTCACGGGATATCAAGGTGAAAGTTTTTATTTCGTGTGCGGTATACCAGGAGTATTTTGGAATCGGGTCCCTAATAACGTGTTTTTAACAATAACAGTCACTAAGTATCAATATCGCATCGGCTTTCTTCAAAAAAAGTCCAAAATCCTTCCACCTATCATTGTGAAGGAAAATGGAAAAGGTTCGAATACTCCCAAGGCTTCATTTCTAAATTCTCAAAAGTAGTATGAGTAGCTGACAACGCCACGCCCGTAACGACGATTGAAAATGCAATGGGATATCAAGATTCAAAATGTATTATCTTGTTACTAAAGCCATTAACATGAATTAAGTTAGCAGTAAGTGAGTATTCACTCATTGCTATCCCCTTATTCAGTGTTAATCCTCCATGCGAATCTTTCAGCCAAATCAAAGTGTTCGGGGTTTGCCTTTGTTATCAGTGTCATGCCATCACAGTGCTGGGGTATCGCATCCTTAGAAACCTGATGAGAAGCAAAGTACAGGGTTCGTCCGGAAAATAAGTGTACTGACTCCTTGGCTGGGCGCGCCGCTCCAGGCGCGCCCAGCACCGCTCTGACGGGCTGCGATTGGAGGAGGATATGTTGGCAAGCGACGCTGAAAAAGGCAGTCGGCTCTGAGCTGTGGTGTAGTGAGGAGCTCTGTTAACGCGAACCTCCACGCTCAACCCACGTCACGGAACGCGATGCCGAAGTTTTTGGAGCAGCGTTATTCCATCAAATTTGCGGTAAAGCTTGGGAAATCGTCTACCGAAACTGTCGGTATGATTAACCAGGCTTACGGGGAGTCAGCCATGTCCAGAAACATGATCTTTCGGTGGCACAAGATGTTCGTGGAGGGCAGAGAAGAGGTCGACGACGAGTCTTCGAGAGGTTCCCGATGATGCCTTCGCGGGAGCGTTCCAGGAATGGGAACGCCGCTGGAACAAGTGTATCGACTCACAAGTGTCCTATTTTTAGGAATATTAGCTTAAGATATGTAAAAGTGTAATAAATTTTTTTTCCTGAGCTCAGTACACTTATTTTCCGGACGAACCCTGTATAATCTCTTATAGGCAATCAAAAGGGCGCGTAACTCTAGGGGAGCAAAAATGAAGAGATAGGCGAATGACGAGAAGAGATTAATTACCTAAAATTGATTTAATTATGTTTATAATGAGCATAAGGGTAGACGGACAAATTATTATCATTTATTTACATGAATGATGTCTGCCTGTCTCTGTATTATTATTACATTTGACAATTCAAAAGCTACACGAACCATAACTGGAGTCCATTGTAACAAGCAGATATACACCTATCTAATGACCCCTTCTCTCTCTCTCTTATTTTCTGATTGCAGGTGCCTTTCTCATTCCATATTTCATCTGCTTGATCACTGGAGGAGTTCCTATCTTCTTTCTTGAAGTTGGAGTGGGACAGTTCATGAGTGAAGGCGGAATAACGGCTTGGAATATATGTCCAATCTTCAAAGGTAAGTTTAAGGCTGCGTGGCCTAAGACAACATTTCAAAAATCACTTTCCGTTGCCCCACCAATCACTCACCAACAATCAGTCCGCAAGTGAGTTCATTGGTTTCTCTACTGTTAAATAATGATGAAGACCTTTATCGTGAAATGGAACCTCTTACGAGATGATTTAGTTGAATCGTGTTTGGCAATATGTTCTTTGAAAGGCAAGAGAGTTATCTGGAAATCATGTATTCCCGTGGCATCAGAAGTTGACTTAATAAAATGAAAAAATAAAATATCCAGTTTAATTTAGGTACTATCGTGAGTGATACTCCACTGCCAACATTTTCCGCACACTCACATACACATTATCATTAAATAGTAAACTGGAACTGCTGGAGGAAATAATGTGTTGATCAGCAATTGAAAAGATATTGAAGATCACCAAAGTTCTCCCAACCAGTGCAACGGATCCATCCGTTGAAGGGATTTAGTGTCCCGCGCAGTCGAAGCCTTGGTCCGAGCATATGAATAACGCCGGATCGTAAAACCGCTTCAAGTGGTCATCAAATTTACAGCATGCCCTGATATTCGAGCTAATTTACTTTCCTCCACTCATTGGGTCGTTTCAGTGGGGGACCGGATGGTGTCAATTGCAAACCCTGTTCGTCAAGTAAGTTTGTTTCTGGGCATGATATACAGAGTAAAAAAAGTCCTGGTCTTTCATTCCCATATTCTTGAAGGTACCCTTGCCTATTACACATGTGCCTGTTACCTAATTACCTATGTGCATCCGCCTGATTTGGCATCAACGGAGGGACCGGTAAATTTTAGAGAAGTAGAGGTGAAATTAGGACCTGTGACTTTGGTTCTTATTCAGGTTAACATGACGAAAAGTAATCGTAGGGAGAAAGAAGTAGACAGCGTGCACGACCAATTAGAGGGAATGCTTGCGGGTATCTCTGGAAGGAAACATTTGATATGGATTGAAAATCGGTGGTGGACGACTGGAGACATGGGAGTGAGGTAGAAGAGTAGGTTTAAGATATGAATGAAAAGGGAAGGGGACAATAGTTATGCAGGAGAAATGGCTTACTCATAACTAATGCCTGGTCTAATCATCATGAGAAATGCAGATACACGTGGAAAATTCCAGAGGAAAACAGGGAAATCCAAGCTAGATTATATTAACTGAAAAATATCTGTATGAGGGCAAAGGACGGGGTAAATTAGAAAAGAGCTGGGATTTTCTCAAAAAAAAGGATAACACAAACCGTAAACGAAATAATGAGAACGATTAATATTTTATTAAAAGAATAAGGAAGCTATTGAGCTTAAAATGGATGGTTAGGAAGACAAACGAGAAAATTAAGGGGTAGAAAACAGAATTTGGAAGAAATCAGTGAGAAGAATTAATTATAAATTACGGCTGGTAACTAATACGGCAAAATAAACGTGAGGCAAAAGAGGAGCGAGATATAGGAAGTTGGCTTGGACAAGAAAACACGGGTTCGATTTACGGGGGGGGGGGGGGTGCAAGCGTTTTTTATAAATTCGGAAGTACAACTCCAAAGAGTTTGATTCAATTGAATCCAAATTCAATTGAAGTTCAAATTTCCCTTGGTTAAATTGAAATTGTAATTTAGTTTATGTACGCTGCTTATTTGGGAAAACATTTTTCAACCAAGGTGTTGACATGATAAATGTCGTGTTAGGCAAGGCTTTTAAGTGTGTTACTGGTTAGCCTCTGGGCCCATCAAAAACCTGCTTGCCCTGGTGGTGTCTCCTGATAATAATAATACACCTATTGAAACCATTATATTGAGCGTTTTAGTAAAAAATCGTGGAAGAACAGATCAAAGTGCGACGGATTATACTAATTCGTGAACTCCGCGATCTTAGAAATGCCATTTTTAGGTATCAATAACCTAAAGATTACCAGAAAAATGATTTCAATTACTGATAAATCGTATGAAATAGTAGCAACACTTGCTGCTGCATTACGTCGAAAGGAAAGTGTGCTCGGTATGGTGGGACACTTTAGATCTGTTGTCTCGAGAATCCGCACATTAGGACTTCTTTCAGGAGTGAATATTTTTCGCGCTATAATGAATTATTTTTGCTGGTTTCATGCTACAATTTTATTGATATACATTAAAGCATCGCTTCAGTTTTTTCCGTCTGTCCGATATGTATATCGGCCTTCACCATGTTTGCTAACTTTTTAGCAGAATATATTTTGTCTTTGACGGTGTATTGTACACTTGAAGTGTTCTCCACATGACAGCCTAAGTAGAAATTACGATATATCTGAAACATTCTGCCAGAATATTTCTACACATATATATTCATTAGTAAATAAATTGAAATTGCCGAAAGAAAGAACTTAATGAATTTAAAAAAATGTGAGTCCCAAAGGGTCCGGGATTCCATTAGAGTAGTCACCGCATCAATTCTATTCTCGGAAGCTGTAAACATGCGAACAAAAAGAATAAAGACCAACGCAAAATCTAGTCGTGAAAAAACAAACATTGAGGTCACAATTGATGGTCCGCCAAATAGAAAAATCATTTGATGCAGTGCCGGAATCGACATCAACAAAACTTCAACGCAAAAGAAAAAGTAAATAGATAAATAAAAAGAATGTTATTAAGTGGATTCGAACGGTGAACCACAGCCTAGAACTAGACCAAACAGGTGAACGATTTCAAATTTAGGGCAATGGAATAAGGAATAACTTTAGTACCGATTTTAGGCAATAAAACGTGAACTTATCTTAAAAATTAGATCGACTTCGTGCCTCAGAGGGAGTTTCTGTTATCAGGGAGTTAAGGGGACCATAACCAGCCAGTTTTCGTGAAGTCTTCATCTAGCTTTTTTCTCTGAATTTTCAATGTGGGTGACGGCGTATATTTCTTTATGCACCACGAAGGGAAAGTAAAAATAGACATTTTTATGACAGTCCTTGAATCACAAATATAAGTACCCACGTGACTATAATTTCTCTCTGGTGAACTTTCGATGAATCAGTAGCCGTTGGCCATTGTATATTGTGGTTGTCCTTCAGGGCTTCACGATCAGCCCAAGCGTGTATCCGGCAGTCCCCCTTGTACATAAAATATAACATATTTTTCATATGAATGGATGGTAGCCAGTGCAAGAGGATAATGATCGCATTTAAAGTAAAAATTATTTTACTAGTATTCAAAAAAGTGTAAAACAATTGTCAATAAAACTACATAAAAAATAATTTAGGATATGAGATAAAAATTGTGATACAACCCTACTATGGATCGAAAAACAAGAAAATGTACGACTTACAATACGTATTTTTATCCCGGATAATGCTTCATTAATTAATCATACGATTAGAACTTGTACAATACTGTAAAGGAAAATATTACTAGGAAACTATAAACTATATTGATTTACAAGAACAATATCGTCTTCAAAACTTCTTAGTCGTGCATAATTTTCCTATCCCAAAATTCTAAACAAAAGAGGAACCGTAATACTGCATTCATTACAAATATACTTGCCGCTTTTGTTGAGAAAAATAAACGTATTTTATGCTTTCAAATTACGGGAAAATGGTTTTGAACTAATTCATGCCTATAAAAAGCGATATTTTGCCACTAAAGTTTTTACTTGGTTCTTATTGTCATTTTTAAATTCATGTATATATTTACGATTTACTTACATTCCGCTTTCGCTTTATCTCTAAACGTTCTGCAATTTCTGAAAAATATATCTTACCTCATGTAGCTGTAGACAAGAAATGTCATCTAAGATGTGGACCATTATAGGTAAAAAACGGAATTGTAGCTGATGATAGATATTTCTCCGAAAATATGACATCGGGGTAGGTGTGGGTGGCCTCGTTCCCATAGAATATATTGAACCTTGTTAAATGTGCACACATAATGGTATTGCTTCGAACTATTTCATTCGGCGGACTGTTGCGTAAATCTTAAAATGCGGTGCACGTATTTTTGTCGTACTCCCAAATGATTTCTTCCTTCCTCATCGCTCCCAGAGCTGTTCTCCACTCTACCGTTCGACCTACCTTCGGGTCTCATCAAAAAGCATTAGACCATGGCAGATCAGCAGAGGGCAGAGCCCAACACTTTAGGTTTCTCCATCGCCCTGGAAGCACCGGAAGTTCTCTGCAGAGACGCCCCTCCTCCCCTTCGTGTAGGCGACCCATTTCTCAATAAGGGCGCCTCGACCGACCAACGCCGAAATCAGGTCAGACCCATCTCCCTAGGGCATCACGACGGTCACCAAGGTCGACTCTACCGACGACGCTTCACCTAGGGTTCCGAGGCTAGGTGGAGCATTGTCGTGAGTCCCTTCAATGAGGGCACAACAAGAATGGTACATTTCAATCCTTGCGTAAACTCGCTTGCATCAACTGTCGTGAATGGGGGAAATATTTATTGAAATGCGAAATTATTGGTGTACATCAGAATTGGTATTGGATAATTGACCTTTTAACATAATTACTGTTTTTTCTATTATTGGCTGGTCAGAGCTCCAGTATTCCCGAGATCAGCTGTGCTTCAATGCAGGGCCGAGAGTGCAGTCAGGATTCGAACGGGGAATTGCCGACAGCGTCCACATTGCACACCCAATTCCTCATTTGGACCCCTGGAGTGAATCAATAATTTGCAATATCATGTTTAGTTGAGGCGCTTGTGTGTATTATTATTAGTAGTAGTAAATTACGGCATTTCGTTTATTTATTTATTTCAAATTAATCCTAAAACACCAATGCTGCCTTTTGAATCGGAATTTTCAACAATAGTACAACAATAGACAATTACAAATATTCAATTCCTAAGTGGAGAAAAATCCACATAGGCGGGAATCGAACCTGCGATCTCTGGGTTAGTAGGCGTTACCCAGCCGCCACAGGGGCCGGCAATTTAAAACCATCTTTAGGATACGATGTTCGCGCGAGTACGATGTTCTCAAAAAAATGGCATTACAAATTCCATCTACCTACTTCATAAAATATTGCGTAACGAAAAAAATAGCTGTCGTCCCCGATCAGTGGCTATTATCAGGGCGGCCGTGAGTGGGAGATGATGTCAAGGACCATTGCAAAAGGCCCCAACGGACCGGAGCAGCTCCTCGGAGCCGAGAAGGATTTGGCGCATATTCCAAAATAATAATCTGAATTAGGTACGCTTCCAATTTATGTAGATGGGTTCTTTGGAGGGAACTACACCACTCAGCGTGCAGCATTAGTTCATCCCCGTCACCGCGCCTACGTCAATAATGAAAATGAATTAACGGACGCTTGTTTACTCGTAAACAGTGGGGAATGACGTCAGTAGTACAAACGAGAAGCGAGGGGGTGTTCGTTCACGGGAGTCTGAGGTCACTAGCAACGCCAGCGAGTGCGGTGGGTGGGATTTTGGGGAGAGGAGGGAGGAGAGAAACCCGGCGTCGGTTAAGGAGACGATCCTCAAAGGAAGATGTCCAAAGGTCACGGGCCCGTTCGACAAATGAAGCACTGCACTCGACGACATGATGGAGGAATTATGCAGGGAACCTCTAGATTCTCGTAGAAAGCCGGCAAAACTCACACTTCTAGAAAGGAACCGGGTGAGTTTTTTTGCGGTATTGAGGAAATAAAAATGGCAAGCAATTATATTGGTAGATTCGACCAACTGATTCAAAATAAGAGAGATAGGTAGTCAAACAGATTCCAGTACCCGTTCTTCCCTTAAACGATAAGCAAGTATAAGAAAGTCGAACTCAAATGTTTGCTAATTTTAACTTGAATATAGAATCGGATTAATTGGTCAATCGCAACATTTATTGCATAATTTATACAGGCATTTACGTCCACGAAAGTTGTATATGAGATAACATGTATTACAGTGAATATATTACGGCATACTAATATTTCTACATGCATGACCGGTGCCCTAGCAAACCCCGCCACACGCCCTTGTGGCTACTTGCGGAGGTGTTGCATAGATGTAATAATGAATAATTGATAACACTTTTCCACTAGATATTGATTTATTACGCGCCCGGTTTTAGTATATTCGAAACCAGTCGTGCAATGCGTCAATATCTAGAGAAGAAGTGTTATGATATGTTCATTATTATGTTCGTATTCCACGATATCACGCCGGAAATTACAAACTTTTTTGTGTAGATATGGATATTCCCTGGAAACGACGCCAAAAGGAGATCTTCAGAATGACACTATAAAATCCACCACCGCCGGTATTCCGCTGTTTATGCATGTGTTATTATGTTATCGTATGTGAGGCGTCTCATTCTAGGGAGGGTTGGAGGCGTCTCATTCTAGGGAGGGAATGAGGCACCTTACATAGCATAAACTGGTCACCGCGCCAATTGGACAAATTATCCGTGAAAACATTGAATCAACAGACACATTTAGTGCCAAAAAATTACGCGGGGATCTGAAGAACAATGCTTCATACAGTCGCGCTCACAAGGAAGAGGATATCGGACGGGTTTCATCACGTGATAGTAGATAATATATTGTTTTATAGGCATCCAACGCGGGTTTGGAATTGAAATAAGGCGACACCTGAAGTCACGCGTTCCAGTTTGTAAATACTTTAAACAGATAAAGGGTGGAGGTGGATTTAAGTATAGCCTAATGCTTATCACATGCTCCATCATATTTGCAAGGTCTCGCGTTTTCTGCATCTTGGGTTTAGTGATATGCACACGCTAAAAGAATATCTTACGGTAACAAGGATGATTCCGGTAGGAAGACCCAGATTAAGAAGCTAAAAGCCTTCGCTTTGCCTTTCCAACCTCACTGTAAGAATGACCTTAAATTAGTTTACGGTCAAGGCAATAGAGTTCGGTTCCAGTGCAAAAACCCACGGGTGTTTTCCTCCCAAGCAGCAAGTATATTAGAATAAAACTCTTGACGTTCCCTACAGATTCATTTGTTTAAAATAAAGGATAAAGGACGTCTACTCGGAATGTCACAACTCTTTTCCCCTCCATGTTATCGCGTCTCGGCACTGTACTCTCCGAACTCCCGTTCCCTCATCAGCAGGGAAACTCACCCACCCCCCACAGATTCGAGTACCTCCTGACATGCACACGTCAGTATTGCCTCAAACGTATAAATTTACCGTCATCCGGAAATTGAAAATGGCTAGTTCGACTAGTTGAAATTAAAAAAGCAACGCAGGAGCCACATAAAAACCTTAATTTTGAACATTTCGCATTTCCGAAAGAGTCGGAGAATAGCAGAATTTGGATGGCTCGGGCCCCCAGCACACGGAGGACCGCCGAGAGTTTTAGAGCACCCTAAGGTCACCGGTGTTAGTCCGCTCTGTCTAGGACCTTCTGTTTCTCCTCCACCGAGACGATGGAGAGGCAAGTAACCGGTTCTTGTGCAAGAGTGATCTGTTAGCATCCGAACAATAGGCAACATCAGGTAGTCGTGGAAAACAGAAATTTTTTCAGTTAAATTGAATTAGCTGGAGTGAGTGAGCACAATACAAAGTTGCTTAATACATCGGCATATTATTCAGTTTCTCTTTCCCTGTCAAGTCGTATTGGGGCTATGCATTACGTGTAACGTTTTAAAACGCTTTCAGAGAGCCGTCAAGTTAGCCTTAGAGTCGATACCCCTCTCGCAAGATTCAATTAGCTTAAATTTTTTTCTGTATCTCTTGCTCGGTCGTGAGTGGTGGATTTCTTCGGCTTAAAACATTCAAATTATATTAAAATCAGTCTACCACAAAAATGCTAAATTATTGCTCTTCACCTTTACAGTAGCCTGACTCTGACACATCTTCCAAAATATAACTTTTTACAGGAATATAGCCTTGAAATTTTAAACCCCCTTTGCTATTTTTGTCTTATGCATTGATCTTAGCGTGATCGTAGAGGATATTGGCTAAACTAAATGGTGGACAAAACGGCCCTGAAAAAAACACTCGCGTACTACACACACTTATTACCATTCCTCTTCCATCTGTTTCCCTGCGAGAATCACGTGGGGTAATAATTGAGGTCGGTCGAGTAGGACATGTCTATCATTTTTCCCGGCCATCATTTAAGCTCCCTTTCCTCTCAGCCGTGGTCCACGTCCTTCGCCCGTAGCAGGATAGCCACAACAACGTAGGCTCGTGCTCTCTATCGCTGGGCCAACGGTTGAAACAAAATATTCTCCAGTGTTAACCATCTTCCATCTGCGTGCCCGCTGCCTCCCTCAGAAGCGACGATTGTAATTAGATTTGGGTGGTAAGTGCGTTTTGCGCAAATTGCTTTCGAGAGCAGCGCATCAAACGGGTTCATTCGGGAGGCTACTGCTCTGTCAAGGTGGGATGTATGCTGCAAAGGAAATGACCTGTTAAGGTAGGGCGATGGCTTTCAAGGGGGGAACATCCCTAGTCTCGGACACAAGTAGAAGTGCCCTCGCGTGGCAACGCACTCAACAGGGCGTCAACCTTGTTTATTTTCCATTTCCACAATGCAACACCAAATTGTACTAATTTAACGTATTGTGACTCTTAATATTAATTGTCATTATTTCCGCTTTCGAGTGACTGTACGACAGCAACGCTAAATCACATTGTTATGGTCTTGCATTAGAATCTTTTGATAACTAAAAATAATCTAATTCAAAACGATATTCTATGTGAATGCACTCAAAAATTGAACCGATTTATCATTTGAAACTGAGAACCAAATGAATATTACGGAAAGATTTTCCTTGAAAATGAAAATGAGAAAAATTAATCCCATTTAATGAAATGTAAGTTTATTTCATCACTTGCGCGATGCATGGACAATTATATTTCCTTATATCCTTGCAAATCAAATGATAAGCAGGCTCTATAGTGCATGCTTAAAAAGCCCATTTGCGTAATTGCTCATATAACGTATTCGTCTAAGGAAGTAGAAACTCAAATAGTCTTGTTAAATTCCAAAGAAACTGCGGGAGATGACGCAACAGTAACTTTTAACGGAGTCATCCGTGTGTGCATTTCAACGCAACAATTTCAGAGTGTAAAAATCATTCACCTTGACCGGGATGCGAACCCGGATCCCTCAATGTCCGGTCGAGCGCTTTAGCAAGTTAAGCTATCGAGGCGTCCTCCTCCGAAATTGTCCTCCTAAACTCTGAAATTTCAGAGTTTAGGAGGACAATTTCAGAGTTTACAAAAATATTTACTGATGTATCTTTTCCTTATCTTTTATGCTCTCCATGGCCCCGATTGATTCGTAAAAAAATTATGATTAAGTTTAAATTTTACAAGAATTTTGTCAAGTCGAGTTTGAAAGCAATAGAATAAATAAGATTCCAGCATACAATTAATAAAAAAGATGAATAGAGTTCAAATCTGAAGCTTAATCGAGAACTCACAGATGTGGGTGAGGTCGGCGACGTAATCACGCAGTGAACATTGGAGAATTGAACTCACCGAAATTGGTATGTTTAGAAAATATTATTCTTCCCGCGGCAGATAAGTGACGGGCAAGTTGACGACACTTTATTTTTTGGATTATTTGGCAGTCAATCTTTCATGGTCCAGCATGCCTATTATTTTACTCCACCTGCCTCGCTTTCATGAAATTATCCATTCTTTCACAATTTGAGTCGATCATAAGCATAGTATTTTTCCATAACCGTTGGACGCGATTCCAAAACATAAAGGGATGAGCTCATTATTTCCCTTAATACCTCAATCCGCCCAATCCTTCGACTCCACCAACTCATCTCTTTTCAATGACCCTAGCGACCTTGGCTATGCTTATGCCTTGCACTACAAAAGTATAGAAGTTTGCCCATGTCCGTTTTATTTATTTTGCGAAAGTCTTAGCAGAAATTCATTTTAAAAAAACCCAAAGTTTTTCCTCTCAGTATTGAATTTGGCGCATTATTCCGTTAATTTCGGAAAATGAAGCTCTTTTAGCTCATATTCAGAGAGCAGGTTTCATTGAGATACCCTTTGCATTAATTTTTCAGAAGCATCAAAACATTCTCATAATGCCAATGTTTTCCATGAATAACAAACAAAACCCATCTTTATGGTTTATTACAGTAACAAATTTTAAAAGTAAAACCTGTTTTTTAATATATGTGCAATCTGATAGAAAACATGGGACAAATGTATGTTACCCAAGACAAATTTCACTTAATTCTTACTCCTTGATTAAACTCAAATCCATGGATATTTTTTACCATTCATGTCATCAACTTCTTTCCTGGGTAGGTTTAGGGCCCTGGAATAATGGAGATGTGATATTTTTCAATGGTAAAACAGTGGAAGGGGCCTTAAAGGATAGATTTCGAATGCTTCATTTTCCTGCGAAAATCCTACCAAATGAACATTGAACTTAAATTATACAAGCCAAAGATGCAACTTGTAATGGTTTACATATTCACACGCATACATCAGCGAATATAAATGCATAAAAACGCATACACTCACAAAACAGTCACAATTATGAACATTAACACAAACAAATACATGTAATAAGATAAGCATCCAGACCACATTCTTCTTTGCTTCCATGTTCATGATCGAATCGCAGTTCCGGATTTATCTCAGTTTTTTCCGAAAAAAACATCACGCGTGAAATATTCTAGGGAGTTGTGCATAAGTGAATGGCTTCACAAATACATTTTGAAACCTTGATTTCCACGACAAATCTCTTACCTCAACGATCGAGAGTCGGAGGAGTAAAAAAAAAACTACGCGCTAATCCAACGTGTTCACAAATATTTTCCTAACATTTTATTTAATGTCCTGAGAATCTCATTACCTATATTTTCTAATTGTTGACTCTCATCCTATAACTATCACAAAGAATGGATGCGCTCAGAAATGTCCGCAATCCTTTTTCTGACCGAAAAATTAAGTTTGAACATTTGCGAATCTGACTAGGTGAGTTCTGTACACAAGTTCACTCTTACCTTATCATGCTCCTCTTATAATTACCTCTTCGTGTATATTGAAAAAAGGGGACGATAAAGCACCCATAACATACCTCTTGTCTATCAATGATCATTCTGATTTTCCATCATCTACCCTTGATCGTGCAGTCTGAGATATTTATAGGTTTCGGATAAGTCGTCTTCCCCACCAGTCTACTCGTATCTTCTGAAATACGTTCATTAATTTAGCGCAATTTATTCTCTCAACCGCCAAATCGAAATTCATGAAGTAAACATTTGCATCCCTCTTGAATTCATTATTCCTTTCTTTCATTGGTCTCATTACTGCAAGGCACCCAAACCCTTTCAAAGTAAAACCCACATTTCCGTACGTAATCAATCCCCCTCTTCTTCGACCTTCTCTTAATGATTCTAAGTACTTCACTGGCTGCGTACGAAATCAAAGTCATGGCCCCATAGTTCTCCCATGCAGTGGCTGTTCCATTTTTTGAAGGAAATTAATACTGGCTTAATGAAGTTTTCTGGTATAATTCTTATTTAATATATGCTATGGGATGAACCCATAAAAACCTTTATTCATTGTTCTAAGCCTTAGAATAATTTCGCCATCATTTTATCTCTCATCACAGAAATTTATTTTATTACATTTCCATCAATGCCCATCCCGTTTTCCAACTAAGTATAACTGGGTCTAAGTTACCCTAGTTGACATTATTGATACCCTAGTTGAAATTAGTTACCCTTATGTCCATTCCCTTAAAACTGAGGCGGCAAAGGCCAACGGGCGAAATCGCAACGCGTTTTATATAAATAAGGGAAATTCTTTTATCGAATTAAGTGCATGCATAGTCTGTCATGACACCATTGTCCAGAAAATAGGCATAAGCGCAGCTAGCGCACAATCACAGTTGGAATTTTGCTGCAAGATTTACATATTGGGTTGATACTAAATATTTCAATCAGATGTGCGTCCTGTCACTCGTAACGTGAAAATTGGCAGGTATATAGGAAATAGTTCTCCCCTCAACGTGATAGAAATATCCTTTTGAACCAACACGCTTTGGTGGCAGTCTTTTGAGGAAAACTATAAAAGACTCCCCTAAGGTGGGCATTTTTGCACCATTATCAGTTGCAATGAACTCAAAAAAGGCGCAACAATCTGTTATTCCTGACGGAGCTGGCAGAGACGAAAAGAATTTTTTAAACTGCCTATTGTAGTATTTTGATGCCTGCGAAATTTATGACGAAGTTTGAAATTTTCAACAGTTGACGGGACTAAGATGCCATCAAGCTCACCTCTAAGCTCGCCTCCACTGAATTTGTGCACTTATGCAAAACAAAAAGGTGAATTAGTCTGCCCCTTACCTTCAGACTGCTTCATACGCCATTATTTTGACAGCACCAGACTCATCACTGGTATGAGTACCACTAGAAAGAAGAATTCCTACTGGTGATACAATTTTTTTGGGAAAAAGTTTTAATTTCTGAGATGGAGCACTATATGAAGCCCCTCAAGGTAACGAGAAGTACTGATAAATTACGCGACAAGTAATTGTTATTTCGCCAGTCCACTCACTCCCCACTGCTTCGAGCGTAATAGAGGACAAAATTATTTACCTTAGTATGATACCGAAACAATAATTCACTGTGGAGACTCATGAGACATAATAGTATACATGTATGCCCATAGCGGTGATGTGATTCGGAGCGAGATCACTAATACGAGTAGAAAGGAATATGGAGTATAATCACGATGTACTTGTTTTTTAGCTAATTTCGAGAAGGCGTTCGATAAAGTTAATCGAGGAGAATAACTGAATGCATTACAGAAGACAGGAGTAGACCAAAGGGATAGGCTATTAATCCTCAACCTGTACTTAAGTCAGACTGCTCAAGTGCGAGTAGTGAATGGAGAGTAGTCATGGGCAGAACTAGGAAGAGGAGTGAGTCTGGGGTATTCAGCTTCACACGTGCTTTTCAAAGCAAATGCATGCGTGGACGAAATGGTAAAAATGGGTGGCATGGTAAAAAACGGTGACAGGGATGAAGTCAGTGGGGAATACATATAATCAGTTTGCGGGTGATAAAGCTTTAGCATGCCAGTCAGTCAATGGTTGTTGCAATGATTGCTGGGCGTATTATAAAATCAATGCGGTAGGAATTGGATGAGCCTCAACGTAATCAACACAAAATGTATGAGGTTTACGAGAAAGAGGAAAGCTAGGCTTAACAATGAAATAGGAATGCCACGCATAGAGCAAGTGGAAGAATTCACCTATCCTGGTATTATTTTGGGCCAAGATGGCTACAGTATTAGTAGAAAAATTTGCTAGGTAAAGAAGCTTTCGCAAGGAGGAAGGAATTGATGGCACGCACGATGAGTAAGTAAACACTTGGTAAAATTTTGGTTTGCAGCATGGTTTTGCGCGTCCCCAAAACTTAGTCGCCGAAGCAAGATGATAGGCGTGGATTTGAGGCTAAAGAGATGTGAATGAGGAGAAGGGTAAAAAGGATAGAATGGTTGGAAAGGAACTTATTTCACCACCAGGTTTCGTCGCAGAGTAACATCTTCAGGTGATATTGACACATTTCTTTCTTAAAATGGAATCTGAGATTTCCGCGGTGATTATCCACAATGGTAACGGCTTTCGGGTGTTCCTCTACGTCATGGTGTCTCTTGGCGAAAACAGTTTCTCCAGCCATGACCTCTGACCTGAAGACGCCAACAGCATGGTTGGAGAAACTCTTTTCACCAAGAGACACCATGAGGCGGAGGAACGCCCGAAAGCCGTTACAATACTCATTCTAGTACATTTAAGTTTTGTGAGGGTACGGGAAGGTGGAGGAGTGAGGGACCGTAGGGGACCTTTAGGTAAATGGGTTCTGTGAATGACTGGGTTTGGCATCGGGGGAGGGACAGCAGTAAGTGGAGGGATTGCGCGCTGCGATGTTTCGCTATAGGTGCCTTTAGGCTGAGAGGGGGGAAGGGGGTAAATTGAAGGGAGAGAATACGTAGTTAATGTTAACTGTCGATTGGCAGTTTACTTACTGCTTCTAAAATAAAGATAAAATCTTTGAGATGGTAGTTTACTTTCTGCATTCCAGGAAATTATAGAGCATTTTTTACTGTCGGGAAAATGTAGTAAAAATGTTATAGATGGTTTCCTTATTCCTTGGGGAAAAGTTGGCGAATGGAGGGGAAATGCTTTTTCCAAGAAGAGGCTGTAAATACTGTCTGTATGTAATGGAGGAGTGTAGTTTTTGAAAATATTCATTGCCTGTCTTCTGCGTTGAAAATGCGATGGATACAGGTGGAAAGTTAGGGCGAAATGGAGTGTTTGGTGTGCGGGGAATGACATATGTTGTGGTGCAAGGGAAATTGTATAATGGCTGCCTTATATGTACACACACTATTAATGAGCAATGCGCCCACTATGCCTGTATTTAAATTGTTTCATTTAGATGGTCACTAAAAGAAATATAAAAAAAAGTTACATGATGCTCACCGACGTTTCCGCGTTGGAAGGCAGCAGAGACTTCATCAGCAGAGCGTGGATTACTGGAGCGATAATTGTAGAGTAATATACAGGACGAGACCCAGCAAGAGGTGGCAATTGTATTGAAAACATGTAGAAAGAAAAGTAGTAAACATAGAGCAGACGAGTGAGAGATTGTTGAAATTAAAACAACCAAGGAATGTCATTATTCTGGTGCACACAAAAATTGGCCATATAGAGGCTAGATATTGGCTAAACAATAAATTATAGGAATTACTGGAGAGTGTCCTTGGGAGGAAATATATAATGTTTTCATGCTATTAAAGTGAGGTGGTGGGCGAAGGAAGATGGGAGTGAGGTACGAGTAGATCACTGTGGTTCAGGAACAATGAATTGCCATGGGGCGAAAGAAATAGGGTTCTGCAGGAGATAGGATTTAATCATAAGGAACGCTTGGTGTTTAACCACAATAGGCATCGATGTACATGAAAAATACCCGGATATTCAGAATATAGTGAGGCACAGATTTAGTGACAGCGTCATTAATTTGCATAGTTTCCCATTGGATGCCTACTCAAATAATAATTTGGTACTAATTAAGTATAAGGTCAGATTTATGAGAATAACACAGGGAAAACAAATGAGGAAATGTAATGTAGAAGCATTGTTCGGGATGAAAAGGGAGGAGAACCAGGGGGTAGAGAAAACTATGTTGAGTGAGAAATGGGTTAGGCAGAGAATCAATAAGAACATCTGAAAGAAGGGATACCGAAAGTTGCAAACGAAACTAAAGGAGGATCAAATAGAAAAAGAAACTATGAATTACAAACGATATAATAGAAAGGTTAAAGTGAGAAGAAAATGGAAGACTGCAAACACAGTTAGGCTGAAGGAGGTGCAAAGAGATAAATAATAAACTGGGAATTAGTAAGAATTAGTAAGAAAGGAGAATTGGAGGGGGTAAGGGACGGATAATGAAAATCCACACATGGGGACAGGAACTTGGGGGAGAGAGAGGAGAGGGATGTTTGTTTAAGAATTGGAATTGCAAAAAGGGAAAGTGAAAATATTTCATTAACCATTATAGATCCTTTAGAAGTATGTTAAACAATGTTTTAATTCTACAAGGCATCCAGCCCTTGCAGTCCCTTATTTATTGAAAATTCTTTCTATAAATTCACTAGTGTGGTTGTTTCCTACGAGATGTTAAGCAAAAAGGGAAGTGTAGGTCATGAAGCAGGCCTTGTATACTTATATTATACTTTCAAAATTCCTTAAAATAGCCTATCCCAACCTCCTTGCGAAATAACTGTTGCACATTAGGGGTAATGTTGTGAAAGGAGGGACTTCGCATTCACTACGTTTTGGTATCCTTAGGATGATGGATGCTATGAGTTGCTGCTTTTTCCATGTGAGCTATTTCTCTACTGTATAAAGTGACAATTTTTCTGGTTCATAATTGTTGGTTGCAATTTGTTTGATATTGTTAAGCTCCTTTTGTTTCAATACAAATTTAGCAGATGACTCCGTAAAAAGTTACTGTCGCGGCATATCCCGTAGTTTCTTGGAATCTTACTCCTTGTTTTTGTTTTTGTCTGACATTGAAATGTTATTTAATTTATGAAACATGGATTGAAAGGAAAAAATTTCGGTATTCAGAATGAAAAGCTTTCGAAAAGAAAATAATAACGACATTCATTACCCGTGCAGTTTTATTCTCAGTACTGATAAAATAAAGGGTTAGACAATACGAGCATAAATATTTCCATATTAAATTATCAAAGTATACAAAATATAAGAACGGTTCTACACATCTTTGAAAGTATCATCATCACCATCATTATAAACAAAACCATATGATTTAAAGGCAAAGATGAAACAGTGATTTGCGGAGAAATGAGGACATCGGCCAATGGCGTGCTACTCTCTAACAATTTAGGCTAGATATCAGAGTGGTGCGGAAAATGGGGGTTAGAATTAAATATATCAGAAAATGTACTGCACTGAGGTTTTGGAATAAAATAAAAGATTAACTAGACGTAAAATAATGAGTAGAAGGGATCGATTTAAGCATTTCAGAACAGGTCAAATACTTAGGTGTTATACTAACATCAAACCTTTAATCGGGTACACATATTAGAAGAATATACGGGTTGGCCTTAAAGAGTGTAGGTTTCATGAGACGGGTTGTAGGAAAGTATAATGAAAAAGTAAGAGAGAATCCTCTCCTGTCTTGAAAAAAGAGGGATGTTATTTCGGTTTAGTTAGGCCACATTTACAATACGTGGCAAGAGAATGTTTAGTTAGGCTGAAATTGAAATTAAATTTAAAATACTTCGCCTTTCCACATAAAAAACTTTTATTTACGACCTAGGTTTCGTTATGGAATAACATCATCAGGTAAAAAAAACTGTTTTTTTCCTGATGATGTCATACCATAACGAAAACATAGGTCGTAAATAAAAGATTTTTTTTATGTGGAAAGGCGAAGTGTTTTAAATTTAATTTCAATATGAAGAATTTCCACCAAGTGACGCCAGAAACTGTTTCATTGTTTAGTTAGGCCACATTTAGAATATGCGGTAAAAACCTGGGATCAATTTGAGAAAACTATAATTGACAGGCGCAGAGAAATTCGGCTAGGTTTTGCTCCAAATTGCTACGAGAAGCGAGTATGCGTCACAAATATGTTGGAGAAAATAGCCTCGGAACCTCTTGATTCTTGAAGAAAATAAGTAATACAAACTTTTAGAAAGGCACAGGGCTCCAGAGTTTTCAAGCGTCAATGAGGGAATAAAAATGGCAAAAAAATATATTGATAGATTCTACCAACTTTAAATGCATGTTTTCCCCAACTCTGATTAATATGTTTCCATTCTGTATATCTAGGCGAATCGATGTTCCATAAGCGGCTGTTAGGCTTGTAAAATATTCTGCATTTTGCCATTCCTTGTATCTAGTCCTTGATTTCTTCATGTTAACATTTATCAACAAATTATTTACCATTTACTTTCAGGAATAGGTTACGGGACAACAGTGATATGCTTCATGTTGAACATCTACTACATTGTGATCCTTGCATGGGCCATGCACTATTTCTTCAATTCCTTCACATCCCAACTCCCGTGGGCAACGTGCGGAAACTGGTGGAACACGCCATCGTGCTTCGCACAAGGAGACAATGTAACACGGATTGCTGACGCTTTGGCAAATTTTACGCTGGGTGGGAATTCAACGACTGTTTCGCCAGTTGATTATTACACGAATAACTCACACCCACAACGGAAGGATGCGGTAATCGAATACTGGGAGTGAGTATATATATATATATATATATACTTCTATATGAAAGTGATTCAGAGTCGACCACTGCTAATTTGGGCGCCGGTGCAAATATTTTTTTCGGGCCTCCCAGCAAGGATGAACTTGATAAAAATTCTAATGCAAATAATTTTGCATTCTAAAAATGTTACGTCTCTAAATACGCATAATGGTTGGCCAAACATATGTGACGGCATTTTCCCTACCATACACTAATGCATCGAAAAATATCGATGTGTGTGTATATATGACGGCGGGGAATTCGTAAAATCAGTAAGGTGTGCTGATGACCAAGCTTTAGTTTGTCAGTCAGCCAAGAGGTTGCAAGCATTGCTGAGTGAATTGGAAATTCAGTGCGACAGGTATGGGATGAGAATCAATATTAATAAAACAAAGGTTATGCGATTTTCTAGAAAGAAAAAGGTAAGCTTAACGTTAAAATAGGAGGGCAAAAACTAGAGCAGGTAGAACAGTTTACGTATCTCGGTAGTGTTTTGGACCAACACGGTCAAAGTAGTAGGGACGTAAGGAGAAGAATTGCGCTAGGCAAAGAGGCTTTCACAAGGAGGAGGGAGTTGATGACAGGGACGTTGAGTAAGGATGCTAAGAAAAGACTCGTTAAAACTTTGATATGGAGCGTAGCTATGTACGGCGCGGAAACGTGTTCATTGAAGCAGTAGGATAGACCACTTGGTATGGTGGGCGAAGAGAGGGGTTTGTTGGGAGAAATCCTATGGAGGCAGGAAAATTGGATGGAGGCCGGATATTGACCGGCAATAGTGGGGTGTTGAAGACTATAATAGAGGGGAGAATGTTAGGCAAACAAGGAAAGGGAAGGAACAGGATAGGGATGTTGGACGGGATGAAGGGAGGAAGAAAGTACTCAGACATGAAGAGGGACCTGATATAGAGTAGGATGATGGATTTTGTGTTTAGTTAGGAGTAATAAAATGTTAATTGGTAGTTGTGTCCACCCAAAAACCTACCTTAACTGGTAGATTACCTAATAATAATAATATATATATATATATATATATATATATATATATATATATATATATATACCCACCCACACATACATACATAATAAAAATAATACTTTATTCATTTTGATAAATAGTAAAACCGTATTAAATGTCGTCAATGTAAATACTGCTTAATATATAAACATAAGCTCTATAATGTGATGAAGATTGTCACAAAAGAATTCACCAAATGAGTAAAGTGGGTTAGCAAGTAACCAAGTATGTACCCTATTCTTGAATTTCGTGATACAGTCCAATTTCAGCTGAGTAGGCAGACAGTTGGTAGTAGTATTTAGGGGAAGCAACCGACTGCTGAGGTCATTTGCGCCAGACAGTTATGCAGTCAAGTGTTCACATTATAAAATGAGTTGTAAATTGAGTCTAAAATAAGTAGTATTAAGTTCGTTTTACCCCTTATGGTGTATTTATGGATGTGAGTTCTTAATTGTTAAGTTGTTGGTTTAACTCACATTAATCAGAGCCTTAAAGATATATAAACGAAATACAGTCATGATTCCATACCAAATAAAAAAGGTTTACAAGAATCACGGGGTAGTATAATAGCAAGAGAGCAAATAGCTCTCATTGGTAGTAGTAAGATTTGATTAACATATGGGGAATGATGCTATAACTCAAAGCCATTATTCAAATTACATCGAAAGATAGCAAAATAAAGTGTTAAATGATACACATTTGAAATGAGAAAGTTGAGCTTCCTTAATGCATATACAGATCTGATATATCAGATCTGATAGAAGTGGGTGTCCCAGTGAAGTTTTGTATCTATGTAAATTCCTAGTATTTTAGTAGTTTCAATTTCAGTTATATTTTATTTAAGACTGTATACATTATGATGGGTTTTTCCAGTATTTGATTGCAAATGATTAATATCAAACCATTCCTTAGCATGTCCTTGGGCGGTGCTAGATTATGCCTTTGCATCTTCTAGATGTTGACATTTTTGTACTAATGTGGTGTTGTCAGCATATAAAACAGATTAAAATTTCATATTACTGGACAAATCATTAATCATGATCATGAAAAATACTGGGTCATGTGCAGAGCACTGTGGGATGCCATATTTTTCCTTTAAGTGCTGCAGATTGACAGTAATTAAGTTCAGCCTATTTGGTGGCAATCATCCAAATATGACTTCACAGTTTCAGTGCATTTCCCTCAACATCATAATACTCTAGCTCCGTTAGTATTATTAAATGATAAAAATAGTCGAAAGCCTAACTAAAATCACATAGTGCCACAGAGACTGATTTCCTTTCTTCAAATGCATTAATGACATAATTAAATGCAATAATTTCCTTGATTAAGCAATTAAACAAACCATAGATATCCTTACTGTTGGTTTTTTTTTAATTTTTTACAGTTGATATAATATCAAATGGAGTGACAAAATTCGATTTCAAATTTTAATTACGAGGGTCATCCGGAAAGTAGTACCCGTTCGTGCCGCATGAAGTGCTGACGACGCGAGTAGCCGCTGGACGAGGTCAGATAGCTTCAGTGGCTTGTCTGCCTTCTCTGAGCCAAGTTGCGTGACGCTAGCATTGCCTGTGTTGTTTCTGTGATTGTTTACAATGTTTAAAAAAATTGAGAACGCCGCCAGTTGTGAAGTGAGGGCAGTGATTAAATTCCTCAATGCAAGAAACGTTCGCCCATGTGATATTCATCGCCAATTAAAGGAGGTGTATGGAGACAATGTAATGGACGAGTCGTCTGTTCGGCGGTGGTGTCGCAACTTCAACATGGGGAGGGGGAACACACACGACGATGAGCGTTCGGAGAGACCGTCTGTCATTACAGACCAACTGGTGAGCTCAGTTGACGAATTCGTGAGGAACGATCGGCGCGTCACAATTGATGACATCTGTGAGCATTTTCCCAATGTTTCTCGAACAATTGTTCATGAAATTGTTAAACACCATCTGCATTATGCAAAAATTTGTGCAAGATGGGTCCCTCGCGTATCTCAATGAGCTGGCGGCGAAGGACTATGCAGCAGGAATACAGAAACTTGTCACACGTTATGACAAATGCCTTAATTTGCTTGGAGATTATGTTGAGAAGTAGTTTAAAGTATCCTCTTTCAAATAAATTTTTTTATGTTTGTTAATATTTACTTTTGTGTCTTTATTTCACGAACGGGTACTACTTTCCGGATGACCCTCGTATTTGGAGGACTTTTTGCAGCATATTGCCAATACTGCCAAAGACACACATGCAAATATGCATGTAAAAATAAGAAGTGGAAGAAATTAATGTACGATTATAGCCAAAACTGGCATTTTTCAGATTATAGAAAAGAGTGAGTCAAACCAATTCTGATGATAATTAATTGTTTTCTTTTAAGAAACAAAGTTCTTGGCATTAGCAGTGGCATTGATGATATTGGAGGCATTCAATGGGAATTAGCTGGTACATTATTCCTTTCATGGCTCTTGGTGTACTTCTGCATCTGGAAAGGGATCAAATCATCTGGAAAAGTTGTCTATTTTACAGGTATGTAGAGTTATTCAATATTATATCAGCAGCTAAATAATTATGTCTTTAAAGAATATTAATCTATTATTTTTTTATATGCATGAAAGAGTCATATTTTTTCTTTTAGATAATAAATGTATGCACCAATAAGAATTTTGTCCAGTTTGCTTAAAAAAATACTTTTACTTTGATCACCATAAGCTAAAAAAAGCTGTATCTATAATCATGAAATTTTTCAGTGAATAATTTCACCTTAATCATCTTTCATGGAATCATCCAGGTTAGTCTGTTGGTTATTGAACCTACCTGCTGACTCATTGGTCCACTGATGGGCTTAGGTCCATTAATAGACATTGGTTTTATATTAAACCTTGTGGTTCAGTCTTAGGAGCACCTGATTATTCAGGAGTAGCTTAACAGGATTCTATGAATAGATAGGCCACCAGATAAATCTGGAGTGCATAAAAATATGGTTACCTATCTAAATGTTCATAACATAATCTCTATTTTTCCTTAGCCTTTGAAAATTTCTTTAGCTGTGGGTGCATTATGACATAGCTGCTTTCACTAGTGCTGCCAATGTGAGGGCAGAAAGGGTATTAAATGATGATAGCAAATTTAAATCGCTTAATGATTATGTACACAAGAGATGGAGATACACATTATACTGACAAGATGGTGACCAAATACTCACATGTGGCAAGAGTAGACAAAGAGATTTGTCGTGATGAAAGAGTATGACTGACTGTCGTTGGTCTGTGTGGTTGATGCCATTGAGCTTCTCTGGTGGCACAACCGCAAACCTCTATAATTAATAAAGGGCAAGATTTGGAACTTCTCTAACAAGTGAAGAGCTAGGTCCACCACTACACATCTTTCCTTTTGTTTCCCAGTGCAATCTTCTTTTCATAATATTCCTTGCAAGCATATGGTGAATCCTTTACATCCTATCTGCATCACCTATTTAAATTTTTTATTTCATCATTTTTCCTTTTCTACCTCTCTTCATTGTAGGCACCAACTTATTTTTCAATTTTTCTCAGCATTTGATGGGTAGTATTTGTCTTCAGCATCATGTCTGGAATCAAATAGTACCTACCCATGTTCTTTATATGAAATACCACATTACTGCCTTTATGTTGTGAAAATATTTGCGCATTCCAATGTCAGCTAGAATTTTACTGGCAGAACCAATTATAATTTATCCTGATAAGATGGCCATGTCAAATAAATTGAAGGGTACAAATAAATCAATAAGGACACTTAGCACAAAAATCATATGGTCATAAGAAAAGAGGCCAAAAAAGCAATGGGAGGATATTAAGGACATTCAGGTACAGAAAAAGATGGAAACATATAATGAGGTACAAGAATTGTCAGAATAGTGTAAAAGGAAAACAATATGAGCCAAGAGAGATGCCTAAGAGAATAAAGTTGTCAATGGATTCAAAGAGATTTTGGGGAGCATTCATCATAAGAGTATGCAGAAGAATAAAGAATTTGAGCCATCTGAGTATCGTTTTCTGTTGAGGCAAGGAATACAGTTTGGATGAGGATACTTCTATACAGGTATTTTAGTACATTAATACAGATACAGAAATGTGATAAATAAATAAAATCATTAAAGAGTTGAGGGAAATTGGAAGAAATAGAGTGTTGGAATTATATTTTGAAATTATCAGGAAAATAATTGTCTAGAAAAATGCACGAAATCAATTTAAATTTAGATCTGGATTTAATTTTAAATCCTGAAAATACTAGAGAAACAGTCATCATAATAATAATTTTTATTTGTTCAAGGAGTGGTGTACAACAGCAATATAGGATAGGTCATTAAAAATATGAATTAAGCAGGAATTCAGAAAATCATACAAATATAGAGAAAAATACACATTTTGATCATATTTACATACCTATAGGTTATACTTTACATTTATTGTATTTTTCTCATACATGTCATATTTTTTCATTAAAAAATTCAGGTATTGTATCATTTTCTCAGTCATGAATGTTTTTATTTGCCTTTTAAACTGAGTTATATATTTCATGTCTTTGTACCTCTGAGGTAATTTATTGTACAGGTTTAGTCCCATTGACTTAGATTGTAGGCTCACAGATATGGCTTTATTGTATGTGATGTGCAGGCTTGACTGAGTTCTAGTATTGTGACAGTGGTAGTGAGAAATTGCTTGGAATTCTAATGAGTGTTGTTCAATATATGTTACTTGGAAAGCAGTACATATGGATGGAAATGCTGGTCAACCAAGATCTTAAACGATTTGATGGATAGCTGAAATTGGAGGATTGCATGTGAATAGCTTTCTTTTGCAGTTTAACTCTCACTTGGAAGAGAGATGATGAGCCCCAAAGAATGATACCATGTGCAATATGGGAGTAAATAAACCCATAGTAAAGCACTGACAGAATGCCTTGGCTCACTATTTTGATCAAAGTTTTCTGGGGGAACATGCTAAGCTTAATTCATATGAATCGCATTTTATTTGAATATCCCAGGTCAAGTGTGAGTCAATTAGTGAAGACCAAAGACTTTAAGTTTAATTACACCTGCAGAAAAATAATACTGAAATAATCAATGGAGAGTTAAATAATAGCAAATACCAAAAGGTACCTAGGCAAAGATTGATTTGGTTTTAGAAAGGGGAAAGAACATGTGACACCATTGGTTAAATGAGAATTTAAGTAGAAAGCACTATCATCCGGGTGTTTTTTGTGCTACGTGGGTTAAGAGAAGGAATTGCGTGGGGTAGAGAGTGAACAAGGCTGATGAAAGTACAGTGGAGAGTAAGATGAGCATGATCCATTCCACTACCTTTCTCATTAAATAAAACACTCGTTTGTTGAATATATTTTTTCCATATAAAGTATTATAACATAAGATAATGTATTCCATGCCGAAAACATAAATTTTTTGCAAGATTTATTAAAAGGATATTATGTAGAACCCATTTAGGGTCATATTTCTCATTCACCTTTTGTTCTATCATGGAATAAAACCATCTTTAATGTGAATTCGATTTGTAGAAAACAAAAAAGATTCAAAATAATTAGTTAATTCATGATACATACATTTCATAATTCATTTTTACAAGAAACCTGTCGAGAGACATTTATTTTAACCAACTCTTGAAATATTTTTGAAAATGCGACATAGCATTATCATTACATAAATGTTGACTGTCTTCTTAAGGCTTTTTCTGTGGGGATATTTTTGAAATTATTCATGAAATATTATTGAACTGTGTGCGAAAAGTCATAAATAACAATCCTGAACATAAGTTTGGTCAAATGTGCAATCATTAGCGGCCTTACAATGCTACTGGAACTTGTGCTGAACTCAAAAGGAAACAGCTGGTGTAATCACTCTGGGAATCCCTCACTCCTCATCACTCGTTAATCAAAATGTCACTCACTAAGTGAATTATTCTTGGGCAAAATATTTTTGCTCATCATGCAAATTACTTGCTATCAAAGATTTTCGTTTTGCGAGGTTCCATGGTATTGTGGAAACAAAGAGTTAACTGGAGGGAAGGCGACTTTTGAAAAACTGTTTATGAAATAGATGTAGCAAGTACAAGTCAGGTGGTGGTGAATCAGGAAGGCTAAAGAACATACAATGAAGTAGGGTAGGATTGACTATTACTTACAGTGATATTTATCTTATATGTTAGCAAAATGGAAATGGTTCTATGGGAATGGATTAATTTGAGAAAAAGGTAGGTGGAATTACAATAGAAGCTAATTACAATAGTTAGGTATTCAAGCATCACTATTAAAGTAGGAGGGAAAAAACTATAGCAGGTGGAACAGTTTGGGTATTTTATTTATAGAAATGGGCAGGGTAGAAGATTATAGAAGAGCATTAAGAGAAGAGAAGTCTTCATGAAGGTAGTATTTGCAAAGAGAAGAGAAATAATGACAGATATGCTTAAAAATGACAAATGGCTAGAAAAAACTAAATATGGATGATGGTTCAGTGTGGATCAGAAACCTGGTTTTCAAGAAAAAAGGAAAAACGTGAAGGAGCGGTCTTAGATGTGGGTATGGAGAGAGATTGAAAAAATAAAGGACAAGTAGAATTCTGCCAAATCGAAGTATTTTCATGGAAACTTGCACTTAATGCCTTGGCTCAATTGCATGCTTCGGGAAGGGTCCCATTCAGACCCAGGATGTGTCATATTTTTCCTGTGGAAATTTACTTCTCCTTTGTGTTCACCCTTACATGTTTCCTAACCTGTTTTCCTTTACCATATACCAACCCAATATGATTTTAAATCTCCTAGAGCATCACTGAATCAATCGAATAATTAGTTCGAGTTGCCATATTCTACTTCCGATTTTGTCTTTATGTTTGTCTATATTTAAATGCATGTGTGTATGTTACATGGCCAGAGTGAGTTGTTTTCTCTTACCTTTCTCCTTCACTTTCCTTCCTCTCCAAGCCCTATAGTAAAAGAGTATCTGAGAAGCACACTCAAGAATCTGCGCCAACACTATTGCTGCCAAATTGACTCTTAAGTATTTTCCTGGAAACTTGCTCTTGATTGATTAGCTATTGGTATAGCACTTTCCTGCCAAAGAGATAAGTCCCATATTCAAATCCAGTATGTGTCATATTTTTCTGCGTAAATTTACTTCTCCTTTGCGTATATCCATGCATATTTCCTGTTTCTTGGCAATTGACCTTGTATGTTTATTGAATTCTCACTGCATATTTCTATGAATTGCATATCAATGTGTATATATTAACAATAGGGATGCGGTAGTCCAGTAGGTAGAGCACTGGGCTACTGACGGGAGGGCCCTGGTTCGATTCCCGGGGATATCTCTGGGCACCCTCAGCTTCACCCTCAGCTTCACCCAAGCTGTGTGAATTTTGGGTACTGCATCTTCCTGGGAAACCACAAGTGGCACAGGGAAAGGAACTGGTCCCCCTCCCCTGATGCGTGAGTTTCACACCCTGTTATTCTTATAATTTTGTGAGCTCTACCCTCACCTATAAAACTGACCTTTGGGTTGATAACTGCAGTCAGAGGCATATTAATACTGTTCTCTACTCACTCCATCAGGAACCATTCTACTTTATGTTTATCCCCTCCCCTTCACCCCTCTCCATTTGTCCCTCCATCATTATCAATAAGAATAAATTTCAGTAATAGAAATAAACAAAGTTAAATATAGATGCATACAAATTCAGAGTTTTGTATTGTAAATTGCAATACTACATATCTTCAAGAAAATACTTTAATTATAATTTAAAGTTTATCAGCTTAAGTAAAGTTAATAAAATACACAATGAAAATTATTCATATAGATTTGATGCACCCTTCTCTATGCTAATGATACATAGTGGGTGCTTGAGAGCCCGAAAGATTTTGAAGCTGCCCAGCTGGGTGTGAGGTACATCGCTCAAACATTGGAATTGAGCAAAAATTGTTTTGATGAAAATAGTTATGTTTGATATCAAGAATTGGAAGAATGACTGCGTTGTGAGTATAAGTGGTGAAATATTTGGACAGATGAGTGTATTTTATCAGAATTTTTGCAAAAGATAGTTAGATGGAATAAAATAAGTAGAGATTAAAAGGCATGCAAATGTTAGCAGAAAGGTTGTTGGTATGTTGAACTCATAACAAATGAATATTTATTAAAAATATCAAAACTGGTATTGTTTTAAAATATATTCCTCCACACATTTTTAATGGAGGCAAAACTTGGGCACGCCAGAAAAAGTAAAAATGTTAACTAACTGGAGTGAGAATGAGGTAGAGACCAGAGGAATGTTAGTGGTAAAAATAGAAGAGATAGGGTATGGAATGAATGGAAGTATTCTTAAAGGAAGCATGAAACAATTCTTAAGTGTTTGGTCCTGTTGAGAGAATGATTTACAGTTGAATCACCATACAATATGTATGAGAAAATCAAATGGTTTGAGAGGAATGTGGTTGCTGAGATTCACATGGGTATAACTGATTGAAGAGTTTGGACTAGGAATATTAGAAACCTCATGAACAGAAGAGTGTGTTTGAAGTAATGAATTAATGTAATGGAGGAAAAGGAAATTAGGATGGAATAGTGTGGAGGGAATTAGTGAAGAAGTAAGTTTCCTGAAGTAACTAAAAAGGAGGCTTTTTTTGACAAAGTCTATCCTGAAAGAGAATGATACAAAAGCAGCATAGGCATGAATTTTTTATAAAAATATAATTGAATTTTACAGAGACCCCATGTATACTGTTTTGTTAATTGGCATGTATAGTGTTTGGGTATTTACACTAAATATAGATAGTGTGGTTGCTAAATACATAATTATTATTGCAGGCTATCTACTGGCTATGATAGGTGTTAGATGGACACAACTACCGTATAAATATGTCCAAATCCAAAAAGTTCTCCAGTCTCTCCTAACAAAACTCAACTCAACGTCCTACTCTACAATAAACTCCTCTTCATTTCTGCATACCTTCCTTCCACCTTCATTCTGTCCAACATCCCAATCCTATCTCTACCCCTTTTTCATTCTCCTAACATTATCGTCTCTATCAGAGTCTTCAACATCCCATTGCCAATAGATATACTGTGCATCCATGTTGAAGTATATTTAGGATTTCTCCCAGCAATTCCCTCTCCTTCTACACAATACCTAGTACCTACACATTGGTTTTCTTTTCTGTACCCTTAAAATTCTCCATACTTCTCCAAATCAAAATTTCAAAAGCATCCAACCTATGGCAATAATCATACTAAAATTACCATGTTTCCATGCATTACTTAACTACGCTCCATATAAAAGTTTTAATGAGCCTTTTCTGAACATCCTTACTCGATGTCCCTGTCATCAATTCTCTCCATCTTGTCAAAGCTTCTTTGCCAAATGCAATTCTTCTCCTTACGTCACTACTACTTTGACCGTGTTGGTCCAAAACACTTCCGAGATACATAAACTGCTCTCACTGCTTTTTTAAACTGCTCTAGTTTTGCTCTTTTATTTTAATAATTAGATTAGCCTTTCTCTTCTAGAAAACAGCATAACCTTTGTTTAATTTACATTCATTCTCTTCCCATACCAATTACACTGAGATTCCGATGTCCTCAGCAATGCTTTTTCCCCTTGGCTGACTGACAAACTAGAGCTGGGCCATCAGCAAACATTACTGATTTTATGGATTCCCTGTCAACTTTCATTCCTATCACCAGTTGTTTCCATGTCTCTTTAATCATTTTCTCCACATATACATTTAACAGCCCAGGTGACAATGGACAACCCTGCCGTACTCCTTTTGCTAATACGGTACATCTGGTATCTCTATCCCCCACTCGCACATGAGCAGTCTGAGGCATGTACAGGTTGCTGATTGGTATCCTAACCCTCCATTCCACTCCTATTTAATAAAATATATTCATTGATTTTTCCCATTCACTCTATGAAATGCCTTTTTGAAATCTAAGAAACAGGCAAATGCATCCTGAATGTAATCTACATGTTTATTCCTCTTGATTAGTGATCTCATTACTACAATGCCACCACATGGGCCTCTCTCCTTCCCCAAACAAAACTGTTCATCCCCTAAGTAATCATTTGCCCTACTCTCCATCCTTTTATTGATGATCCTGAGAATCACTTTAGCTGTGTGCAAAATCAAACTTATAGTTCTGTGGTCTTCACATGATGTGACCTTTTTCGAAATTGGAGCCAACACTGATCTCACAAAGTCCCAGCAAGATTCCTTCCTCATAGATGCTATAAATTAGTCCACTTCCTCCCACATTCTCCTAAACCCTTTAGTAGTTCCACAGGAATATTTTCTACTGCCACACTTATTTGATTTCATTTTCCTTAATGCCCTTTCCATCTCATCTTTGAGTATGGCTGGACGTAAGCTTTCTTCATCTACATCATTTCTCTTCCTAGTCTAATCTTGCTTGCCTAAGTTCTTTACATTACACTTCTTCTATATATTCCATCTCTCTTGCATCTTTTCTGTTTCAGCTGTTATTTTACCCAACTTATCTCTAACTGTTAACACAGATTTTCCCTTCCTACTTCTCGACAGTGTTTTACCTTCTTTAAATTGTGCATCAATGTCAACCTTCCTTGGCAAAGCTTTCCATATCCTCACACTGCCCCTTTCACCATGCTTCTTTCACTGTATTTGTTACCTATTTCATTTATTATTTACGTCTTTGTATCTCTTTCTCCCTAACTCTTATTTATATTCTTCCATTTACTTCTCTCATCTATCTATCTAATCATCTCATCTGTGGTCCATAGTTTCCTTGTTCTTTTCCCATTAATGGTTCCCATAGTTTCATTTGTGGATTTCAATATCCCTTTTCTGATATATTCCCATTTTTCTTCAACACTACTCAGCTCCTTTCCCTCACTCATGATTTTCTTTACAGCCTGCTGATACTCCTTTCTTGTCAGTCCTGTTAATACTTCTACATTCCATTTCCTAATCCGCCTCCCTTGCCTTATTTTTTTGACCCAACACTTCATAAGTATTGAATTGTGATAACAGAGACTGCATCCACTCCCGGGAAACTATACATATTGATCAGGCTGTTCCTAAATGTGTGCCTAACCATAATATTATCTAACTGTTCACTTTCTGAGTCACATTGTCATTGTCCTGTTACCCATATGCCTTTTGTGGTGTCTAAGCCAAGTTTTGATACTGATTAACCCCTGTCTCCTGCAACACCTCATCACCATCTCTTCCTTTTCCTATCATTTTATTTCAATCCTCCATCACTATCAAATGTTCCTCGACAGAGACACATGTGATTATGTTCTCTAACTGATCGTATACCCTATCTACTTCTTCCTCCTTATGATTGCTTGTGGTATGTACACATTAAAAATGAACAAGTTACTCGGTTCTGCTTTTACTTCAACTAGTAATATTTTATCCTTTGCTTTCTCAATGTTGACTGCGCTTCTTTCTACATTTTTACTCAATATTATTGCACCCCATTGCTAGCACTTTTCTCCTCAGCTGTGTATAACTCTATAACTATCACTCCAGTAATCCTCGCTATCCTTCCATCTCAACTCGCATAGACCTAAAACATCTATATTTCCTCCGTCCATCTCTCAGTTACATTCTCTAACATTATTGTCCTCAAAATTTTCCTAACATTCCTAGTTTCTATTCTATTGAATTTGGTCTTCTTCTTTGTCTTCTGTGCAGCTGTTATCAAAACTGTTCACAAAATTATCTGGCAAAGGTTCCATGAGGTGATGATCATGGTAGCCTTGCCTCTCCCACTGCTCAGCATGACACACAGCCGATTGGACCAAGTCCTGTAGTTGCCAGGACTCATTTTCTCTCTACTACCCATCATGAAAATCATGGGATTAATAATTAAGGTAGTGTCCCATTGCCTTTCTCAATAGAGTTTTTAACATGACACCATCATTCAATGGCTGCCCCACACGGGTCAGACACCATTGCAGCCACCTCACTGAGGAACAGATGCTACACAGACTACCCTTCATCAGGCTTCTAACCTTCAACCTCTCTGTCATGGGTGGCAGGAGGAATTATCATTACTCCTGCCAGCACAGCTCTAGGGGTCATTTAAACACACAAACCCTTTCACCGCGTTAAGGTTGTAGTCCATGGGAGTGGAAAATTCCATTTATATCCCTCCACTTTACTCTGATTTTACTCTTATTTTTTCATAATTAATCTTTATCCTACTTCTGAATTCTGGTGATTGTGTTTAAATCCACCTAAATCCTATGGAGTAGCTTGATGGGCTATCATAAATATTTGGGTGCTTCTAATATGCATATATGCATTTAAAATTCTGGGAATAGTTTCAATGTTACATGAGAATTTAGTGATACTCATATATAACTTCATATTTTACACATTTGTCCATGTGTATAATAAAAATGAAACATACATCCTATATGTCTTTGGTAAGTGCTGATATTTGTATCTTCACTTCCTTGTTGCAGCCTTATACCCACAATAAAATATGGACAAATCATAAATGCGGATGGTGAAGTACCAACCTGATTAAGATGCCCAATAATAGCCAGTAAATGCTTTAGTCAATGGGAATGTGTTTGAATCTACCAAGGGAATTTGAATTTGAAAATTTGAATTTGTCATAAAAGTGCATTGGCAGGTCCAGTCAACTATTGATATATCCTAAGTTTTAACAATAGGTAGCCATTCCCTTTGTGTATAAAACATAGCATTATCTCAATATTTCCTCAACAAAATTTGGAAATCTTGCATATTTCTTAATGATCATTATATTTACTCGAAAATGTTTGATTTTCTGTGAGTGGGAAAATGAATAATTAAAGTTAAAAAAGAAATCTGCTATTATTCACAGTTTTCATAGCAGTATTGATGGCATTCTGTACCTGTATTGGAATGCAAATCTATTTTTTGAATTCTCATAATTTTTTTGTCAAATATCAATGTGAGTTTCATAGCATTCTTTGCTGAATGTTTCTTTATCTTTTTTCAGCTACTTTTCCTTATGTTATGCTAACAGTACTGCTCATTCGGGGTGTGCTTTTAGATGGTGCAGAAGAGGGAATCAAATTCTATCTAAGACCTGATATGTCTAAACTTCAAGAAGCACAGGCAAGTCATTCTCATCGTCATATTCAATTGTTATGAACTACCAGATTTTTCTCGAACCACCTCACATGTTGGCATTGCATAACCCCTTGCAAAACAGACCATGGATGAAAAAAGGGGCTTAATTAAATGGGACTAGCACAATGATAAAAGAGGAAACCCTCATTGGAGAACTTCCATAATTCCAAGGTGGGTAGGTCCTTAGATAACAGTTTCCAAGATAGATGGAAGGTATACTTCACAGCTGTAAAAGGAATACAGCTGAGATGGATGCTAAGGGAAAGTAAATGGAAAATAAAGAGCTGCAAATGGCCTTCATAGGAGAAGCAGCTGGTGACTCTGTCCAACTTGTAAAAGTGATTTCATCCAAAAATTGGCCATACCATTTTAAAGAGATCTATAATTTCCAAATGCTTAAGGATGTGTTCAAAATGCTGATGGAGAAGGGTCAACTTCACTCAAGGTGCAATTATCCAATCAGTTACTTCTATAGAATGAACAAGGTGACCAGCTGCACCCTCCTCATCTCCTGCTAATCACTTCTGATGTAAATACAGCAGAGGTCTAAATGCTTTTGAATTCTCTGTGATGATGGCTGTTGTAACCTGAGGAATGATTATTACATACATGATTAAATGAATACACTCCTCTCTGTTTTCTTAATTATGTTTTGACACGACTTATAATCTCCTGTTTAATAGTACTTAATGACCAAATACGGCTAATTTCATGAAAAAATATTAATTAGTTTCAAAATAATTTTATATTGTTTAAATGCCTTACACATGTTGAAAAAAATACCTTATCAATATTTTGGAAGATTGAGGAAATTTACCCCTATTGGGCCCTTGGTGCATTTGGATAAAAGAATCAATTCAAAAGGTTCTGGGTGTCTGTTATTAGAACATTTTTATTCCCTTTATTTTCACTGCCAAAGTTATGCAATATTTTGCAAAACATACAATTAAACAGCACTTTACTTTTGTTACTGCAAATGATTCATATCGCCACGCATTACAATGAAATTTCCCATAGTTGTGTTGTGTGTGTATATATGTATGTTGGATAAATGTATATGATATATATGTATATGTACATGGTCTGTCCCAAAAAATAAGGAGAATAATTCGGGGAAATAATTTATTACTGATCAAAGTACAAATTACTAAAACTCATCAAAACAGCTCCCTTGTGCATCAACACATCGATGTCAGTGCCTCTGCCACGCTTCCTGGAAGGCATCAACGGGAATCTTGTTCAGGCACCTTGTCATGTCCTCTTTTACATAATCCAGTGGTCCCAAAACGCTCCTCAAAGGGGTTGTACTTGGGTCATACTTGTCCTATGTCTCGCCACCAGTATCCAGTATCCACCTATTCTAAAAAATTTGGGCCACTTTCACAGTGATCCAAGAGGTCCAAGGCAAGCTTGTCATACAAGCCATCTTCTGACAGCACCTAGGGAACCATCTTGGCATACCTTTCTCATGGCTAAATCTTCTGTAAGAATGCATGAGAGTGGCTTTGGTACATGAAAGGGATTTAATGACATGGGGATTCACTAACTGTATGCTTCAAAAAGCAATACACAGCCCTGCTCTAAGAAAGATAATGTTAGCCAATAAAAATATAGAAAAACACATAATAGAGGACTCTCACTCCTATCCTGAAATTTTCAGTGGTAAGACTACATATATATGCAGAAAATAGTGACTGACCTTTCCTTCTTTCTAACGAGGAAGGTGTGCTTGCAGCAGAGATTTGCAGAAGTTCATCTTTTATATGTGTTTCTATCCTGTTTCGTTATATCTATATCTATGTGAATATATATATATGTGTGTGTGTATGTGTGTATGTATGTATATATGTATGTATATATCATCTCTTGGCTAAAGAATCGGGGCGCTTGGCGACATATTAGACCCACGGATCTCAGAGTAAATTACGTTTCCTCGATAGCTCAAGTGGTTAAGAGCATCCGCCCGGCAAGTGGAAAGATCCGGTGTTCGAATCCCGGTCAAGGAAATATTTTTACTCTCGTGATCCGTTCGATTCCGCCTTCCCCACCTCTATTGTGTTCGTCCTTTATGTGTGTTCCTATCCCTTTTCCTTATATCTGTTTCTGTATATATGAGTATTTATCCGCCGTTTGGCGGGATTTCGTGTTTGAATGTGTATGTATATATATATATATATGGGTCGCGGTAGTCCAGTGGATAGAGCGTTGGACTGCTGATCAGAGGGTCCCAGGTTCGATTCCCGGGCAAGGCACTCTGGGCACCTACAGCTCCACCCAAGCTAAAGTGATTTTTCGGATACCAGGTCTTCCTGGGAAACCATAACCGGCACAGGGAAAGGAACTGACCCCCTACCCTGATGTGTGAATTTTCACACGCCGTATAGGGCTTAGTACTGGGTGATCTCTACCATCACCTACTAAACCGACCTTCGGGTTGATTACTGTGTTTATATATATATATATATATATATATATATATATATATATATATATATATATATATGGTTATATATATAAATATGGTTATAAATATATAAATATATATATATATATATATATATATATATATATATATATATATATATATAAATATATATATGGTTTATATATATATATATATATATTAATATATATATATATATATATATATATATATATATAATGTATAACACTTAGCACTAGTGGACACAGACAAAAACACAGAAACACACAAAAAAGAGACTCACTATTTTTCGAATTTTCGGTGGTCGTTGCCACCTTTATCAAGGAGGAGAGGGACAGAACTCCGAGTTCTGTCCCTCTCCTCCTTGATAAAGGTGGCAACGACCACCGAAAATTCGAAAAATAGTGAGTCTCTTTTTTGTGTGTTTCTGTGTTTTTGTCTGTGTCCACTAGTGCTAAGTGTTATACATTATTATTCACGTCCGTGAGTCTTTCAAAAAGTGTTATATATATATATATATATATATATATATATATATATATATATATATATATATATATATATATATAACCATAAACCTTCCATAAACCATAGACCTTCGGGTTGATTACTGTGTTTATGGTTTATATATATATATATATATATATAGACGACAGCCGTGCTGTCGAAACGTAAAATAACAAATTGTGAGTGTCCTTTGTTTGTGTCTCTATATTCTAAAAATCTACATCTGTGTTTTTATATATTTGTGTGTCGCCGAAGAGCGTTCCATTTGGAAGATATTTTATATATATATATATATATATATATATATATATATATATATATATATATATATACACACATACATATATATACACATATATACATATACATATGCATATATATACATATATATAATGGGCTGACACAATATAACACAAATAGAATAGTATAGCAACATTTAAAAGGACACTGACACGGTAAATTGTTCGAGCTTTCGGCCCTCTCAGAGGCCTTCTTCAAGTGAGACTCACTTCAAATGAGGCCTTTAAGAGGGCCGAATGCTCGAACAATTTACAGTGTGAGTGTCCTTTTGAATGTTGCTATACTATTCTATTTGTGTTATATTGTGTCAGCCCATTATTGTGCCACTCATGTGAGTTTTTCCGTGCAGTTGTTATATATATATATATATTGTATACAGGTATATATATGTACCGTATGTGTACTGTATTATATACAGGTATATATATGTAACGTATGTGTACTGTATTATATACAGGTAGGTATATATAAATACCTGTATGTATATATATATATATATATATATATATATATATATATATATATATATATATATATATATATATATACATATACATATAGGGATAGGGATGGGAGCACATATAAAAGACAAACTTCTAAAATTTTTGGTGGCAAGACCACTTTCCTCTTAGATTAATTTCACTTAATGATAAATTAATTTTTAAATCATTGGCCATTAACTGTCCCACTCATAAACACTATGTACATACATACACACACACACATATACATGTATCCCAAGAACACCTACACGATCTTTTTCTGTGTTCTTATATTGTTTGTTGCTGTCCAAGTTTTTTATTCAAAACTTCCGTGTTACTTCGACAAAATCA